>NC_056732.1:1873894562-1874136612 GCF_019279795.1 Protopterus annectens
CCTTCCTTCTGTCTTTGCCTATGCTCCTGCCTCACTTGTCCACCTACCTTCCCAACATTAGCTTAAAAGGCACTTAAAATATGCCCATGAATAGATCTCCATTTCACACATGTGTCCTCTGGACACAAGTAATTTGGTCCAATTGGCTTGACAATGAAGTTATGTTGTCCTCATCCTACTCTCTGGGGTTGGAGAGTCCAACTTCATCTACAAAATCTGTCAAAGTGCACAGCTGTTGCTGTACAAGAAATGGATAGCTATGGTTCTTTCCTACACCCTTCCTGCACATCCCTACCTGCCTTTCCCCCTATGTTTTTCCCCCTGCTTGCCCCATTTCACCATTTTCCTATCACCCCTTTTTATTTTCTTTATAGTTTTTTAGCGTGGATTTACACAGAACTGTGTGGAGTGGTGCTCCTCTCCGCTTCGCTCAGCTAAGCTTAAATGGAGCTTTAATAGTTGTGTGTTTATTACATTGTCAGACACATACAAAAATAATCATCTCTGCCATGTTTCAAACTTCAGCCCCTCACACCTACAGCACACTGCATTAACCTGCTACGTCATGCAGATCTTAACTAAAACAGGTGTTTACAGCAAAACTTACTGACTGCCACTTACAGTCATTAGCTGTATCTCACCAGTACACAGCCAAAGACATAATAATGGGTGTAAGTAAGGCCTGTGATAGCAGGTAAATGTGCCCTTTTATCAGCAACATGTTTAAACACACCTGCTAAGGCATTGATAACAAAGTACTTATGTTCAACTGGGACCTTGAGGCAGAATTATAGCCACTGAAAGACATGCATATACTGATGGAGGCCGACAATGTATGTCACAGCCTGTATGTCTGCACATATACCTTGCAAACACACATGCTGTAGCACCCACTCAGTAGCTCATTCTGTTAAATGCCTTGCATGCAGTACATTTTACCACACACAGTCCTGGGTTCAAATCCAGTTTTGTGTTGCAGTTCAATTACATTATTGTGAAGACAGCAAGTAATGACTGAGTCATGCAATCTTAATCCGCACAGGTTACTGTTAATTAATGAACTGCTACCCGGTTTTTCAAGTCAAAGGCTTGCAGGTAGGGACGCACTGCACATATCCATATAATCTAGCTATATGTCACCTACTACTGTGTTATTGGCACTTTTGCCTAACAGACGTACCTTAATCACATGCCTCGATTGGACTGTAAAATGTACCCTTATCCTGGCTCTGCCATAATGACAGGGCTGACACAGCTGCCACAGTTACACATGCAGCTTGCTATCCTCCAAAGTGTTCAAACTACCCCCTAGGTGTTCTAGGCTGCACACAGCTGTTTGTAAAGGTAGCTTGTACAGACCTGCCATACCTCCCAAACTCCTAGAACAAGGGATCTGGACACAGCCATACTTAATGGGGTGAGATATGGACATGTTGAACAGTTTGATCCTACAAAGATTGTAAGTTGATAGAATAACAGCTATTGCATTAGCATGCATATTCTGATAGGTATGAAGTCTGAAACTAAAATGTGCTCTTCCCTTACTGACCTCAACCCACAATGTTTGACAGTGAATTGCCAGATAACCACAATGTCATGGGACACTGACCACACATATGAGGGGAAACTGTAGACATACTGCATAAATCTCTATAGTTGAAAGTTATGGTACATACCTTCTGTGATGCTGTAGTTTGCACACCTCAATAATGCCCATCTTAACAACTAGGAAAGGGGTCAAGGTCTACATGAAGGCCTTGTATATTGCACTGTGGTGGAATGTCATTGGATAGTGATAGTACAATCATCTGTTTTGGCTGCAGTTAGCAGTTCTGATCCACAGATTGGTGGAGAAGCAATTACCTTCTAATGAGCAATACCTTAAAAAGGCAAGCAGCTATTTTTTGAAAACGGGTCTGTGTGAGACTTAACTCACAGAGAGCGAGAAAGTGTATTTCCGAAGGATTACCAGACGCAAAGTTCAACATAGGAGTACTGCACTCCACCAGGTATGTAATAGATTTCTCCATATAACAGGATGCAGATAGAATGCTGGGGATATGGGGAATAGGGATTACAGCAGTAAGTCTATCTTAGATCTATGGTAATGACATGTCATTGATACTCTGCCGTCCTACACCTACAGGCATGCCGCTCAACTGTCCCTGATTTTCAATAACATCTTATCTCTGTCACTGTTAATCCCTCCTACAATGGTTGGCTGTTGTAGGATAGCTAGTGGATTACACATAATACATAGTGACAATAAGTAAGGGTGTACACTCCTGTAATGTCAAATGATGTACTGTAATTCACCACCTCACATTCTGTCAATGTCCCACATAAATAGTTCTAACATTTTAAAAGTCTCCCTGAATGTCCCTGATGTATTCTGGCTAAGTCCCTGACTCTATTGCCATTTGTCCCTGTTTGGTTGAGAGCTATGCCTAACATACCTGTCAACCTCTTACAGCAAGAAATCAGGACAAAGGCCCAAACTCAGCAACAGTGATTAAATATTGCTCATACAAATTAAGAATATGAATAGAATAACAGATATTATAGGTTCATAGGTTCATAGGTTGATACTAGGCTATCTGCCCTAGGTTCATAGGTTGATCTAGGCTATCTGTACAGGGCATTTACAAACCCTGAGTCAGAGTGTGTTTTGGCTTTTGCCACATACCCTTCTTAGATTAGTTGACTTGTCCTCTGTATAGTAGGTCTGAAGATAGCCCATTTAAAGGTTAGTTTACCCCGTGCCTCTGTCTGGCAGTGACACAGAAAAGATCCCACGGGTAAATTTACTTCGATCTCCCATCCAAAGCGTCAAGATTCTTCTTGAAGAGGGTCATTGAGGGAGGCTCTGTCTGTCTGATATGGATAGGTTTGTTCCAGAGTGAGGGAGCTACTCTGGGACCATGAATCTGTGTCCCTCCAGCATGTTCTATTTATTTCTGTGCTGAGGTTTAAGTCACTGGAGCATAATTAATTACTGTAGCATAACTGTGTTCTGAAGGGTATGACATGTTAAACTCAGATTCTGTCTTTTATTTTCTGAGATCAACCATCAATGATTGGCAAACCATTTGTCAGAAATCCACAAGTTTGTGTGAAAAAAAAAACAAAACTATGAGGCAAACATCTTGACATTCTGCAAACATCTGTATAGTTGAGAGGTATGATGCTACAAGGAACATATACTACAGCAGGTTTGCATTATTTTCTGTCATTGTGGCACACTGGTGTTGCTAGACTGTCCCTATATAGTCATTGTAATAGCACACTGCTATTTATCTGGCAGTGGATGTATGACATATTAGTAGGAGTTTGCCCATAGGGAACATACCACAGTAGACTGCAGTGCTGGGTGTAAGAACATGCAGCAGAATCTGTCAAAGCACACAGGGACATGCCCCAGTATTGCTATTATCTTGGTGGTATCCACACACATAGTGTATTGCCAGACTGTGGGGTATGACATGTGTGGGAGCAGTGGATAGTGCAGGCCATTATGGGCATGCTGGATCTGTACATAGTGGACATCCACGTATCTGGTCCTGTAATGTGTTCCCCTTTTGTTGTCTTTCAGAAACCATGTACCGCAGAAGACATGCACCCTTCTCAACTGTGGAGAATGGCATAATACTGGATGGACTGAGACAGCACCATCAGATCTTGGTGTCCAGGGGGAAGCAACATTGGAAACACTGGGCAGCACTATGGGCAGACCTTGTGCAGGATGTCAATCAGATTGGCAAACAGGACAGGACCTATGAGTAGGTCTGACACTGGGCCATAGACATGGTGAATGCTACATGACAAAGGGCAGCTGCTGTTGCCAGAGATTGTGCCACTACCAGTGGAGGGCCTGTGATGGAACAGCCACTCTTGGCCATAGAGGAATTCCTGGTCAACTTAGGAATGCCCATAATCTCCCAGACATCCATCACACCATACATAATGGAGGTGGGTGCTACAGTGTTCACAGCAGATGAGCATCAAGATAAGCTGACTGTGTTCACCAATGTAATGCTGTATCAGTCATTGTGGCAGGCTGTACATGCCAGTACATGGGTGTCAGGTCTATCTGCACTGAGGGGGTTGGGGTTTATGCTCACTTGTGCACACATACTCAGAATGTCAGTAATTTAGCCATTATCACAGTAGCTACTGCACATGTGGATATATGCACATATTACCTTATAGTGCTGCATTATGTGGTGGTTCTGACAATACCTGTCCCTCACCTTTTCATAGGTCCATCAGGTGTGACTCAAGTCCATAGTCCTGTACCTGGTAAGTGACTATTGATTTATGGATCATATATACCCTGTGAAAGTTAAGGGCTGCCATATTGCCCTATGTATAACTGTTGTGTTTAGCCAGAGTAGAATATTTGTATGTTCCATTCTGGAACAGTTAACTACAGTTCATAGATTGAGTAATCACAGGTGTGTATTTTAAAGAACATTAACACATTTGCACTTATAGTTATGAGTGACTACACAGTCTGCTATACATGAGGCAATTACTCCAAGATGCCTGTTCAAACACAAAAGGGAGATGGTACATACCTGAGGCAGTGACACTAGCACTGACATATCATTCTCAAGACAGGTATACTGGGTTTTATGTGTAGTTCTAACATGTATATTGTCTTCTTGCATACCTTACAGGTGTATTGTACTGGAAACTTTAACTGGATGTAGCTGAAGTGCATGTTATAAAAGGCTTAAATTGTCTGTGTATGTTGTGAGGTTGTCTGTTGTGCATGAGAGTGGAGATGAGGAGATGTTGGACTGGTAATCTTACCCATCTGTAGCCTTGGGGATAAAATCATAATAGTGCAGGTAGAATACACTTTCTTGCTTCTCACAGAAAAGGGGTTAGCTGCCCCCCACAACCTGATGCATTTTCAACCTATAATAAATGTGTTGCATGTGGACATTTTGTCTAATCTGCCGGTTTAATTTACATGCACGTGATGACCCCCACCCCAGCCCCCGTATTGGAAGTCAGAGGTGGTACATGGGCCATGGACAACATGGACATGAGGAGAACGGCCCATAGCATGGCAAGCTTATGCAGGCTTCAGGTCCCATAGGGGGAAACTGTGTCCACCACCACTTGCATTCATACACTGCACATGCTTTCCATCTGAACACAGCACATTCTAATCAACACCAGAATGTTGGGTATAGTTGAGCACATCTACATCCATGACTGTCACACATGGGACCCCCATCAGTTATGATCAGTGGACAAGTGGCGAACAGTCTGTCTGGCTGCCATTTTTGGGCTAAATCTTTGGAGTGTGTAGACAGTGTGTAGGCCGCAACAATTCTATCCACATGCCATGCACAGTCATCCTAAGTGGCATACCCACACTACAATAAGTGTCTCCACACCATATGGCACATAGGCATTGGGTTGGGGCATTTAAATGGGGAACAGCCTAGCAGATGCACACATGCTATTTGCCACACAACTTTGGGGAGGTTTCATGCTACTCCGGGCACCCAGCCTGTTCTGGCTGGATATTAAACTGTATTCCAGCAGTCCACAGGTCCCATAAATGCTAGGCACAGGGCTACTGTTGCAGCACATACCAAACACCACTGTACATGGGTCCCCAAAACACACACAGCATTCTAGGCCATCTAACGCACCCTTCCCACTCACAACACCAACTTTACACACCCCACACCACCCCTGTGCATGTGATATTGAATCCTAATCTTATTAATAGAAAATCAAATATTTCTGAGACAGGGTGACTAATTACTTTAAGGTTTGCATTAGATTGTTCCTGTTTGGGCAGCAACAGTACTTATGTGCATTTTATGCAACATCAAATTGTGATTTTGTTGCATGTTTAAGGGATTATAATAAAAGGCACAACCTTCAGCGTCCAAACCAATAAACTGTACACATTCAATACATCACAACACACACACACAGCAGTATGATTTCGCAATATAGTATACATCATGCTCCTAGTCTTATTAAAACATGTATCAGGAAGGGGCAGTCAGGTATTTCAGCACATATTTTTGTAAGTCTGCTATTTGTACTTTACATTTTTGCATTCCTCAAAAGTTGTGATTGCACATTAAATATCCTGTTCTGGTCCAGGAGGTTTACTGCATATTTTTATGTGTTACATTAAAGCCCAAAAGTATGGCCCCATAAATGCTATCATTAAGAAACATATCCAACAATTTGTCCCTGCAAGGCACTTTAAACCACACACAACACACACCACCAAACATCCAGAAGGATTGGTGATGTGGATTAGCCCCTACCTATTTTTCCCCCAAACTGTTGATTTTCTAATTAGCTTCGAGGGTTTTAAGTATACACAGCAGACTTAACCAGCAGTATTAAGGATAAAATAAAAATTAATAAATTATGTATAGCTGGAGGTATATTTACACAAACAAACACAAACACAACAAAACAACAAAACATTCAGAGTGAGTTAGACCTACTATTACTTACACTTTAGCTCCCATATTTATACATCCACAGATGTTGTTGTACATGGATTGCGCATACTGGGGTAGCTAATTTTTTAACAGATTCCTCAATATATTTTTGTACTTTATTTATTATTTAATTAACTTTAAATCTTTATTGTATAAGTTCCCAGTTTTGCCTAGTCTGGTTGCATTTGTGGGAAAACATGTCCAGGGACTTCCTGTAACATCTGTGAACCCACACATTACACTACTCCACCGTGTTTGTTGCAATGACATTCGCAGGCACGGGTCTTTATGGATTATGTACTTCAGCCTTGGGTTGTTTTTCACTGTTTATGTGTGGTAATTTAATAATTCTGAGGGTATTAAAATTATACACCCCAACAACACATACACACAACACACAACAACAATTAATTATATATATATATATATATATATATATATATATTATTTTGGGTGTTCCATAATTATCATATTATTGTTCAAAACGTTAAATTTTTTTCCTATAAAAGTGGATATTTTACCTAAACTAATACCAAAACATTGGGATAATAACTTAACGATCACTTCTAGTTTCTTACTACTACTACCATTTTTTTGTCTATTCCATACTGGTTAGTCAGAACTAATTTCCTAATCCTAATTACTGTCTTTAATTTTTTATTAAAAGCACTCCTTTTCATTTTTTTCTCATGCCTATTGTTCAGCTTTTCCCTTTACACCATTTTGCTAGTTTGGGGGCCATACTATAAATACCTATATGATTGGGGATTTATTTAAAAACCTTTCAAACCATCATGTTATGTAATATTTAGAAGGGATGTTATTAAAAATCGGTTTACTTCTTACTTTTTTTTCCCCCTTAAATTTTTGGGAAACTTTTCCCCGGTTCTTCAAAAACAAGCCCAAAAGATTCCCGGTTTCTGAAAATAAAAAAAATTATTTGCTGGTTTCCCTTAAAGAGTTTTAAATTGGAAATGATTTATTATATACCGGGCCCTTGAATCTGGGGTTAACAGTTATGTAACTGCATGGGGAAAGGGGGGCCCAAAAATTTTAATAATTAATATTTTAATATATATAATATTATATAAATATTTTAATTCCCTTTTTCCCATGGGCTTTAGTTTTAAGGGGAAACCCCAAATTCTCTCAATTTTAGAAAAGGTAACTTTGCCCATTTGTAGTACCTTACAAGGGTGATGGGGAAGTTTCCCTTTGTAATCCAGCATTTTTGTGTGTAGTTCGGGGTGACCTTTTTTGGGAGTACACACCTACATTTGGTCCAGGTTTTCTGGTTTGGCTTTTTAATATGTGATGGGTCATAATGTCACCCCTAGGGCCCTGGTTTCCCCCATGCATGTGCAAAATGCCAATTTCTCTTGGCCGCCCTTTTTGGGTTTCTGGGTTTTGAAAACACCCGGGCCTACGGGGAAACTTTTGGGGGGTTTTCCTTTAACCCTTTCCGTATTTGTCTGTGGGAATCTGGGCATTTTGGTTTTGGGGCCCTTTTAAAATCTTCCTTTGGCTGTTTTCCTGGTTTTGCCAGCTTTTTGCAAACAATTGGGGGGAGGGCACTCTGGGAACACCACTTTGGGGGAATCCCTCACTCCAAAAGATTATTGAGGCAAACCATAACACCAAACAATGTTTAATTTTTCCCTAGCCCATTAGGCCACCAGGGTGTGTCATTTTTTTTATTTAAGTTTAATATTTTTTACCCAAAGTTACTTGGAATAACCAATTTTCAACCAAGGGGCCCTGAGTTTGGGGGCTCTAAATCATTCTTTTTTAAATTTTTGGGAAAACTGAAATTGGGGATGGGGAAACCCAAATTTTGGGCAAGAAGAGTATGCAGGCCCCCCTGCCCCCCAAAGAAGGACCCCAAAGCCGGGGAATAAACCAAAAAACCTTTCCCCATGGGTGAAAGAACTCTCTGACCATGCCCATTTTTCTGTTTGGGGCCCATCATATGCTCCATTTTCTAGTTTTCCCAAGGGGTATGGGGAATGCTTCCCAGCAAAACCGGGTTTTCAGGCTGTTGATGCATCCCAAAAAGAAAAATGGGGGGTCATTGTTGGGGGCCGGCGGGCACACATAATTTCCATATAATGCCCCCTGGGCCCCATTGCATAGGGTTTTGGGTTGTTTTGGGAACCCTTGGGTTATGGGTTTCCTACCCTCCTAAAACCAGGGGGGGTTTTGGTTTGATGTGTTGGGCAACGGGTGGCCAAAACCATACCTCAGGGTAATTTGTACATGGCACATACTGTCCCCTTTTCACTGGGGGGTTGAGGGAAAAATAAATTGTCACTGGCCAGGGCTTCAGGCACCCAAAACGGGTTAAGTACCCTTTTGGTGCAATCCCTTTTTGGTCCCTTTTATTTTTTTTTATTTTTTAAATTTTTTACCGAGAAATTTCCGATTTAAAGGGCTTTTTTCCCAACGGGGGGGGTTCTCTTCTGTTGGTTTGGGTTAAAGGGGAGGCCAACTCAGGGGGGGTTCAGACCCTGCCCACCCGCCAAATCCCAGCTCTATGAGGTGAAACCCCTTTTCCCCAACTCCTACCCACCTATTGTCACACCACCCCGGGCTTTGCTCAGCACCCCAGAAAATTTACGGGATTTTTAGCAAACCGGGACAGCTTAGCTTTCCTTAATTAAAATTCCAAATTTTTGAAAATCCCGGGGTTGAAGAGATTGGGGTGAAAATTCAGTTGATGTAGAATTTTATTACCTGGTTTTTAGGTTTTGAGCCTTGTGGCTACCATTACCTCCAATTTTACAGGGAAGTGTTACTGGCCCTATTTAAGGGAAAAGGGGTCATCAGTTTCTTTGGTTTTTCCGGGAATTGAAGCCCTTAAATCCCTAGCCTCCACATGCCCATTGACTTAAAAGGAAAACCTGTAGCAGTTCCTGGCACACACCAGGGGAAAGGGGTTCTGTTGGGGCCCATTTGACCAACCATGTTTTGAAACCTGCCCCCAAAGTTAAACAAAGCTTTAGCACGGGAAGGTAACCTCCCTGCCTTCCCCCATTTAGGCCTTTGAAAACAGCCATTGACCCCAATTTACCCTTACAATTTTCCCAGACCCACACCCCTTTTAGCATTCCTTTTAAAACCAAAAGGTTCTGTCCTCCATGGTGGGATCTGGAACAAATTACCCTTTTTTGTGTTTTAGTCCCCTGTAATTTGGGCAAAAGGGTTCCCATGCCAAACCCGGGAAACTACTGGCCCAAAGGCCCGGGTCTTTAGAAAATCATTCCCACCAAATTTGAAATTCCATCCCGGGTCCATAAAACACTGTAAGTAAAAATTTTGTACATTTTTTAATATAAAAGCATTTTTGCACACAGTGCCCACACAAACATAAACATCAAAAAAAAAAATTATTAAATTAATTTCCCTTTTTTGGCAAAAGGGGAGGGTAATTCCCAAAAATACCCCGGGAAAAATCTGCCAAACCTATTTTGCCCATTAAACTTTTTTTACACCCGGGTTCCTGTTTAAAATCCGAAAAAATAATTTTTTTTGTAACCCCAGTCAGCACAGGGCCCGGGGGGCACCAACCTGGAAACTCTTCCCCTCCTTTTGCAAAATCACCCCCTTTGAGGTTTTCATTATGCCAAAACCAAAAATTTTGTTTACACAAAATTTGTTCTGCATTTTTGAAACATGTTCCCAGAAAAACCACTTTTAAAACAAAAAAAATTTTAAATTATTTCCATGTTTTGCAAAGGGGAGGTTTTGAAATATCTTACTGCAGGCATTTGTACTAAATATTTTACGGGGTGGCCCCTGAAAACCTGAATGGTTTTTTTCTTGTAAGAAAGGGGGGTTTAAACCCCATTCCTTAATATCCTCCAGGAAAACATTTTGATGACCCAAAACCCATTTGCACAAGGTTTTTTAGGATTAAAAGGGACTGGGGTAAAAATAAAGTCTGCAGGAAAACTTAAAAGGGTAGGAAAGGCCAAATGGGAATTAATAAAATGAGAAAAGGGGTTTAAAAATTGGTTATAGAGGACTAGGTACGGTAAGTTACAAGGCCCGAAAAGGATGGTTTTGCCAAAGAATTTTCCTGTCCACTTAAAGCGGGTCCGGGAAGTGATCCCAGGGTGAATTTTCCCTACTTAATTTATAATATTTTCTTGAAAATGGCAAATAAAAGGACCTTTGGGTTTAATAAATAGGAGGTTTATTCCCAGGTAGGGAAGGGCTTGGGCCCAGAACTATCCTCCGGATGTTTTCCCCTGTTTTTGGGGTGAAAAGGGAGGTCCCAAAAGTGATTCAGGGTGTTTCCTTTTCCCATTAAAACACTTTTAAAGGTTTGCAATGGGGGCTTTTTGATTAGGGGTTTTTTACCCCCGAGTAGGTGAAGCTTGGAAGAAACTGGAGTTTTTTAGTGGTGAAAGGGGTTTGGTTTAGGCTGAAATTCGGGGGTTATTTTTTTGTGGCTTTCCCAGTTGTTTGTAGTTTCTTTTAGGAAAAGTCATAAGGTGATTATAATGGTAAAGGGGATTTTTGAGAGTAGGGGATTTACAATCCTCTTTTGGGTTTTTGGCCTTTTTTTGTGATTTTTGGGGGCCAAAGGATTTCCTAAAATGGGTGAGTGTTTATAAAAAAACTCGGGTAAACCTTTTATGTCCAAGGGTTTTACACTTGGTGTTAAGTATACACCATGTTGTAGTTCATGGGTAATTTTTTACCAAAGGGGATGACAATGCACTTTTGGCATTGAGCTTGATACCATGGCTTTGACACCAGGCATCTGTCTCAGTGAGGCCTTTGTTAAGGAGTTTGATTATGGCTCTAGTTTGCAGTCATCTGCAAACTTTAGCCAAAGACCTTCTGTGTTAGCCTGTACTTCAGAAAGTAGATTTTAACAGGAGAGGACTCAGGACTAAACCCTGTGGTACTCCACTGTCACTGGTCTGAAGTTGGATTGAGTCTGCTATTTTCACAGTGTGGGTTCTGTGTGAGCCAGTTGCAAATCTTGTGACATAGGGATTTAAAACTAGTTTAGTGAGTTTATCTATAATTCCAGAGTGGGATGGTGTCAAACCCTTTGGGCAAGATCTAGATAGGCTGTGTGAACCACCTTCCCCTTTGTCTACGGCTTTGGTGATTGCTTCAAAGAAGTCTATTATTTTTAGGAGACATGATCCGCCTTTTACAAACCCGAACGGGGTTTCCAGAGTTTGGAGATTACCAATGTCTATGTTTATAAGTTCCATAATTATACATTCCTTTGGCCTTGCAGCCCGGGCTCATCGGGCTAAGGGGGTGGAAATTCCGGGTCCATGGTGGCTCCCCTTGTGGATTGGGAAAACCCTTTGCTGGCATTCAGGGGGCACAAAGCCTGAGGTGAGGCTATGATTGAACATGGTACTTAGGTGGGGTGCCATTTTGTTCTGTAGTTCGTGTAGAATCAGCCGATGTTGTCTGGTCCCATGGATGCTGTGTTCTTGGCTTTGGAGAATGGGGTTTTACCTGTGCAGCCGTGATTACAGGAACTTTACATTCTTCCATTATAGAGATGGGCCCTTTAGGAGATGAGAGGGGGGTAAAGTTAGCACTGAACCTATCTGCCAGGATTTTGGGAATATCACTTCGGCCTGTATATTTAGTCCCTTTGGGCTGTAACTCAGCAGATCTGAGGTTGCCATTGAGATTGTTAAATAGCTATAGAATGCTTTGTGGTTGTCTTTAGAATCAGTGGCAATTTTGTTTTCGTACTAGCTTTGTAGGATCTTATAAGGATCGCAGCTTGTTACTGAGGCTGACTAGGGAGGTCCTCCACTCATGGGATTTTACTCTATTTTGCAACAGTTTCTTCCTTCTGTTGTACAGTTTGTTTATGGCAGGGGACCACCAGATTGGCTTCCTTTTTTTGGAGAATAGCGTATTGGCTCTGTTTGGGATAGCACAATCCATGCAATTGTGTAAGTGCTTATAAAGTACAGTTGTGTAGGATTCAGTAGTCATAACTGTATTGTCCATCTGCATGGGTGTCATGAAGTT
The DNA here is from genome assembly GCF_019279795.1 of Protopterus annectens. Lineage (NCBI taxonomy): Eukaryota > Metazoa > Chordata > Ceratodontiformes > Protopteridae > Protopterus > Protopterus annectens. The sequence continues at coordinate 1,873,907,075 of NC_056732.1, forward strand.
CACCACTTCTGTCTTGAAGCATGAAGTTGGCTTTGGAGAAATTTTTTACCATGGTTTCCTTAATGGGGGGTGTTGGCAAGATGTGGATATCTAGGGTGATTAGCTTATAGTCGGATCGGACCAGTGAGGCATTGACTTCAGGTGTGGGAAAACATCACCATGTTGGTAATGACTAGATCTAGGATATTGTGCCCCTGGTGGGTGTGGATAAGTTGATCAGGGATTGGAGTTTGAATTCCCGAAAGGGTGAGTGGAATTGGTACATGAGTAGTTTTCCCAGTTAATGGTGGGGAGTTGAAATCCCTTTTGGGTGTTTTATTGGGCCCTAATATTTTCCAGTACATCAAGAAAAGAGGTGAATCCTGGGGAATGGTGGGGATCTGTAGCAAGCTACATTATTGCAGTTTTGCCCAGAGTTAGTGCACTTGGATAACCTCGATGCAATATGCTGAGCAACTAGCGGGGGTTGGATATCCTTAATGAATATGGACACACCTCCTTTGGTGTTTTGGTCCAGGTTACATGGCCAAAAGTGTGGTATGAGTTATAGCCTGGTAGTGAGGGGGCTCTCTGGAGCCTTGAACCAGGTCTCAGTCACTGCACAGATATCATGTTCTCCATTTTAAGGAGTGCCTGAGTGAGAGCATTTTGAGATTTAGACTTAGTTTTTTCTTGGTAACTTCAGACTCTTACTCAAGCCAGTTCAGCTCCATTAAGACACAACCTGCCTCTTAACCTGGTTGACTTCTTCAAGAAGGTTGCTGAAGCAATAGATGAAGGCAAACCAGTACACATCATGTATCCTGATGTTGCAAAGGAAATTTACACCATTCACACTTAGATATTGTAAATAAACTCTCCAGCTAAATATAAATATATATGTTACTCACAGAATGGCTAAGTAGCTCACAAACAGAACCCTGAAAATTAAGGTGGATTGTCCTAGCAGTGTATCCAAGGTCCAGTCCTTGGCACTCATCTTTGGTATTTACTTCGAAGTCAAAGCAAATGCTAAATATTTATGGCTGACAGGTTTAGAGATGACTGTAAACTGTATGTCATCATTAGCTCCCAGGGATGAATTTCCCAAACAAAGGGTTTTCCAAAAATTTGGGTGGGTTTTAAAACCAAGTAGTTAAAAGCTAAATTGCAAAAAAAAAAAAAAAAAAGATGTATAGAATAGTACCTTTTGGCAAGCATGAACCCCTTTAAGTATAACATCAACATCACCTACCAAAAAGTTGGTCCTGTTGTCAGGGTCGGGGAACTTATGTAGAAAAAAAAATGTCCTTTGATCACCATTTGTCCACTACTGTAATGATTTTCTTTTTTCATTGCATGGCATCCAGTTCTTCTGCTCTCAGTAGGCTGATCATTGAGTATAATACCCTTGTCCAAACACTTATCAGAAGTATAAAAACTGCAACGCTTTTTCACTAAATCAGTCCAGGGTCTAAATTATAAAAACTATGCAGACCATCTCAAGTCTTGTCTCCCTTCTTGGGAAAAATGCTGCTAAGATAAACCCTTTCATATAGATCATCAACACACTCTATCCTTTCTGACCACATATGCAAGTTCACTGACATTGTCAACACCCACTCGAGGGATCTATTCTCTTTGCAGATAAATAAGACATGTTGAGGGATAGGTATGCATAACAGTTAATAACACTTCTATGGAACTATCCTCCACTTAAGCAGCATATTCTCATTCAGGCATAAATTAGATGAATGATCAACTGCTTACCTGGTGGAAACCCATGTTCCAACTAGTTTTGAGGCCAGTGCTTGCTTGGGCTAAAGGGAAGTCTCTGTGTTCACCATGGCAGTGGTTAACACTGAACAGCCTGCCTGTCCCTGTAAGTGGTTTGCCCAGAACTGTAATGGCATTTTGGGTGTTTAAACTAATTGTTTCTTTAAACCTCTGCTGTTTTATCTTTCCGGCTTTTAAAATTTTCTAAGCACCTACCAGGGAGCACTAAGGAAAAGCCCCTTTGAATTTTGTATTTTCTCTGTTTTAAAATTAAAAATCTTGCTTTCCATCTGTTTAAAAAATTTTAAAAATTTTTGTTTGAAAAAGTTTTAAAAATTTTTTGAAACCTGTTTCTTGGGGAAAAAATTTTTCCCGTGTTTGGGATTAAATTTTTAAATTGTTTTTTCTCCTTTAAAATTTATTTTATTGGATTTGGTAACTAAATTTGGTCTTTTTGCCCCTGTAGTTTTAAAATTTTTCCACTTGTTATTTTCTGGGACCATTAAAAAAAATTTAAAAAAAGGGCCCCCCTTTTGAATTTAAGAAATTCTTCGATTTTGTTTGAAACTGTTTGTAACTTTGGCCCTTTTTTGCTTGGGGTAAAGAATTCTGTGAAAAAGTATTTAAAAACTTAAAGCCTGCCCGTTTTTTTGGGGGGTTGCACTTAATTTTTTAAACATTTTTCTTTAAACTCCTTTTTTTTTCTTTCCTAAAACCATGTGCCTTTTTAGGTTTTGAAAATTTTCCACTTGTTATTGTTTAAACTAAAAAAAAAGAAAATCTTGCCCCCCTTTTGAAATTTTTAAAAATTCTTCTATTTTTGTTGAAACTGTTTGTTAATTTTGGGGGATTTTTTGGGTTGGGGTAAAAAGTTTTTTACCTGGGATTTAAAGAAACCGTTTTAGGGGGAAAAATCCCAGAAACCTTGTTTTATTTCCTTTTGGGTTAATTTAAAATCCTTGTTTCTCTTAAAACCCCGCATTTTTACTTTGGCTTTTGGCCCAGCACCCCAAAGTGTGGGGGGCCCCTTTTAATTTTGCCTGTTTTTTTAAAATTTTGCTTTGGTATTTCTGTATTTCTTTAAATTTTTAACTAAAAAAGAAAAAAAATCTTGGCCTTTTCCCATTTCCTTTAAATTTAAAAATTTTTTTTTAAAAAGATTTCCCGTTTGAACTGTTTGTAATTTTTGGAGGCCGTGCTTGCTTTCTAAAAATCTTTCTTTTTCCCCCCATTTGGAAAATTGGGTTTAAATTTTCTGCCCGCCCGTTTTTTAAATTTAACTGCCCCCCCTTTAAAGGGGAAAACTGTACTTTTATTGGCCATTTTGGGTCAATTCTAAACTCCTTGATCTCTCCCTCTTAAAACACTGCTGCCTCGTGGTTTTGGTGTCTTTCCAGGCTTGTTAGTTGTTGCTGAAGCACCTACCAAGGGGAGAAAATGCTGAGAGAAGAAATGAGCCACTTCTGAGATTTTAAGTATTTTCTTCTGATTTTTGTTTAGAGTTACTGCTTTGCCGCCTACTTTTTGGCTTTTTCTGGCTTGCTAAAGTTTATATCTGTATTAGAAACAGTATTTAGAACACATCCAGAGCCTGTTTACTGCATTTCCTGTGTTGCACTTAATTTAAAATAGTTTTTTTCTCTGAAAATTGCATTTTACCTGACTGTGACCTAGCACTCAAGTGTGGGTTAATTTATTGCACTGTTGTGAATATGTTGCTACTTGTGTATCTCTGCTACCCTTAAACTAACAAAAAAAAAAATATTGTTTTTTTCCAACTTTCTGAATATTAAGAAAGTTCAGTTACAGATTTGCTGTTCTGAACTGTTTGTAAGTTTCTTGGAGGCCAGTGCTTGCTTGGGCTAAAGGGAAGTCTCTTTTCACCAGTGGCAGTGGTTAACACTAAGCAGCCTGCCTGTCCTTCAGGGAGTGGTTACTGCCTAGAAGATGTAGTTTTATTTGCCATTTTGGGGCAATTCTATACTCCTTGATCTCTCTCTTAAAACCCTGCCCCTCTTTTGGGTCTTCCAGGCAGTTGGGAAGGGCCCTTTAAAAGGAAACACTGGGAAAAGGGCCCACTTTTTTAGAATTTTAAATTTTTTCTATTTTTTTAAAAAACTCTTTCTCCATTTTGCCCTTTTTCCCTTTCCTAAAGTTTTTAAACTTATTTGGAAAACATAAGAAAACATCTCTTTATTTTCCTTTGCACTTTCCCCTTTTTTCTTTAAATCATTTTCCCCAATTTTGGCCTGCCCAAAAGGGGTTCATTTATTGCCCCTGGTGAATTAAATTTTTTACTTTTTACCTGTCCTTTAAATTAAAAAAAACCCTTTTTCCCCTTTCAAAAAAAAATTATTTAAAAGTTTTTAACTTAGGGCCCCTTTTTGGGGCTAAAAACTCTTTTCAACCCCGGGGATGGCCAAAAGCCTGTCCCCGGAGAGTTAAACCCAAACAACAATTTGGGGCTTTTAAACCCTTATCCTTTTTAAAACCCCAAACCTAAACACACAAAAACTTTGGAGGCCCTTAAAATTTTAAAAATCCGGCCCTAAAGCGACCTCCCAAAGCCAAATCCAAAACACCTACCCAAACAAAACCCTGCACTTGCTCAAAAGTAATTCCCCAAAGGGAAACCCAAACTAAACAAAACACCTAAAACTCTTTAAATGCTCTATTGGTTTTTTGACACATATTTCCCAATTTTTTCCCGGCTGAAAAGGAGAGGTTTTTTTAAACCGCCCGTGATCGGGAATCTAGGCAATTTACAAGTCTTTTGATACAGACCACCTCTCCTCCTCCAAAAAAATTAAGGATGCCATTAGCCCAGGCTGTTTAAACCCTGACCTTGAGGGACACACCCTCCCCCCAAGAATGATGCCCAAAAAATAAAAACAAAAAATTTATCAAATTTTAAAAAATTTCCCAAAGAGGGATTCCCAAAAGGGGGCCCTTTTTCCAAACCAACACCCCACAAACCACGTTGCTTTACAAAGGGGGTTGCCCCCGTCCCCCCTTGGGTTTCAAACCCAAACCTTGTAAAAGGGGCCTTTTTAGGCAACTGACAAAAACCCCCCCAAAACAAACAAAGGAAACTGGGGAATGCCCGTCAATGCCAGGGGCCAAACCAAGATCAGGCACTCGAAAACTTCCTCAGTATTGGGGAATACCGAATCTGGATAAAAGAAAAATGGTCAAGGGCTCCCGAAGACCCCCGGGCCTAACCTACTTATACCCTCTTTCCCTCACCGAAACCACAGAAAGGGAAAAAATAATTTCCAAAAATTTTTTTTCAAAGGGGTCCAACCTTCAGGTTGTGGCACTGACAAAGGCATGGGACCTTCCCTGTCAACCCTTTTTAAATGGGGAAAACCTTTCCTTTCAAGGTTTTTAGGGGGCTAAGACCAAAACCCCCCCAAACACAAAAAACCCCAATAGCTTTCCTGAGAACAAAATAGAAAATAAGGCTCTCCCAAAACTATTATATTGGGTGACCTTTTAACTCCCAACACCCGATTGGGAACTACCAAGCCCAAACACCCGCCCAACGGGGGGTTTCCTTTATTTAAAAAAACCTTCAAATGCATGGAACCCCCTGGCAACTAAAAAGGGGAAAACCCTTTTTTTGGACCCGGTCAACCCCCCCAACAGGGGTCCTATTTCCAAAAACCGAGGTATAACCTCCCATTTAAGGGGGGACCAATAAACCCCAAATTATTTGGGGAAACTATTTAACCCCACCCCAAGGCCAAAAAACCAAGGTTGGGAAAACTTCCCCCCCAAAAGAAAAAATTTAACTTCTCAAAACTGGGGTTTAATTTTCCCAAAGGCCCCCCATTTGGAAATTTTGCCAAAACAAATCCTTTTTTGGGGATTCCTATTACCCCCCTACCAAAGGGAAACCCCGGGAAGCTTCCCAAAAAAACCAAACCCCAAAAAATTTTCCTCCCAAAGGGGGAGGGACCTTCTTACCCCGCCTTTTAAAAAGCCCATACAACAGGAAAGGAGAAAAATACCCCCAAAAAAAACCCAAAATCCCCAAAAGGAAGGCTTCCCCCTAAAAAAGTTTCCAAAAAAAGAAACTACTCCCCCCAAAAAATCCCAAAAAGGGAAGGGTTTGAAGAAAAAAACAAGACCCTAAAAAATCACAAGGCCCTTTAAAAAAATTTTCAAAACCTGGACCCAACCTTTTTAGTTTTGCCCTGGGGGGTTAGTTTTCCAAAATGACAAAAATCCACTGAACCCACAGACATTGCCAACATCCTGGCAGAAAGGTTCAGTGCAAACCCCCAAAAGAGCAAATGTCTATCCCAACTGAGTGTAGCCTTCCTGAGATCACAGATGCACAGGTGAGACTGCCCTCTCCAAAGCAAAAACACAGCATCAATGGGACCAGATGGTGTCCGGCTGCCTTACATGAGCTCCAAGAAGAACTAAACCCTCATATAAAGTCACTGTTCAAAATTTAGCCTTACTACAGGATATGTTCCCAAGGAATGGCCAGCAACAGTGGGCCCACTCCACAAAGGTGGTGCCACAACAGACCCGGGAAAATATTGCCTATAAGCCTGACTAGCCTGGTCTGCAAAGCTATGGAGGTATCATCATGGAAATCATAAACAAAGACATTGGGAACCTCCAGACACTGGATCCTACCCAATTTTGTTGAGGGCAGATCTTGCCTCTTGAACCTGGTCGACTTCTTTGAAACAGTTACCAAAGCCATAGATGAAGGGAAGGTAGTCCACACAGCCTACCTGGACCTCGCAAAAGCCTTCAACACAATACCCCACTCGGGCATCATAAATAAGCTCACCAGTTTAAATATCAACCCCTATGTCACAAGATGGGTTGCAAACTGGCTCAGGGATAGAACCCACATGGTCAGAGTAGCAGGTGCCATGTCAGACTCTAAACCAGTTACAAGTGGTGTCCCATAAGGCTCAGTCCTGTGACCTCTCTTGTTCGGTATATATTTCTCCGAGGTACAGGCTAACACGAGTGGACTATGGCTGACCAAGTTCGCAGATGACTGCAAACTGGGTGCTGTAATCGACTTTCCGACTGATACAAGCATCCTCCAAAAGGGTCTCACAGAGACGGATAACTGGTGCCAGAGCCATGGCCTAAAGCTAAATGCCAAAAAGTGCATAGTCATCCCCTTTGGGAAAAACAAAGTGCCCACAAATTACCACATAGGTGGTAATCCATTAAGTACGGAAGAAGTAATTAGGGACTTGGGGACCCAAGTAGATAGCAATCTGTCCTTTGACAATCACGTTGTCAAAGTGGTTAGAAAGACCTTCTATATAGCCCACCTTATCATGAAAGGGTTCACATCTAGATCAAGACAGGTCATTGTGCCCCTCTACTCATCACTTATCAGGCCCATAATTGAGTACAATGCCTCGTTTGGGATGTACCTTACCCGACACCTTCAGCAATTGGAAAGACCCCAAAAGTATCTCACCAAGAGTATCAAGGGGCTCAAACAGATGCCCTATGCAGTTCGGCTAAAGAAACACCAGCTCTACTCAGTTGCGTACCGCCTACTCAGAGGTGATCTTTGTCTGACGTATAAAGCCATGTCCAACCCAGAATTAATGGACATGCTTCACCTCAGAAAATCCAAATCCCTTAGAGCTACACGCTCCAGGGACTTGAACCTCAGCACAGAAATAAATAGGACATGCTGGAGGGACAGATTCATATCCCAGAGGCTCCCCTCACTCTGGAACAAAATCCCAATCCATGTTAGGCAGAGCCCCTCATTGACCCTCTTCAAGAGAAATCTTGATGTGTGGATAGGAGATTGTAAGTTTACCCCTGGGATCTCTTCTGTGTCCCTGCTTGACAGAGGTACAGTAAACTAACCTTAAAAGGGCTACATTCTGTGACCTACTATACAGAGGCACAGTCAACTAATCTAAAAGGGTGGCAAAAGCTAAACACACTCTGGCTAGGCTTATAAATGCCTAGAACAGATAGCCTAGTGTCAACCTATGAACCTATGAACCTATGTTGCTCAAGAATAATGACAAGAAGTGAACGCCCCTGCATATCCTTGGTCTGCCCACTTTTGAGTTATTCATAAACAAAACATAAGGGCAAAAAATCTACCATATGAATGTACAGATGCGTTTCTTAAGACCCTCACAGACCAACAGCCCAGTAAGTACTTAAGGACCTATGAACCTATGAAACTTACAGCATATATAAAAACAGTCACATTCATACAGGACATGATCTGTACATTCATGAAGACAAATATTTACACACCCATGAAGGGCAAAATTCACACATTCACATATTCACATAGCAGATAAATCTGTTATTCATGAAGGAAGGAAGCAGACCACAGTCAAACAGAACAGTTACAAAGTAATTCAGGGAGAAACAACAGTTTGATGTGATGTATAATACACAGAGCCACATGAAAGACTGATGCAAACAAACAGCTTCTCAGAAGATGAAAATGATATGCCTGAAAGTTATACTAATGAGTCTACAGAGCATGGCTGTATTCTGAGTCAAGTAGCATTAGATAAATGCAGAGATTTCATCATTTGTGTATGTACTGAAGAGATTTCTAGTTGCATTAAGGCAAACAACTGAAAGGGAATTGAAATGTATGGAACAAAACCTTTACAAAGGCACTCTATGAGCATCTGCAGGAATGTATGGATTGTGCTATCCCAAGTAAAACCAAGACTCCTCCAAGAAAAGGAAACCAGTCTGGTGGACCCCTGCCATAAACAAGCTATACAACAGAAGGAGGAAATTAGTACAGAAAAGAGTAAAATCCCAAGAAGAAAAGACATCCCTGATCAGTATCAGCAAGAAACTATGATCCCTCATTAAATCATCCAAGGCTAGTTTCGAAAGAAAAATTGCCAATGACTCCAAAGATAACCACAAAGCGTTCTTTAGCTATGTCAAGAATCTAAGTGGAAACTCTCAGATCTGCTCTGAGTTAGTGTAGAATGGCACAAAATACACTGAACTGACTAATATTGCCAACATTCTGGCAGACAGGTTTAATGTAAACTTCACCCCCTCTCACCCCCTAAAGGGCCTATAACCATACCAGAAGAATGTAGGGCCCCATCAGTCACCGACACACAGGTTAAAACAGCCCTACCCAAAGCCAAAACACAGCTTTAATGGGACCAGATGGTGTCCCAGGCTGTGTCTTACAAGAGCTCCAAAATGAGCTAACCCCTCACCTAAACACACTGTTCAAACTCAGCCTCTCTACAGGCTACGTACCCACAGAGGGGCGCACAGCAACAGTTATCCCGCTCCACAAAGGTGGAGCCATAATGGACCCCAGGAACAATCGCCTTATAAGCCTGACTAGCCTGGTCTGCAAGGCTATGGAATGCATCATCATGGAACTCATTAAGATAGACATTGGGAACCTCCAAACCTTAGATCCGACCCAATTTGACTTTGTTAAGGGCAGATCATGCCTGCTAAACCTGGTGGCCTTCTTTGAGACAGTTACCAAGGCATTAGACGAGGGAAAGGAGGTCCACACAGCCTACCTAGACCTCACAAAGGCTTTTGACACCATTCCCCATTTTAGTATTATGGACAAGCTCGCCAGCTTGAACATAAACCCCTATGTCACGAGATGGGTTGCCAACTGGCTCATGGATAGAACCCACATGGTGAGAGTTGCAGGCTCTATGTCCGATTCTAAACCGTTTACAAGTGGTATCTCCCGGGGCTCAGTCCTAGGGCCTCTCCTGTTTGGTATATACTTCTCAGAGGTACAGGCAAGCATAGGAGGACTATGGCTGACCAAGTTCGCAGACAACTGCAAACTAGGGGTGATAATTGATTCTCCGGCTGATACAGACACCCTCCAGAAGGGTCTCACTGAGATGGATACCTGGTGTCAAAATCATGGTCTCAAGCTAAATGCCAAAAAGTGCATAGTCATCCCCTTTGGAAAAAATAAAGTACCTGCAAATTATCACATAGGTGGTAGACCCCTAAATACAGAAAATGTAATAAGGGATCTGGGGACCCAAGTAGAGAGTAATCTCTCCTTTGATAATCATATTGCCAAGGTGGTTAGAAAATCCTTCTATATGGCCCACCTAATCACAAAAGGGTTCTCATCTATAACAAAAGAGGTTATTGTGCCTCTCTACTCATCAATCATTAGACCCATCATAGAATACAATGCCCCATTTGGGATGTACCTTACAAGACACCTGCAACAGCTGGAAAGACCACAAAAGTACCTCACCAAGAGGATTACTGGCCTCAAACAGATGCCCTATGCAGCCCGACTTAAGAAACTCCAGCTGTACTCGGCTGCATACCACTTACTCAGAGGTGATCTCTGCCTGACATACTAGGCCATGTCCAACCCAGCATTGATGGACATGCTCCACCTAAAAAACAAATCCGAGAGCCACAGCTCTAGAAATAAACGTCACCACAACGATAAACACGACATGCTGGAGGCATAGATTCCTATCCCAGAGCCTCCCCCTGCTTTGGAACACGATTCCAATATAGATCAGGCAGAGCCCTCACTAACACTCTTCAAGAGAAACCTTGAGGGTGGATGGAAACAGAAAATTACCCCCGGGATCACTGCAGTTGGGTCTGCTGGACAGTGGCACAGGGAACTAATCGCTTTGCTGGACAGAGGCACAGGGAACTAATCTAAGGGGGTGGGAAAGCCAACACATTCTGGTTAGGCTTATAAATGCCCTTGGGCGATAGCCTAGTTTCTATGAATCTATGAACCTAAATAAGAGTAACAGTGAAACAAAACGAGCATGCAATGGGCAACAGTTAGTTACTTTGGTTAAGCCAGATAAAATTAGAATTTATACAATCTACAAGACTTGATCAAAGCAATTTTAAAGGAGCACTTTCCACTCAGAAACTTGAGACTGTTAAGGAATTGTCCTTGTTGACAAGAGCTAATATTTCAATGTTTCATAGTAGCTACCTTTGGTTCCTTATGAAAAGCAAAAAAAATTTTGGGAAACCAGACCAAATTCAAACTATGGAATTAATAAATGAGGGCATTGGTTCATTGGTTCATAGGTAGGTACTAGGCTATCGGCCCTAGAGCCTATACAAGCCCAGCAAAAAGGTACCCTGGCTTTTGCCACCCAAGAAAATTATTTTCCTGTGCCACTGTCAAGCAGAGTCACAGAAGTGATCCCCAGGGTGAATTTCCTATTTCCCATCCAATCATCAATATTTTTCTTGAAGAGTGCTAATGAGGAGCTTTGTTTGATATAGATAGGTAGTTTATTCCAGAGTATGGGAAGTCTCTGGGACAGGAATCTATCCCTCCGGCATGTTCTGTTTATTGTGGTGACAAGGTTTAGGTCCCTAGAGCGTGTAGTTCGGAGGGATTGGGGTTTCTTTAAGTGGAGCATGCCAAACAGCTCTGAGTTTGGCATAGCTTTGCATGTTAGGCAGAGATCACCTCTGAGTAGGTGATATGCGATGGAGTAAAGCTGGAGTTTTTTGAGATGGTCTGCGTAGGGCATCTGTTTGAGGCTGTAATCCTCTTTGTGAGGTATTTCTGTGGACTTTCCAGTTGTTGTAGATGTCTTGTGAGGTACATAGCAAAAGGGGCACTGTACTCTATAATGGTTCTAATGAGTGATGAGTAGAGGGGAACAATAACCTCTTTTTTCCTGGATGAGAAACCTTTTGTGATGAGGTGTGCCACGTAGAAGGATTTCCTGACTACTGTGGTGATGTGATTATCAAAAGAGAGACTACTGTCCACCTATGTCCCAAGGTCTCTTATCACACTTTCGGTGTTAAGTATACTACCGCCTATGTTGTAGTTCATGGGTAGAGTTTTTACCAAAGGGGATGACAATGCACTTTTTGGCATTGAGCTTGATACCATGACTTTGACACCAGGCATCTGTCTCAGTGAGGCCCTTCGTTAGGAGCTTTGATTATGGCTCCTAGTTTAAAGTCATCTGCAAACTTCATTAGCCAAAGACCTTCTGTGTTAGCCTGTACTTCAGAGAAGTAGATATATAACAGGAGAGGACTCAGGACTGAGCCCTGTGGTACTCCACTTGTCACTGGTCTGAAGTTGGATTTGGAGTCTGCTACTTTCACAGTGTGGGTTCTGTTAGTGAGCCAGTTGGCAACTTATCTTGTTACATAGGGATTTATAACTAGTTTAGTGAGTTTATCTACAATTCCAGAGTGGGGGATGGTGTCAAAAGCCTTGGCAAGATCTAGATAGGCTGTGTGAACCACCTTACCCTTGTCTACGGCTTTGGTGATTGCTTCAAAGAAGTCTATTAGTTTTAGGAGACATGATCCGCCTTTTACAAACCCGAACTGGGTGGGGTCCAGTGTTTGGAGATTACCAATGTCTATGTTTATAAGTTCCATAATTATACATTCCATTGCCTTGCAGACCAGGCTCATCAGGCTAATGGGGTGGTAATTCCCAGGGTCCATGGTGGCTCCCCCTTGTGGATTGGGATAACATTTGCTGTGCGCCATTCAGTGGGCACAAAGCCTGAGGTGAGGCTATGATTGAACATGGTACTTAGGTGGGGTGCCATTTTGTTCTGTAGTTCGTGTAGAATGCAGCCTGCGATGTTGTCTGGTCCCATGGATGCTGTGTTCTTGGCTTTGGAGAATGGGGTTTTTACCTGTGCAGCCGTGATTACAGGAACTTTACATTCTTCCATTATAGAGATGGGCCCTTTAGGAGATGAGAGGGGGGTAAAGTTAGCACTGAACCTATCTGCCAGGATGTTGGCAATATCAGTTGGGCCTGTATATTTAGTGCCATTGTGCTGTAACTCAGCAGATCTGAGTGTTGCCATTGAGATTGTTGATATGGCTATAGAATGCTTTGTGGTTGTCTTTAGAATCAGTGGCAATTTTGTTTTCGTAGCTAGCTTTGTAGGATCTTATAAGGGATCTCAGCTTCTTACTGAGGCTGACTAGGGAGGTCCTCCACTCATGGGATTTTACTCTATTTTGCAACAGTTTCTTCCTTCTGTTGTACAGTTTGTTTATGGCAGGGGACCACCAGATTGGTTTCCTTTTTTTTGGAGAAAAGCATATTGGCTCTGTTTGGGATAGCACAATCCATGCAATTGTGTAAGTGCTTATAAAGTACAATTGTGTAGGATTCAGTAGTCATAACTGTATTGTCCATCTGCATGGGTGTCATGAAGTTCACCACTTCTGTCTTGAGAAGCATGAAGTTGGCTTTGGAGACATTTTTTACCATGGTTTCCTTAATGGGGGGGTGTTGGCAAGATGTGGATATCTAGGGTGATTAGCTTATAGTCGGATCGGACCAGTGAGGCATTGACTTCAGGTGTGGAACACCGATCACTCATGTTGGTAATGACTAGATCTAGGATATTGTTGCCCCTGGTGGGGATGTGGATAAGATGATCACGGCATTGGAGTTTATGAATTCCAGAAAGCGCTGAGCGAAGGAATTGGTACATGAGTAGTTTTCCCAGTCAATGGTGGGGTAGTTGAAATCGCCCATTATTAGGGTGTTTTATTGGACCCTAATATTTTCCAGTACATCAAGAAAAGAGGAGTGGGAATCCTGGGGAATGGTGAGGGATCTGTAGCAAGCTACAATTTGGATTGCAGTTTTGCCCAGAGTTAGATGCACTTGGATAACCTCGGATGCAATATGCTGAGCAACTAGCCGGGAGGTGTGGATATCCTTAATGAATATGGACACACCTCCGCCTTTGGTGTTTTGGTCCAGGTTACATGGCCAAAAAGTGTGGTATGAGTTATAGCCTGGTAGTGCAGGGGTGCTCTCTGGAGCCTTGAACCAGGTCTCAGTCACTGCACAGATATCGATGTTCTCCATTTTAAGGAGTGCCTCGAGTGAGAGCATTTTGAGATTTAGACTTAGTTTTTGCTTGGTAACTTACAGACTCTTCACTCAAGCCAGTGCAGCTCCATTAAGAGCACAACCTGCCTGCTTAACCTGGTTGACTTCTTCAAGAAGGTTGCTGAAGCAATAGATGAAGGCAAACCAGTACACATCATGTATCCTGATGTTGCAAAGGCATTTAACACCATTCCACACTTAGATATTGTAAATAAACTCTCCCAGCTAAATATAAATATATATGTTACTCACAGAATGGCTAAGTAGCTCACAAACAGAACCCTGAAAATTAAGGTGGATTGTCCCTAGCAGTGTATCCCAAGGTCCAGTCCTTGTGCGACTCATCTTTGGTATTTACTTCTCAGAAGTCAAAGCAAATGCTAAATATTTATGGCTGACAGGTTTAGAGATGACTGTAAACTGTATGTCATCATTAGCTCTCCAGGGGATGCCAATATTCCCCAAGAATGGCTTTTCCAAACAGATAGCTGGTGTTAAAACCAAGGTCTAAAGCTAAATGCAAAAAAAAAAAAAAAAAAGATGTATAGAATAGTACCTTTTGGCAAGCATGACATCCCTTGTAAGTATAACATCAACATCACCTACCAACAAGTTGGTCCTGTTGTCAGGGTCGGGGAACTTATGTAGAAAAAAAATGTCCTTTGATCACCATTTGTCCACTACTGTAATGATTTTCTTTTTTCATTGCATGGCATCCAGTTCTTCTGCTCTCAGTAGGCTGATCATTGAGTATAATACCCTTGTCCAAACACTTATCAGAAGTATAAAAACTGCAACGCTTTTTCACTAAATCAGTCCAGGGTCTAAATTATAAAAACTATGCAGACCATCTCAAGTCTTGTCTCCCTTCTTGGAATAATGCAGGCTGCTAAGAGGTAACCTCTAACTTGCATATAGATCATCAGCACACTCTATCCTTTCTGACCACATATGCAAGTTCACTGACATTGTCAACACCCACTCAAGGGATCTCATTCTCTTTTGCAGCATAAATAAGACATGTTTGAGGGATAGGTATGCATAACAGTTAATAACACTTCTATGGAACTATCCTCCACTTCACATAATGCAGCATACTTCTCATAGTCTATTCAGGCATAAATTAGATGAATGGATGGGCAACTGAAAATTTACCCCTGGTGTAGAACCCATGTTCCAACTGAGTTTCTTGGAGGCCAGTGCTTGCTTGGGCTAAAGGGAAGTCTCTGTGTTCACCAGTGGCAGTGGTTAACACTGAACAGCCTGCCTGTCCCTGTAGGAGTGGTTACTGCCTAGAACTGTAGTTTTAGTGGCCATTTTGGGTGAATTCTAAACTAATTGATCTCTCCCTCTTACAACCCTGCTGTCTCATGGTTTTGGCATCTTTCCAGGCTTGTTAGTTGTTGCTGAAGCACCTACCAAGGGGAGAAAACGCTGAGAGAAGAAAGGAGCCACTTTTGAGATTTTAAGTATTTTCTTCTGATTGTTTATTAAAAATTACTGCTTTGCCGCCTACTTTTCTGTGTTTTCTGGCTTACTAAAGTTTATATCTGTATTAGAAACAGTAATTAGAACAAATCTAGAGCCTGTTTACTGCATTTCCTGTGTTGCATTTAATTTAAAATTGTTTTTTTTTCTCTTAAAACTGCATTTTGCCTGACTTTGGCGTAGCACTCAAGTGCGGGGTCATTTATTGCACTGTAGTGAATATTTTGCTACTTGTGTATCTCTGCTACCATTAAAATAAAATTTAAAAAAAATCTTGCTTTTTTCCCACTTTCTGAAATTTAAGAAAGTTCAGTTACAGATTTGCTGTTCTGAACTGTTTGTAAGTTTCTTGGAAGCCAGTGCTTGCTTGGGCTAAATGGAAGTCTCTGTGTTCACCAGTGGCAGTGGTTAACACTGAACAGCCTGCCTGTCCCTGTAGGAGTGGTTACTGCCTAGAAGCTGTAGTTTTATAGGCCATTTTTGGTCAATTCTAAATTCCTTGATCTCTCTCTGTTAAAACCATGCTGCCTCATGGTTTTGATGTCTTTCCCGGCTTGTTAGTTGTTGCTGAAGCACCTACCAAGGGGAGAAAATGCTGAGAGAAGAAAGGAGCCACTTTTGAGATTTTAAGTATATTCTTCTGATTTTTTTGTTAAGAATTACTGCTTTGCTGCCTACTTCTTGGCATTTTCTGGCTTGCTAAAGTTTATATCTGCATTAGAAACAGTATTTAGAACACATCTAGAGCCTGTTTACTGCATTTCCTGTGTTGCACTTAATTTAAAATCATGTTTTCTCTTAAAACTGCATTTTATCTGACTTTGGCCTAGCACTTAAGTGTGGGGTCATTTATTGCATGGTTGTGAATATTTTGCTGCTTGTGTATCTCTGCTATCTTTAAACTAAAACAAAAAAAGAAAAAAAAATCTTGCTTTTTTCCTACTTTCTGAAATTTAAGAAAGTTCAGTTACAGATATGCTGTTCTGAACTGTTTGTAAGTTTCTTGGAGGCCAGTTCTTGCTTGGGCTAAAGGGAAGTCTCTGTGTTCACCAGTGGCAGTGGTTAACACTGAACAGCCTGCCTGCCCCTGTAGGAGTGGTTACTGCCTAGAAGCTGTAGTTTTATTGGCCATTTTGGGTCAATTCTAAACTCCTTGATCTCTCTCTCTTAAAACCCTGCTGCCTTGTGGTTTTGGAATCTTTCCAGGCTTGTTAGTTGTTGCTGAAGCACCTACCAAGGGGAGAAAATGCTGAGAGAAGAAAGGAGCCACTTTTGAGATTTTAAGTATTTTCTTCTGATTTTTTGTTAAGAATTACTGCTTTGCCGCCTACTTTTCTGCTATTTCTGGCTTGCTAAAGTTTATATCTGTATTAGAAACAGTATTTAGAACACATCTAGAGCCTGTTTACTGTATTTCCTGTGTTGCACTTAATTTAAAATCTTTTTTTTTTTCTCTTAAAACTGCATTTTACCTGACTTTGGCTTAGCACTCAAGTGTGGGGTCATTTATTGCACTGTTGTGAATATTTTGCTACTTGTGTATCTCTGCTACCTTTAAACTAAAACAAAAAAAAAAATCTTGCTTTTTTCCCACTTTCTAAAATTTAAGAAAGTTCATTTACAGATCCTGTTTGTAAGTTTCTTGGAGGCCAGTGCTTGCTTGGGCTAAAGGGAAGTCTCTGTGTTCACCAGTGGTAGTGGTTAACACTGAACAGCCTGCCTGTCCCAGTAGGAGTAGTTACTGCCTAGAAGCTGTAGTTTTATTGTCAATTTTGGGTCAATTCTAAACTCCTTGATTTCTCTCCCTTAAAACCCTGCAACCCTCTTTTTGCTAGGTCTTGCCCACAGAGCAGCTTGGGACAGTGCTGCTTAAAAAGGTTTAAACTACTCCCGGCTCCATAAAGTCTGCTCTTCACTTTTTCCCTTAGAACTGCTCTAAATCTCTATTTAAGCACTCTATTCTCATTCTATAGCCCTGCACTTGCACATATAAGTAATCTCATAGGTAAACACAAACTAAAGCACTACATCTTCTTATACTCCTTCTAAGCACTTGCTCCCTATTGGTTCTTTCTGATTAAGTCAGTAAGTAGTTCCCTATATTATTCAGGCATGCCCAAAGGTCAGTTACGAGTTTACTCTCCAGTCCAGCTGGTGAATCTGGGAATCTTGAGGCAATGTTACAACTGTCTTATGTATACAGACCACCCTCTCCTCCTCTCAACAAACACAAATATATGTGAGAGATGCAACTATATAGCCAAACTGGAGGCTAAGCTCTCTCAACCCAGTACTGACACAGACTGTCAGGAGAAGAACCACACACACCACAAATCCAGTCTCACATAGACCTATCGCATCAGCAAACCAAACACATAAACACACAAAAACATACTTGGAGGCTCTAAATAAAAATCTGCCTAAGCAGCAGAGACCTCCAAAGCAGACATCCAAGCAACACCTACCACGAAACAATATCCACGTAGCACATAGCTCACAAAGTCAGTGTGCCACACAGTCACAGCCCTTAAGGCTAAACAACACACCTAATACATTTGTAATAGGTGACTCTATTGTCAGACACACTGACATCCCACTCACCAGGCTGAACAAGGAGGAGGTGACTGTAAGCTGCCTGTCGGATGCCAGGATCCGCCACATAACACAAGCACTCAGGTCACTCCAAAGCAAGTACAAGTATGACTCCATAATTGTCCATGCTGGTGTGAATGACCTGAGACGTACCTCCCTGGACTACATGAAAAAAGATGTACAGGAGCTCTTTGATCATGTAGCCCAGGCTGGTATGACCCTGACCTTGAGTAGCATCTTACCCTCACCAAGTATGATGCCACAGTATAAAGACAAAATTATCAATTTTAACAATTGGCTAAAGTATTGGTGTTATTCAAAGGGGATCCAGTGTCTTTCAGCCTGGGGTGACATATTCGACAAACCACGTTGCTTCACTAGGGACGGCTTGCACCTGTCACTCCTGGGTTTTCGAATACTGGCAAAGGCTCTTGCCTCCCCCATAGTGCCTTTTTTAGGCAAGGCTCAAAAGACAAACCCACCCCCATAGACAACACAAAGAAAAAAAAACTAAGGGTGATGCTGCTCAACGCCAGAAGTCTAAACCTCAAGATGCACGCACTTGAGACTCTCCTCAGTATGGAGACTATCGATATCTGTGCAGTAACAGAGACCTGGTTCAAGGCTCCCGAGAGCACCCCAGCACTAACAGGCTATATTTCATACCATGCTTTCCGGCCCCAAAACTCGGACCGAACCACAACGGAGGGGGAGTATCCGTATTTATCAAAGATATCCACACCTTCAGGTTAGTGGCACTGCACAAAGCATCAGAGACCATCCATGTGCAACTAACAGTGGGCAAAACTGCCTTTCGGTTTGTAGCCTGCTACAGACCACACTCACGGACACAGGAACCTCACTCAGCTTTCCCGAGAACACTGGAGAATATGAAGGTCTCTCCAAACACTATTATATTGGGTGACTTCAACTACCCAAACATCGATTGGGGAAACTACTCAAGCCCAAACACCCTCGTCCAACGGTTCCTTGAATTTATAAACTCAAATGCTATGGAACAACTAACTGGTCACCACTCCCACAAGAGGGGAAAACATATTGGATCTGGTCATCACCAACATGGGGTCTCTATGTTCCACACCAGAGGTATACTCCTCATTGGTAAGATCAGACCATAAACAAATCTCACTGGGCATCCATATTCCATCCCCACCCCTAGCCAAGGAAACCACGGTGAAGAACTTCTCAAAAGCAAACTTCACACTTCTCAAAACTGAGGTGGAATCCCTCAAAGCCCCCGGGCCAGTGGACAATTCTGCCCAAAATGCAGAATCCTTTACAAAAGCATTCTATGGACACCTACAGGAATGCATGGAGCATGCTATCCCAAATAAAACCAAGACTCACTCCTCCAAAGGCAGGAGACCTGTCTGGTGGACCCCGGCCATAAATAAGCTATACAACAGAAGGAGAAAGCTACTACATGACAGAGCAAAATCCCAAAAAGGGAAGGCTTCACTGATCAGTACTAGCAAGAAACTACGATCCCTCATAAAATCATCTAAGGCCAGCTTTGGAAGAAAAATTGCACAAGACACTAAAGGTAATCACAAGGCCTTCTTTAGTTATGTCAGAAACCTGGGAGGCAACTCCCAGATATGCTCTGAGTTAGTGCAAAATGACAAAAAATCCACTGAACCCACAGACATTGCCAACATCCTGGCAGAAAGGTTCAGTGCAAACCCCCCCCCCCCCCCAAAAGAGCAAATGTCTATCCCAACTGAGTGTAGCCTTCCTGAGATCACAGATGCACAGGTGAGAAATGCTCTCTCCAAAGCAAAAAACACAGCATCAATGGGACCAGATGGTGTACCGGGCTACGTCTTACATGAGCTCCAAGAAGAACTAAACCCTCATATAAAGTCACTGTTCAATATCAGCCTTACTACAGGATATGTTCCCAAGGAATGGCGTACAGCAACAGTAGTCCCACTCCACAAAGGTGGTGCCACAACAGACCTTGGAAACTATTGCACTATAAGCCCTACTAGCCTGGTCTGCAAAGCTATGGAGCGTATCATCATGGAAATCATAAACAAAGACATTGGGAACCTCTAGACACTGGATCCTACCCAATTTGGCTTCGTTAAGGGCAGATCTTGCCTCTTGAACCTGGTCGACTTCTTTGAAACAGTTACCAAAGCCATAGATGAAGGGAAGGTAGTCCACACAGCCTACCTGGACCTCGCAAAAGCCTTCAACACAATACCCCACTCGGGCATCATAAATAAGCTCACCAGTTTAAAATATCAACCCCTATGTCACAAGATGGGTTGCAAACTGGCTCAGGGATAGAACCCACATGGTCAGAGTAGCAGGTGCCATGTCAGACTCTAAACCAGTTACAAGTGGTGTCCCACAAGGCTCAGTCCTGTGACCTCTCTTGTTCGGTATATATTTCTCCGCGGTACAGGCTAACACGAGTGGACTATGGCTGACCAAGTTCGCAGATGACTGCAAACTGGGTGCTGTAATCGACTCTCCGACTGACACAAGCATCTTCCAAAAGGGTCTCACAGAGACGGATAACTAGTGCCAGAGCCATGGCCTAAAGCTAAATGCCAAAAAGTGCATAGTCATCCCCTTTGGGAAAAACAAAGTGCCCACAAATTACCACATAGGTGGTAATCCATTAAGTACGGAAGAAGTAATTAGGGACTTGGGGACCCAAGTAGATAGCAATCTCTCCTTTGACAATCACGTTGTCAAAGTGGTTAGAAAGACCTTCTATATAGCCCACCTTATCATGAAAGGGTTCACATCTAGATCAAGAGAGGTCATTGTGCCCCTCTACTCATCACTTATCAGGCCCATAATTGAGTACAATGCCCCATTTGGGATGTACCTTACCCAACACCTTCAGCAACTGAAAAGACCCCAAAAGTATCTCACCAAGAGTATCAAGGGGCTCAAACAGATGCCCTATGCAGTTCGGCTAAAGAAACTCCAGTTCTACTCAGTTGCGTACCGCCTACTCAGAGGTGATCTTTGTCTGACGTATAAAGCCATGTCCAACCCAGAATTAATGGACATGCTTCACCTCAGAAAATCCAAATCCCTTAGAGCTACACGCTCCAGGGACTTGAACCTCAGCACAGAAATAAATAGGACATGCTGGAGGGACAGATTCATATCCCAGAGGCTCCCCTCACTCTGGAACAAAATCCCAATCCATGTTAGGCAGAGCCCCTCACTGACCCTCTTCAAGAGAAATCTTGATGTATGGATGGGAGATCATAAGTTTACCCCTGGGATCTCTTCTGTGTCCCTGCTTGACAGAGGTACAGTAAACTAACCTTAAAAGGGCTACCTTCTGTGACCTACTATACAGAGGCACAGTCAACTAATCTAAAAGGGTGGCAAAAGCTAAACACACTCTGGCTAGGCTTATAAATGCCTAGGGCAGATAGCCTAGTATCAACCTATGAACCTATGAGCCTATGTTGCTCAAGAATAATGACAAGAAGTGAACGCCCCAGCATATCCTTGGTCTGCCCACTTTTGAGTTATTCATAAACAAAACATAAGGGCAAAAAATCTACCATATGAATGTACAGATGCGTTTCTTAAGACCCTCACAGACCAACAGCCCAGTAAGTACTTAAGGACCTATGAACCTATGAAACTTACAGCATATATATAAAAACAGTCACATTCATACAGGACATGATCTGTACATTCATGAAGACAAATATTTACACACCCATGAAGGGCAAAATTCACACATTCACATATTCACATAGCAGATAAATCTGTTATTCATGAAGGAAGGAAGCAGACCACAGTCAAACAGAACAGTTACAAAGTAATTCAGGGAGAAACAACAGTTTGATGTGATGTATAATACACAGAGCCACATGAAAGACTGATGCAAACAAACAGCTTCTCAGAAGATGAAAATGATATGCCTGAAAGTTATACTAATGAGTCTACAGAGCATGGCTGTATTCTGAGTCAAGTAGCATTAGATAAATGCAGAGATTTCATCATTTGTGTATGCACTGAAGAGATTTCTAGTTGCATTAAGGCAAACAACTGAAAGGGAATTGAAATGTATGGAACAAAACCTTTACAAAGGCACTCTATGAGCATCTGCAGGAATGTATGGATCGTGCTATCCCAAGTAAAACCAAGACTCACTCCTCCAAGAAAAGGAAACCAGTCTGGTGGACCCCTGCCATAAACAAGCTATACAACAGAAGGAGGAAATTAGTACAGACAAGAGTAAAATCCCAAGAAGAAAAGACATCCCTGATCAGTATCAGCAAGAAACTATGATCCCTCATTAAATCATCCAAGGCTAGTTTTGAAAGAAAAATTGCCAATGACTCCAAAGATAACCACAAAGAGTTCTTTAGCTATGTCAAGAATCTAAGTGGAAACTCTCAGATCTGCTCTGAGTTAGTGTAGAATGGCACAAAATACACTGAACTGACTGATATTGCCAACATTCTGGCAGACAGGTTTAATGCAAACTTCACCCCCTCTCACCCCCTAAAGGGCCTATAACCATACCAAAAGAATGTAGGGCCCCATCAGTCACCGACACACAGGTTAAAACAGCCCTACCCAAAGCCAAAAACACAGCTTTAATGGGACCGGACGGTGTCCCAGGCTGTGTCTTACAAGAGCTCCAAAATGAACTAACCCCTCACCTAAACACACTGTTCAAACTCAGCCTCTCTACAGGCTACGTACCCACAGAGGGGCGCACAGCAACAGTTATCCCGCTCCACAAAGGTGGAGCCATAACGGACCCCAGGAACAATCGCCTTATAAGCCTGACTAGTCTGGTCTGCAAGGCTATGGATGCATCATCATGGAACTCATTAAGATAGACATTGGGAACCTCCAAACCTTGGATCCTACCCAGTTTGACTTTGTTAAGGGCAGATCATGCCTCCTAAACCTGGTGGACTTCTTTGAGGCAGTTACCAAGGCATTAGACGAGGGAAAGGAGGTCCACACAGCCTACCTAGACCTCACAAAGGCTTTTGACACCATTCCCCATTTTAGTATTATGGACAAGCTCACCAGCTTGAACATAAACCCCTATGTCACGAGATGGGTTGCCAACTGGCTCATGGATAGAACCCACATGGTGAGAGTTACAGGCTCTATGTCCGATTCTAAACCGTTTACAAGTGGTGTCCCCCAGGGCTCAGTCCTAGGACCCCTCCTGTTTGGTATATACTTCTCAGAGGTACAGGCAAGCATAGGAGGACTATGGCTGACCAAGTTCACAGACAACTGCAAACTAGGGGCGATAATTGATTCTCCGGCTGATACAGACACCCTCCAGAAGGGTCTCACTGAGATGGATACCTGGTGTCAAAATCATGGCCTCAAGCTAAATGCCAAAAAGTGCATAGTCATCCCCTTTGGAAAAAATAAAGTACCCGCGAATTATCACATAGGTGGTAGACCCCTAAATACAGAAAATGTAATAAGGGATCTGGGGACCCAAGTAGAGAGTAATCTCTCCTTTGATAATCATATTGCCAAGGTGGTTAGAAAATCCTTCTATATGGCCCACCTAATCACAAAAGGGTTCTCATCTATAACAAAAGAGGTTATTGTGCCTCTCTACTCATCACTCATTAGACCCATCATAGAATACAATGCCCCATTTGGGATGTACTTACAAGACACATGCAACAGCTGGAAAGACTACAAAAGTACCTCACCAAGAGGATTACTGGCCTCAAACAGATGCCCTATGCAGCCTGACTCAAGAAACTCCAGCTGTACTCGGCTGCATACCACTTACTCAGAGATGATCTCTGCCTGACATACAAGGCCATGTCCAACCCAGAATTGATGGACATGCTCCACCTAAAAAAACAAATCCCGGAGAGCCACATGCTCTAGAAATATAAACCTCACCACAACGATAAATAGGACATGCTGGAGGGATAGATTCCTGTCCCAGAAACTCCCCATGCTTTGGAACAGGATTCCAATATACATCAGGCAGAGCCCCTCACTAACACTCTTCAAGAGAAACCTTGACGGGTGGATGGAAAACAGAAAATTTACCCCAGGGATCACTGCAGTGGCTCTGCTGGACAGTGGCACAGGGAACTAATGGCTCTGCTGGACAGAGGCACAGGGAACTAATCTAAGGGGGTGGCGAAAGCCAACACATTCTGGTTAGGCTTATAAATGCCCTTGGGCAGATAGCCTAGTACTTACCTATGAATCTATGAACCTAAATAAGAGTAACAGTGAAACAAAACGAGCTTATGCAATGGGTCAACAGCTTAGTTACTTTGGTTAAGCCAGATAAAATTAGAATTTATACAAATCTACAAGACTTGATCAAAGCAATTTTAAAGGAGCACTTTCCACTCAGAAACTTGAGACTGTTAAGGAATTGTGTCCTTGTTGACAAGAGCTAATATTTCTCAATGTTTCATAGTAGCTACTGTTCCTTATGAAGCAGATGGAATCCAGACAGTTCAAACTATGCACATTAAATATGCCAAAATAAAGGCATATATATTTTGGAATACCATTTAGTGTTTTTAAACACCTGCAATGTTCCTGCAAGTAGCTTCACAGACTGCAGTGACTACAGAATGTGTTATAACTATTATTTGTGGTAACTTATATTGGGCCAAGACAGATTAGAAAAGCTTCTTGGAAGCCTGACACAAAATAATAGATAACTGAACAAAAGAAATGGCAGAATTTGATATTTGAATATGTTTTGACAAAGGTACTTATGCAACTGGATAAAGAGAAAAAAAGCAGTAGGCCAGATGGAAGGACCAACAGATAAACAGTACTGTTAACAATTTTGGCATGTTTCATTACTTACCCAAGTTTATCAGAAGTGTCTATGCCTTCATGAAAATTGTATGACAAAGATGTAAATGGCACTGGGAGCAGGAACAAGAACAACAAAGAAGATTCACAAAGATGAAACAATTAGTTAAAAAGGACTAAGTCTTACATGTAATAATTTTATATAAAACTTTATGTTGTAAGTGGATGCCAGTCAGTTTGGTATATCAGCAGTATTGTTACTAGAAGGAATTACCTGTGGTTCCAGAACAGTAACAGAGAAATAAATAAGATATGCCCATATTTCTATCCATAACATATGTCTATGAAAAGTTCTGTGAACATGTATATGGGAGTGAGTCTTTGTAGAACCAGATTATAAGCCACTGTAGAGAATTTTCATAAAACCATTACATAACATACATTACATATTCAAAGGATACTGTTTCTTACAAACCAGAAGAAAAAAGCATTTAGTAAATGCATAGAGCAGCATTTATTGAAAAAAAGTGTGAAAAATTGCTGAATCAAGATTTGAAAGTTATTTCTATAAATTTCTACTTACCAGTTTCAGAAAAAAAGCTTGCAAGAGTTCATAAAATACACAGAGACTGATACAAAAACGTAGATACTATAGACAGTAAGGATGGCCGTATTTGAAATACTGGGATCAGATTAACTGTTTGCAAGGCCTGTTGTTCAAATCACACAAAATAATTATTCCATATCAATTCCTGGATAAAAAGCTGATAGGATTCGAACAGGATCATGGAACAGTAAAGGATATAGAAGAGGCAGAGGCTATCATGTTTGTCCAGTAATGCCTCAACAGGAAGAAATAATAATAAGAAAGTGTCAGGTATGTACAATTCTTCAAAGGAGCAATATGAAACCAGAAATTATACCTCATATAATTCTAGAAAAGCCATGGAACAAACTAGCAATTTATTTCGTTCAGTTGAAAGATTCACAGTGTCTGATTTGTGTGAACTGCTATTCAAATGCCAAGAGGTAATCAAAAGTAGAGGTACGTCATCCATTTCTGTCATGCTTTATCTCAAGGCAGTACTTTCCTGACAAGGAATTTCTGTGTGTTCTTATTTCTAATAATGATTCTCAGCTCATGAGCCAATAATTAGAAGAATGCAGTCCAATTTATATGTGATGATTTAAATTGTGATAAAATCTATTACCAGGGTGCTGATGGTGCAAAGCAAGACTGTTACTTAACTTTGCTGAAGTATTGCAATACTCTTTTTCAACCCATTCACCTGTCTATTTCATAAGCTGCTAATAGGGAGAAAACATAAAATCAGGTTACCACTGTCTTAGGTATTACTACATTTGGAAGCAATGCTAAATATAATGAAAATGAGGCTGAAACCTCAGGAAAGATAAACACACAGTTCCATTTCAGAAGTGACCCAAAAGCAAGCTCTGCTTAGGTGACTTCCTCAATCACACAGTAGGCAAATGAAGACTGAGGGGAATCAAACCCTGTACCACAGAAACAACAACTCGCAACCTTAACCTCTGGAGCAACTAGTATAAATGGCACTGTAATTGCATAATTAATGTTTTTTTCAAAGTATTTAAGCCTTTGTATCTCATGCAGTATGCCTAGATGTAGTCTAGTAAGCTTCAATTGTTACTAAAAAGTGTTGAAAGATTAAAGCTTTTAAAAGATGATGATGTTATACATAACAGAGTAATATTTATTTCAGTATTCAGCTCTCCTATATCTTTTCATTCAACATTTTTTGTAAGTTTGCTCAGGTGGTTTCTCTGTGGAGGCTACGTATCCTCACTGTGATCCCCTCAGGTGGTTTCTCTGTGGAGGCTACGTGTCCTCCCTGTGATCCCCTCAGGTGGTTTCTCTGTGAAGGCTATGTGTCCTCCCTGTGATCCCCTCAGGTGGTTTCTCTGTGGAGGCTATGTGTCCTCCCTGTGATCCCCTCAGGTGGTTTCTCTGTGGAGGCTATGTGTCCTCCCTGTGATCCCCTCAGGTGGTTTATCTGTGTAGGCTATGTGCCCTCCCTGTGATCCCTTGTGTTTTTTTCTGGGTGCTTCAGTTACCTCTCCCATTCCAAAGACATGCAATAGGTGGATCATGAGCTCTACGTTGTCTGGAGGTGTGAGTGTGTATATGTGTGACACAGAAAAAGGACCCAACAACCTGCTTCTGCCCTCCCTTTCCCTTGTAAATTCTGTAGATAGCTGAAGCAGTCCATAGAGTCCCTCTTGGAGTCAGTTACCTTATAAATGAGAGAGTGAAAGATGTTTTATAAATAATGGCATATATTTACCTTAGGGAAAGACTTCTCCCCTCTTCCAACAACAGTTCTGGTATACCATTCCAAATCATCATCACCACCACCATCATTATCAACCCCTTTTTTGGCAATTTCTAAATGGGGTCAGGTGTAGCATAAACTGTCTTCATCTACCTCGATTCAGTGTCATGCTCTTACCTTCTTCAACATTCATGGCTGACTGTCACAGGTCTTCTGTCATGCAATCTGTCCATTTCTTCTTGCCTTCTTGCCATCTGCCCCAAATCTTCTTCACCATATTTCTTCTGATTTCCTGTACATGTGCCCAGACCACTGTAATGTGTCCTTTTTGACTTTCTCCGTGATTGGAGTTCTTTTCAGTAGCATGTTGAGCATCTATGTAACCACCAGGGTTTATATGACACTGGTTTGGCACAATGAGAACAATGATTTTGCAGATGAGGACTCAGCTATGAATATCTCTGTATCTTTAATTATATGTGTCGCTTATAGAAGAACAGTCTGACATACAGGTTTACAAGATGTCAAGTACAGGCCTGAGCACCTTCAGTATGCATTGAGCATGCGTGGGTGTCTTCATGTCAAAGACCACTGCCTCACTTCTAGCTGAGCTACATGTGGTGAACACAACTGTGATTGCCATAGTTTATGCCTTCCATTCCCTTTTGTACATATACAAAACTACATAACATAGCCCATTTTCTTCTCTGCCACTTGCTGTGTTACTAAGTTGCTCTACATTGTCCATCAAATCCCAGAAAGGGAAATGGCTTCAACTGCAAGATGCCAGCCATGAGACTCTGGAATGAGACCAAGAGTATGGCCATGGCTTCCAGTGGCATTCGTTCATGGAGGCAGACTTGGTGGTGCATACAGGAGAGCTAAATCTTTCAGAATGTGCTCCATAGAGAACATCTGCACCATTTGTCAGGTGTCTCCTGTGAGGATCCTTCAGTATAAGATGGATATGTGACACTGCCTCACCAGACTAGTTACTGATACCACTGGCATTCCCAGAACTGGTGGACAGTACAGGCATCACTACAGTGACCTACAGGGGCACCATCCAGACCATCTTAGCAAATGGGAAGAAGAGGTCAGACCGAGGGTACTCGGGATGTACAGTACGTATGCTGCCATTCTTTTCTTAATTTTTTTCTATCCTATCCGTGTGGATTGTGCAGTAATTATATGTCACTTTTTGCCACAGTCCAGTAAGCTATAGTGGAGCATTCCCTGCAGTACTGGAAGAGATTGTTCTGCCTTTCCAGGTGCAGCGGTAAATGCACCTGTTTTTTACTGCAGACTTAAATTTAGTTATCCCTTCATCAGCATTACTTTTGAAAATGTCAAGTCAGTTATGGTTGTGTACTACTCAGTCACTCTATGTGCTTGTATAGTACTCAGAGGTTAGCTTTAGTGGTAGTGTCAGTAGCTTAACATGTCATAATTTTACCACTCTTGACAGAGGATCAGAAGGCTCTGGGTTCTATTCTCACTCCAGGTGCTTTGCTTCATTTTCTGTTGCTAGCTCTGCACTTCAGCATATTTTGCTGTCCTTCAGCTCAGACATTCAACTAAGGACTCATCTGCCTGAGTTGGTGGTAGCTCTAGTGGATATAAAAGATCTCATAACACATTTTGAAAATAGTAAGGGGAATTTTCTCAGTGTCTCCTGATCGTGAGGTAGGACTTGAGGACTTTTTACAACTTTTCTTTATTTACTATCATTATTATTATATTCCTTATCTATTCACTTCAAATGATATATTAAACCACTGTCCCATATGCCTAAATAGTTGGTAGCTCAGGTAGATGTAAAAGCTCCCACTGCACTTATCAAAAAAGATTAGAGTAAATTCCATGGTGACCTGACCAAATTCCCCATTGCCTGCAGGGTTATCACCTCAGATCTCTCCATGTAAGAGGATACTGGCCTTGTGGAACTAACCCAGTCAGCAAAAGATAAATACATACATAAATACATAAAAATGCACAGAGTAGCTTATTTAGTTCATGGGGCAGGATATTCCTACAAATCAACATCAGGGCAGTTAGTCCTACGTACAGCAAATTAATGCACAGAACAATCACTAGCAATGCTTTTGTATACAATTGGTCATATGAAAGGTTCAGTATACATAGGTCACATATATCAAGTAACATCTCTGTCTTTGCACCAGTCTCCTGTGAATCTCATTTTTTTTTCTCATAATAATATTGCATTTCAGCTTAAACTACCATATTATCATAATTATGTAGTACTGTTTTTCATTTTATATTTGCACCCCCACCCAGGTTTATTGCTATCCTTCCTTTTAAATAATTTTTTAGGTTGTTACATTGTTTCTCTCCATTTATCTTACTTTCCTATGCAGCAGTGTCCACAGCAGTGCCTGTGACTATGCTGGCAGCTAGAATCCCCAACAGGTAAACACCACATGGGACACCTACAGTTGAACTTGCTAGAGCTGCTTCCACACTGCCATTCTTAGTGGAGGATGACATGCCCCCAGCCCTGCCCCTGGTGAGCTTTCACCAGTTGGGAGCACTGTTGTTCCTGCCAATGACTTTCCCAGAGGTAAGTAATTTGTGGCTCAGAGGCAGCTTACAAAAGTGGTGGTGAAAATGGTGGACCGGCATTTTGACCCCTGCATTAGCCACCTAGAAAGACTCCTCTTGGGCTTGTACAGTCTTCCTACCACTGGAAGCTCTAGCAGAATCAGTAACTAGTGACAAGGGAGAACATGGTGATGTCCAGCTTCCCACAGGGTCAAATATAGACAGAGTGGTTCTGAGGATCATACCCACCCTATCACCCATCCTGGTCTCCACTGCCCATTTGTGGCATTGCCCTTCCTTGTTTGTTTTCCATTCCTCTCTATCCCATTGCCTTTCTCTTTTTGTCTGATATCTCCTAATCCATTGTCCTCCCTCCACCTCAGAGTATAAGCACCTCCTTTGTAACTTTGCAAATCTTGTCTGTGTTTACATTTGTGCATTTTCCACTTATTTGTATCCTATCCCTCTTACCATTCTTTCAACTTTCCTTACTTCCTCCTCCATCTTACCTTCTTGGTATACAGACAACGACCATCTGTCCCCAAAATATATAAATATATTAATTACTCTTCTTTTCCCTCTCCCATCCTATTTAATTTTCAACTGTTTCCCGTACGTGCTTCCCTCTGCTTGCTTTCCAATTTTGCCTACTGCCCTCTATTCAAAGATCCAACCTTTAATCTGGTCAGAAAAATGGATTTAAGAGATTTAGAGTTAGCTTTATCATCCTGCTTATCATGTATACCCACAAATGCACTGATGTGTGTGGATGTGTGTACGTGTGCCACAATCCTGAGATTTACTTAGCACATTACTCAGCCACTGCTGTGGAATATATTCTTTCACTGCAGGTCCCATGTTGGCTATGAGTGGGGTTATTAATTAGCTGCTGTTTCCACGTGGACTTTTTACTTTGTTAATCATTAATAGAGCAGTGTCAGGATGGAAGGTTAACCATGGCTGGCTCAGCTGAGCCATAGTGACCATTCTTCTAAATCACATGGAATATTGCCAAGCTGTTCAAAATACAGTGAAAATATCAATGACTGCTTTCTCAAACATTGTATAAGGTTTCTTCATTTTTGACAATATTAATATAACTGTAGAAATGTTGGATTTCTTCATAATGACTTGAAAATTACTAACATCTTCAGTGTAGTGCATTGTACATGTACAGTGTTAGTGTATCTTTATGTTTCCTATCATGACATTTTAAAATATGTCCTTCTATAATGTATAACTTATTTATGAAAATATGCATAATGAGTAGAAATGATTTATATCTCTATTGCAGTACAAACTCAAGTGTTCTTTTTCTTTGTCCGTACTATGCACATTCATACACTTAACAAACTTCAAAGAATATTGTGACTCCGTAAGTAGCTACTGGTGTCAAATTGAAAAGTACTGCAAAATCCACTGTTAATAATTTGTCCTAAGGTACTAGCTTGTACAGCAGAATAAATGCAAATACATCAGTGGTGCAGGACAGTACATCTTTACTTACTGTTTTATTTACACATTTAGATCACCTAGATGATACCCACCTACAGACCACCTACATACCACCTACACAAAACCTCTGACCATGTCTAACTAGAATATATACTACATTCTTTCTGTTTTACATTTCTAATCCAGGGCAAAATAAAACATATGCATAAGTAGTGAGTTATTACTTAATCCCTGGAATTTAATAAATTCAGTTTAAGCTTCACTCGAAGTTTACATGTTTGCACAGTGAGGAGCAGTGTTTAATGCAAATTCATGCCATGCACCACATTTAAATGTAAAAAAGGAGGAATTCATGGCTCACAACAGTGTTGGCAGCCAGGAAACCATGTAAAGGAACACAGATAACAAACTTGCTTACATTAGAGCAGACTGATTGAATGCCATAAAGATTACCAGGGTTCATCATATATTAATGTATATATTCCAAGCACAGTGCAGGACATTGTATACAGTGCAGAGTATTGTGAAATCCCATTCTAGGCAGTCTGCACAAGTTGTGTAACTGATCTGTAGGGGTATATGGGTGGACATTTATAATGCACAGACATAGGAAGTGTGTTTATTGAATAGGGACACACATACAAAGTGTAGGGATGAACACCAGGAAGGAGGACAGGTGAAACACTGTAATGTACTACAGAGTGAGGGCATGTAAAAGGAAGACAATTGCAGCAGGAGCACTACTAACAGCGTCACATGGCACAGTACGGACTGCACTGTGCCAAAAGTATGTTTTGTGACTGTCAGACAAGGTGACATAACAGTGGAGCATCCAGACATGAACAGTGGAGAGGACATCTATCAGGCATGTTTTATACAACTGGGGTTGGGTACATATTGTCAACCTGTGCAAACTGATTTGTCTGAATATGCCTGTATTGTAAGCAGAGGTTTCCAAGAACTGGGACACAGTTACAGGCTCATGGCCAACAGTAAAACCAGCATGCACAACCATGGACAATATCAGAATAACACCACCAGCAATCCCATGTCTCTGACATAACATATGTGATTCTGAGTTAGCATAAATGGTTCTGCACCAACACACTAGTACAACTATTATGACATGTCAGCAATCTATGAGTGTAATCAAGCAGACTGTCCTGGCACTAACATATGCTGCAGATGTGAGGAAAGACACTTGACATTAGGATCACTACAGGCTAGTTGACTGGTGTGGATGGCAATATATATATAAATATATATATATATATATATATATATATATATATATATATATGGCACAATCCACACTGTCACAAATGTAAACCCTGCTATCCTGCACATACTCAGTAGTTGTGTTGCATACAAGTGAGTATTGACCACTGTGGACACATGCCGGTGGACATTACACATACCATATAACCCAGGAAACAGGACACATACCACATGGTCTGCTTATGGGGTGTGACTTTTACATGATCCTTGATTTGTGTATTTGTTTATATAATGAAACAAAATCCCCACATGTATTGTTTTTTCATCTCATGTGTTGTCATGGCTGTGGCAGCAATCTTTGGTGTGTGTTGATACTGTCTGCATTATACTAATGTCACAGTTGGAGTCAATGATTGCCCACAATGCCTAGTCCTCCAGGCAGCTGTTGGGGCACAGGATTTGTATGTGATTCTTGATGTCTGTGATTTAAATCATGGACAGGAAATGGCCTAGCAGGCACCGCTGATGTACATACCTCTTCACTAGACATGAGGTATAGGTCACTTTAGACATTACATTCCAACATATTTAGTTGTCATGTATGTGATCCAGTGTTCTACCCACTTGTTGTTATAGCTGTTTATGGCCACATCTCGCAGTGTGGCTTGAATATCTCATTGTAGAATCACGCTGACTGTCTTAACCTGGTCAATTTCCACGGGATGATAGTGTTGTCATCCTGCATGCCATACATGAGTTCTTTGAGGACATCTGACAGATGTAACAGGCATAGCTGTAGCATTAACAACTCACATATTTCTGTTGCACACAGCCGGGATATTACTAGTGTCCATTTAGAAAAGGTCCATGATGACATGTTGGTCTACCTCACAGATCAGAAGAGTCAGGATGTGTCAGGTATTGCCTCCCCCCCACTCACAGGGATGTATGTTGCTGTACACTCTTTTGTGGGAACATAGTCCATCTGGAGGGTGTGTTGAAGCATGTATCAATTTGTGTCAGGTAAGTGTATATTCTAAGTTACGCTATAGGCAATCTGTCATGTTGTCACAGCCCATCAATTCTGTGTGATTGGCCTGCATGAAAGAAAGACACTGCATACTGCCTGTCTTGATCTGTCATAGGGTTTTGACATAATCCCCCACTCAGGTACCATTGACAAACAACTCTATTAGCTGGGGGTTACAATTATGTCACTAGATGGTTAATCAATTGAATCTCTGACAGACTGCATGCTGTGAAAGGTAATGAATCAACCTCTACCATTAGAGCTGTCATCATTGGTGTATCTGAAGGATTTGTGCTAGGCTTATATTGTGTGGAATCTATTTCTCAACAGTCCAGGCTACAGAATACGACCTGTAGCTTACCAAATTTGCTGATTCCTGCATATTGGTTTCAGTTATTGAGGCCACCAATGACATTAACATACTACAAGAGGGTCTATCACAGACAAGTGACTGCTGCCAAAGCCATGTAGTCTAATAATAAATATAGAATGTGTCAGGATTTGGCCCTTAAGCAAAGTGAAATGTCCTAGTAAGTACACCATAAAAATAAATATAAAAATAATAATAATAAAAAACACCTGTGCCTAACAAAAACAGACCATTTGTTTATTTTTTTAGGCATAGGTGTTGTTTTTATTTTTATTTTTATTTATTTTTTCATAGATATTTATGTTGCTGTTAGGTAGTTATATTTATTTATTTGTTTATGTGAGTTCAATATATGTATTATATATACATTTTATGCAAGGATTTACAATGTCTTTATATACATGGAGACATACGTTTGTCTTAGATTCATTATTAGTTGCTACACGCTCAGTATACATCAGCCAGCATAAAAGTTTTTGATTATAGAGTGGTGTAGACTGCCATCTGCTGGCTTTATGAATGATGTGTAGGAATATATACTGAGAAACACACGTTAGTTTTAAATTATTAATACATATTATATATTTTATATTATATTTTACATTATATTTCATGTTTTTACATTTTTATAGGTACGTGATGTCTGGTTCTGACTTGTCTGTTGGATAGGGGAGGATAATTTTCTGTTTTATATTATTATGTGTAAGATTGCTTTTTTCATTTTGCTTGATTGATTGATTGATTAATGAGAAGGTGTTGCAATTTGTATATAAAAAGTGGTTGATACACTCATGGTTAAATCCGATGAAGCATCAACATTAGATGTGAAAGCGCTTACTGTTTTTTTATTTTTCTGAATAAAATTCCCTGCACCGACATCATGTGTGATACCTCTTTGCTGCTGAACCATTGATTGTTGTTTTTAACTGAGGTACTTCATTCTCTAACCATTATTTTACCAGCCATCTCTGACCCTGCCTGATGGATATACTACAATTCTGTGAATCAGCAGTTTCTGGGAAGGACAAAATGGTAAGAGCACAGTCCTACATGCTATTGTAAAATGCTCTCTTTTCAAGTAAGTGCCCAAACCCACTCTCACAACAGTTGACTACAGTGAGAACAGAACTCCTGCCTATATAGCTACACAAACTAGAGAACTCAGTAATTTACAAAGGCACCACAGCCGAAGTCTGAATTTTACAGTGTTGCAGGACAACTTATAGTGGATGACATCAGTGGTGATGTTACACAGAAGAGGTTGGCAGGGCTGCCTGAAATAGATGTGTAACCATGTGCAAGTGTCAAAATATTGGCAATCTGTGACATTGCAGGATGCATACTTATGTTCCTCTGACTAAATAACCACACACATATAAACCAGTTGACTGTAATGAGAACAGAACCCCTACCTAAGTACATAGACTAAAGAACTCAGTAATTTAAGCAGGCAGCATGGCACAAGTCTGACTTTTACAAAGCTACAGGACAACTTATAATGGATGACATCAGTGGGGATGTTGTAGTTAACAGGATGGCAAGGATAGCTGAAATGGATGTGTAGGCATGTTCATCTGTCATGATAGTTCAATTTCTGCATGCTACCAGATTGGTGGGTGTGCATTGTGTAGTATTTGTTGGTTGCATTTCAATATGCAGGTGGACTTTAAGAGACAGGTTTACAAACTAAATGCAAACACATGTGCACATGACTAAAAGTATTAAAAAATTAGAATGTGTATTGTCATTCTAAAGATGTGCATGGTATACAACATGTGTTATTTAATTATGTAGTGGATGTCATATATTTGTGAACAAGTACTGAAAGACCATGTTCACAGTGCATGTGGGGAGGTAACAGATGGCTGCATTGTGAATATTTGACATTTTCTTAGATAGGGCCTTCATTGTTTCCCATTCCCACATATATTTCATGTCAGAAACACTAAATGGACATTAAACAACAGTAATGCATGCTATTGTTCACTTTGCATAGCGCACTTCTGAGCAGTGGGTTTGGGCAATTGCTGCAAAGTGTTTGTGCATGTGAGATACACATTTAGTCTGCATTCCTCTGTTTGCACAGAGCTTCAGCGCTTCTGTGGTTCCCTAGTGATATCTGCATTGCTTACTGTACTTATTTCGTTGTTTCACTTAAAAGAAAGTTACTGTTTGTCGTTTTTGCATTTAAGTTACCTGTAACACATTGCATTTAAGTTACCTGGCACTTGCTCACTAAAGCAATTATATAAGTCAGCACTAAAAAAATTAAAAGCACTACACTGTCACAAACTCCCCTTGAGTACCTTGTTCCCCATTGGCCCTTTTTTCAATTATAAAGGAATTCCCAATACTATTCTAGCATGTCCAAAGGTCAGTTGTCAATCTCCTCTCCGGTCCAGCTGGTGAATCTGGGAATCTTGAGGCAATGTTACAACTGCCTCATGTACACAGACAACCCTCTCCTCCTCCCAACAAATTCCAACACATGTGAGAGATGCAACCATATAGCCAAACTGGATGCTAAGCTCTCTCAACTCAGTACTGGTGTAACCAGTCAGGAGGAGAAGGAAACCACACTCACTACAATTCCAGTCTCACATAGACCTACCACGACAGCAAACCAAACACATAAACACACAAAAACATACTCGGAGGCTCTAAATAAAAATCTGCCTAAGCAGCAAAGACCTCCAAAGCAGACACCCAAGCAACCGCTACCCCAAAACAAAACATGTGCAACACATAGCTCACAAAGCCAGTGTGCCGAACAGTCACAGCCCTTAAGGCTAAACAACACACCTGATACACTTGTAATAGGTGACTCTATCGTCAGGCACACTGACGTCCCACTCACCAGGCTGAACAAGGAGAAGGTCACGGTGAGCTGCCTGTCGGGCGATAGGATCCGCCACATAACACAAGCACTCAGGTCACTCCAAGGCAAGTACAAATATGACTCAGTCATTGTCCATGCTGGTGTGAATGACCTGAGACATACCTCCCTGGACTACATGAAAAGAGACATAGAGGAGCTCTCTGAGCATGTAGCCCAGGCCGGTATGACCCTGACCTTGAGTAGCATCTTACCCTCACCAAGAA
Organism: Protopterus annectens; assembly: GCF_019279795.1. Classification (NCBI taxonomy): domain Eukaryota; kingdom Metazoa; phylum Chordata; order Ceratodontiformes; family Protopteridae; genus Protopterus; species Protopterus annectens. The sequence goes on from NC_056732.1 coordinate 1,873,943,641, forward strand.
TGATGCCACAATATGAAGACAAGATGATCAATTTCAACAATTGGCTTAAGTATTGGTGTCATTCAAATGGGGATCCAATGCCTGTCAACCTGGGATGACATGGTCGACAAGCTACGATATTTCGCTAGGGATGGCTTGCACCTGTCACCCCTGGGCTTTCGGATATTGGCAAAGGCTCTTGCTACCCCCATACTGCCTTTTTTAGGCAAGGCTCAATAGACAAACCCACCTCCATAGGTATCACAAGGGATAAGAAACTAAGAGTAATGCTACTCAAAGCCAGAAGTCTAAACCTCAAGATGCACGCACTTGAAACTCTTCTTAGCATGGAGAACATCGATATCTGTGCAGTAACAGAAACCTGGTTCAAGGCTCTCGAGAGCACCCCAGCACTACCAGGTTATACCTCATACCATGCTTTTCTTCCCCAAAACTTGGACCGAACCACAAAAGGAAGGGGAGTATCAATATTTGTCAAAGATACCCACACCTCCAGGTTGGTGGCACAGCATGGAGCATCAGAGACTATCCATGTGCAACTAACAATGGGTAAAACTGCCTTCCAGTTTATAGCCTGCTACAGACCACCCTCCCAAACCCAGGAACCCCACTCGGCCTTCCTGAGAACACTGGAAAATATGAAGGTCTCTCCAAACAGCATTATATTAGGCGACTTCAACTACCCAAACATAGACTGGGAGCATTACTCTAGCTCCAACACCCTAGCCCAAAGGTTCCTAGAATTTATAAACTCAAATGCTATGGAACAACTTGTTACCACTCCCACAAAAGGGGAAAACATACTGGACCTGATCATCACCAACATGGGGACTCTATGCTCCAGACTAGAAGTGTATCCCTCAATGGTAAGATCAGATAATAAACTAATCTCACTGGATATTCACATCCTGACCCCACTCCCTGCCCAGAAAACCACAGTAAAAAACTTCTCTAAAGCAAATTTTACACTCCTCAAAACCGAGGTCCTTCAAAGCCCCCGGGCCTGTGGAAAATACGGCCCAGACCACAGAATCCTTTATAAACGCATTCTATGAACACCTTCAGGAATGCATGGATCATGCAATCCCAAATAAAACCAAGACCCAATCCTCCAAAGGCAGACGTCCTGTCTGGTGGACCCCAGCCATAAACAAACTATACAATAGAAGGAGGAAGCTACTACATGATATAGCAAAATCCCAAAAAGGGAAGGCATCTCTGATCAGTATTAGCAAAAAACTACGGGCACTCATAAAATTGTCTAAGGCCAGTTTCAAGAGAAAAATTGCACAGGACACTAAGGATAATCACAAGGCTTTCTTTAGTTATGTTAGGAACCTGGATGGGAATTCCCAGATATGCTCAGAATTAGTCCAAAATGACAAAAAATACACGAACCCACAGACATTGCCAACATCCTAGCTGACAGGTTCAGCCACCAAAAGGGCAAATATCTATCCCAGCAGAGTGCTGCCTCCCTGCCATCTCCGATGCTCGGGTAAAAACACAGCATCAATGGGACCAGATGGTGTCCATGAACTCCAAGAAGAGCTAAACCCAAACATAAAACTACTGTTCAGTCTCAGCCTTACTACAGGATATGTACCCAAAGAGTGGTGTATAGCAACAGTGGTCCCTCTCCACAAAGGTGGTGCCTCAGTGGATCCTGGAAACTATCGCCCCATAAGCCTAACTAGCTTGGTCTGCAAAGCTATGGAAAGGATCATCATGGACCTCATAAATAAAGATATTGGGGACCTACAGACACTGGATCCTACCCAGTTCAGCTTTGTTAAGGGCAGATTCTGCCTCTTAAACCTGGCCGATTTCTTTGAAACAGTCACCAAGGCCATTGACGAGGAGAAGGTGGTCCACACAGCCTACCTGGACCTCGCAAAAGCCTTCGATAACATACCCCACTCGGGCATTATAGATAAGCTCACCAGCTGAAATATAAACCCCTATGTCACTAGATGGGTTGCAAACTGGCTCAAGGACAGAATCCACATGGTTAGAATTGCTGGAGCCATGTCAGACTCCAAACCAGTTACAAGTGGCGTCCCAAAAGGCTCAGTCCTGGGACCTCTCTTGTTCGGTATATTTTTCTCGGAGGTACAGACCAACATGGAAGGACTGTGGCTGACCAAGTTCACAGATGACTGTAAACTGGGCGCCATTATCAACTCTCCAGCCGACACAAGCATCCTCCAAAAGGGCCTCATAGAAACAGACAACTGGTGCCAGAGCCATGGCCTCAAGCTAAACGCCAAAAAGTGTATAGTCATCCCCTTTGGCAAAAACAAAGTGCCCACAAATTACCACATAGGTGGTAATCCATTAAGTACAGAAGAAGTAATTAGGGACCTGGGGACCCAAGTTGATAGCAATCTCTCATTTGACAACCACGTGGCCAAAGTGGTTAGAAAAACATTTTATATAGCCCACCTAATCATGAAGGGATTCACATCTAGATCAGGGAGGTCATCGTGCCTCTTTACTCATCCCTCATCAGGCTCATAATTGAGTACAATGCCCTTTTGGGATGTACCTTACCAGACACCTGCAGCAACTGGAAAGACCCCAAAAGTACCTCACCAAGAGGATCAAAGGGCTCAAACAGATGCCATATGCTGACGGTTAAAGAAACTCCAGCTCTACTCAGTGGCATACCGCCTGCTCAGAGGCGATCTGTGCCTGATGTATAAAGCCATGTCCCACCCGGAATTAATGGACATGCTGCACCTCAGAAAATCCAAATCCCATTGAGCTACGCGCTTGAGAGACTTGAACCTCAGCACTGAAATAAATAGGACATGCTGGAGGGACAGATTCATAACCCAGAGGCTCCCTTCACTCTGGAATAAAATCCCAGTCCAGGTTAGGCAGAGTCCCTCATTGACTCTCTTCAAGAGGAATCTTGATGAGTGGATGGGAGATCATAGGTTTAATAGCAGGGTTGTCGAGCAGGCTTGACCAGATTAACTCGAGGATGGATGATATGCAGGCTACGTTCCAGGCTTTGAAAGAAGGACCCACTGGTGGTGGTAGGACGACGGGGCTGAGCCAAGGTAGTCCTGATGATTGGATTCCAGCTGCACAGCCGGAACGACGGTCTTTAACGGCTGTTAATTTTGCTGGTGCAGGCAACAGCCAGGGAAGTACGTTTTCACTTTCGGGTATTGGTTCTCTGCACGAAGAAGAGACGGGACATCCAGCCTCTTATGCAGTAGCAGTTTCTAATGCTCGGTCTAACTTTGACCAACGGACAGTTACAACAGGACAGACTAATGTTGATAATGGAACTGTCGGAAGTAGTCCTGGGTTACCTAACCTGGGTGGATGGTTATTAGACACTACCAGCTTTACGTTTGGCCAACAAGGTATGCCTATTGGCACTGTTGTATCTAACGACAACACATGTTTAGCAGATAAACTTAAAATGTTTGATTCCAAACTGCTCAAACTGAAGAAGTTGCAGTTGGAGTCTGCTTATTTTAAACAGTGTATCACTGAAAATTTGGTACCAAAAGGGCTACGAAATAACTTTATGCCATCAGGTTTAATATCTGATCAGGACTTTTTGGTTGACTTAGAAACACTGTTTCAAAAACATGGCAGTGAACTGTTAGACCTGATTGTTAAGTATTATGTATTACATATCGATTCGTTAATGAATGAAATTAATGACTTGGATAAAGATATTAAACTTGATCTGGACTTCAATAGATATAGATTCGACTATGGCCGGATCTTGTCTAGTATTGATACATTGTTAATAAAGTTGAAAGGAAATAAAAATAAGAAACTGATTAGGGATAGGGAAGCTTATTTGAAAAAATCTGCCTACCCTAATTTAAAGGGGACCAAGAATACCCGCCTAGGTGGCGTTGGTGTCAACCCGATGACACAAGCAGAAGAAAGTGAGACTAGGTTGGATGATATAACTGAAGAGGACATGTTTGAAGGTGATGTCAACCCAGAACCCAGGAGGAGTAATAGAATTAAGGGGTTTGCTAGAGATAAAGGGGGACACGGTAACTTTCAAAATGGACCTAACAGTAATAATAAACAAAATAATCAGAATACAGGTAATAACAACAGTAATTTTTTAGGCCAGCGCAGCAGGAAGTCTTATGCGAACAGGAGAAGGAATTAGATGTAATCCTGGGGGCTGATACGCCACACAGGATTGATCCATCTCCTTCGTTACTGTTGAATATTGATTTACCTGATCAGTTTTTGGAAACAGGTCACCCTACCATCCTCACCAATAAAAGTGGTGATTTTAAGATTTATAATTTCTCTGACATCACCTTAGATGACCAATTGGTTGAATTATTAGCCTTTGGTAACACCTTTGTTCCGAGTAGGAATGGTAGTATTGCTAAGGAAATTATAGAACTTAAGTGTTTTGTGAGAAAGATGAATCTTAAGTTGATGTTCAATCAATCAACCGATGGTGGGAACTTAATTGAAGAAGGTAACACGGCTAATATATGCAATTTAAAATTAGCCAGTGTGTTTAATCCCCCTTTACATTCAACTTTACAACTGTTTGAGAACATTTGCGAAATGGACTTTAGATTTCTAGCTAAGAACATCAATGATAAATCTAGGTTCAAACATTTTAATATCACTAAAGAACAGACACTATTATTGGATGAGATCAGTCGGTTGCCTGTACGGGTACTAAAACCTGACAAGGGTGGTGGGTTAGTGATATTTCATAACTCAATATACAACGAGAAGATGACTTTACTACTAGAGAGTGATGCTTATACAACAGCCTCAAAGAATGAAGTCAATGGTAGTACCCAGAGAATTAGGGGTTATTTTAGGGACCTGTTCCTGACGGGAAAAATTGATATGAATACATATAACTACATTGACATTAACTGTTCAAAGATACCCGTCATGTTCGGAATCCCTAAAATTCATAAGAGTATCAACAATCCCCCTATGAGGGCGTTGATTGACGGTAGGTCGTCCATTACTTATCCATGTTCGAAACTTATTACACAGATACTGGACAAATACATCAAAGGAATTCCCAGTATATGTAAGGATTCATGGACATTCCTTGACAATGTTAACAGTGTACCGTACAACAACAGTAACAACTTTTTAACCATTGACGTCATAGACCTATATACCTCTATACCGCACTTAGAAGCGGTAGAGTGGATTGGGACTATGTTAAAGGGTTTTGGGGCTTCCAAATTGGAGGTTGATCTGGCCACCGAACTGCTGGAAATTGTCCTGACCAGCAACTACTTTACCTTTGATGGTGAATTCTTTTTACAGAAACGTGGCGTGGCGATGGGCTCCCCTTGTGGGGCTGGAGTAGCAAATTATGTCATGGGATATTGGGAAGCTAACATCTTGCAGAGGGTTCCTGGGCTTATGGAACCTGTTACATTTTATACACGGTTCCTGGACGACATGTTTCTGTTGTTCAGTGGTTCGGAAGCAGAAGCAGCGGGGTTCGTGGAAGCCATTAATTCTACAACTGAGTTTCTAAAATTTACATTTAAATTTTCAACTAGAGAGATAGATTACCTCGATGTTAAATTAGTGAAGGACACTACTGATCAGGCTTTGACGTCAACTGTATATAGGAAATCTACATACTGCAATTCTTTCCTGCACTTCACCAGCTTTCACCCGTATAAACAGAAAAGGTCCATTGTGAAAGGACAGCTGGTGAGGGCAGGAAGAATGTGCAGTACATTAGAGGACTTCACTAGGGAATGTTCCTTATTAAGAGAGATGTTCACTAACCGAGGGTACCCCGATAAAATGTTATTAGAACTCATAGGGGAAGTTACTCTTAAAAGGAATAATGGTTTTTACAAACCTCTGCTGTTCCAGCAAAATGTTACACATACTGATCCCAGTACCAACATAGAGCAAGAAATGATCCCTCTTATAAAGGAGGTGTGCCTTACAAGAATACCTAAAGGGTTGGAGTGCGATTTTCCATTGAGTTTCATTACTACTTTTAGTATTAATTCTCAGGGTATTTTGGACATTATTCGGAAGAACTGGCACCTTATTTCTTCCAATGCTTTGTTGGTCGAAAAATTAGGTAGTGAGCCTAGATTTATATTCAGAAGGTCCAATAACCTTAAGGAATTACTACAAAGAGACGCACACCAAGGGACATTCCATAAAAGAAGAGGGATGTTCAGATGTGGGTTTTGTAAGTTTTGTAACAACGTCCGTGTTGGGGAGACATTCCAGGTAAGGGACACTAAGTATGATATTAGGTTTTCTCTTAATTGTGAGAGTAGATCAATTATCTACATTGCTATGTGCAACTGTTGCCAAGGGTTCTACATTGGGAAAACGGACAGGCGAGTCCGAGATAGAATGTATGAACACTTATATGTGATCAGGAACAGTAAAGATGACAACGCACTAGCAAAGCATATAGCCCTGAACCCAGGTCACAGCTTCCAATTCATGGCCATTGACCACGTACCTTTAAAGGTTAGGGGTGGCCCTCTCTCACTAATTTTGGAAAATAGGGAGCTGGAATGGCAGTTGCGCTTAGACGCATTTAGCTACCCTGGGCTAAATAGCAACTGCAATATAGCCCCCGTTTTAAAATTGAAAAGTTACCTTAGGTAGACCTTGTTGTATTTGATTGACAAATTTAGCCTTGGTTTCCCTTTAGGGTTGTTTAGTAAATTTCCCTCTTTTTTATTAAAGCATAGGTTGTCTTGATTAGGACAAATGTATACATCTTGGACTCACTGAGGTATGGTCTTTACATATTTGAGTCCATGTAAAGTTTTTTAGTTTTATTTTTATTTGTTTATTTTGACTATACACCATTTAGTCATTTGGCCATAAGTTAGGGTTTGAAGATGCCTATTTAGCAGTTCTGCACATCTATGCACATCAGGCAGGGGAAGTTCTTTTCCCTTGTTTTGTTTTTGGTCAGGTTTGCGTATATAAAACACCTGTTAGACATATGCACTGGCTTTTTTATTTTATAATATGTACCATGCTTTTAGCATGTTTTTTGGTGCTTTATATGCACTTTTAAAATTGTTTTATATAATCTGTTAAGTTGTACATGTTTTAAAATTATGCTGCCGTTTTTCAGGAAACAGGAAGATGTCACTTCCTGGTTTACCTGACATAAACGGAGGGTTTTACATTTGTATTTTATTATCTCTGAAGAAGCCACGGTGTTCCGTGGCGAAAACGCTCTGTTGGTTGTTCTAATAAATGCGTTAAGGTTTTAAAGGACTTTCTTTGCGTGGTTTTTGCCAACAAGGTTCCTCTTTGTGTTTTGCTTGGTTTGCTTATTCCATTTTTTCGTTTGAGATCATAGGTTTACCCCGGGTATCACTTCTGTATCACTGTTAGACAGAGGCACAGTATACTAACCTCGAAAAAGGGCATAGCAAAATAAATTTAAAATGGGTGGTGAAAGCCAAACACACTCTGGCTAGGCTTATAAATGCCCTAGGGCAGATAGCCTAGTATGAACCTATGAACAAACATGAGCCTCATTGCTAAAATGATGAGATGTAATACTGAGTATATGAAACACATCTGGTGTTTAGCTGACTTTGTGGCAGCAGGTGTAAATGCATTGACACATTTCTTTTTGAGCTCTGATGATATAGTGTTCGAATTCAGGCTTTTATACTAATTTTGAAACAAGTAGTGATAATGGAATGAGACTACATATAAGCAAATTTCACCATGTATTGCTGTGTCTTACTGTAGTACAGTGTGTTTAAGTGTCATTGCATGGAGCCGCTTGGCATTGCTGCAGCACTTACTTGTGCTGTGTGTGATTTTACTTTTTGACCAGATTATAGGTGTTAAAATTGGGTAGATAAGAAATGGTGAAATGGAGGGCAAGCAGGGGGAAGAACAAAAGGATAGCAATACAGGAATGGGCAGGAGGGAGGTAGGAAAAAACATAGTTATCCATTTCTTAAACAGTGTAAAATAAATATATGTACAGAATATTAGCTGAGTTTGGACTGTCACCTCCATAAAGAGGGATGACAACACAACCATGTTTTATAGCCAATTGGACCAAATCAAGTGTGTCAAGTAGACATGTGTGTGAAATGAGCTATGTATGGGCAAATATTTTTTGTGGGACAGGTGCCCATTTTTTTCTTCATTAAGAGAAGAATGCTGGGTAAGTAAAGTTGGTATTTCTGGATCAGGTAAGTTGGGTAGGTGAGGAAGCAAATGCAAACAGACAGGACAAACAAAATGAGAAATAAGGATGGTGAGGGACACAAAACATTGGGGACACCATGACTGGGGTGAAGGAGGGGACACCTCCAACTTATGACCATCAAACATGGGCACGGTGGGAATGTAGTCCTCACCCGCAGGACTGTCATCACTGTCCCCTTACTCTTCTGGCTGCTGGAGAGCTTGACATCTTCGCCTCCTACATACCATGAAGGAGAGCAGCCTCTCCACCTGGAATAGGCATCAACCAATGGTTCTGAAATGACTCTATGCACCAGCCCTGGCAACTCCTGACAGGTGATGAAATAACCATCTCTGCCAGTACTCCCAGAGGATACCACAACACCAGCTTCAGAGGTAACACTACTTGAGGGCCCAGGTAGTGCAGAGGCAGCAGAGGCAGTATTGCCAGGTTATGTCCCACATGTGCTGGATGTCGGTGATTGAGCTGGTGGAGCAGATACAGGGTGACCCACTGGGGCTGGCCAACCTCTCTGTGCTGTGAAGCATTGATTGATTAGTTACATATGGATGACATGGAGATATTTCGATGACGTAATATAAAACAAAAAAAGAGATAAAGGTTGGGGTGAGAGAAAAAAAGAGATAATATTAGTACCATCGAATGTGACATAAAATACATTATCACAATAATACTACTATTTTATCTGAAGTTCTACATTTAAATACATGTCCTAACAATCACAAACTATAATTACAGATTGCTCAAACTAATACTTGCAGTGTACATATATTGCACATATGCTTGGTCGAATTATACAGATTACAATTAACAGCAGGGCATTTATTCCAGTGGTACAGATTCAAAAATCTATAACATTATTAAAGGTATGACAGTATTGGTTAGTTGCTATCTGTGGTATTTGAACTCAGACCCTCTGGCTATAGTTTTACACTTGGCCCCTGAAGTTGGTTTGTGCTACAGAGTTATGCATGCATATTTGCTTGTGCAGTTAGGATATGCATGATTAATGTGCTATAACTGTATAGAAGACAAAATCTATCCTACTATACTTTTAAAACTACAATAACACTTCTCTTGTGCTGCATAAATACCTCTAGCATCCCTCAATCTCTCCAAATGTTCATCATGAGCCCAGCAATTCACATCTATCTCAGGATTAGCTGTGGAAAGAACAGAAAAAAGAGGAGACCAGTCTGGCCTATATGTAACTTTCTGTGTATTATAATCCTTTTTACACCTGTGTAGGTCACTAAAATGGTGCCTACATTGTTCTACAGTGCGTGGGATACCAGTTGCACTGGATACAGCCTGAGTAAAAATATTCCACACCTCAGACTTGTACTGGAAAGCACAATAGTCCCCCTGTCTTTGGCTGTGGTGCTTTACCAAGAATCCGATAAATATTCTGGACTCCTGAACACCCAGCTGTGGTGCTTTGCCAAGAATCCGATAAACATTCTGGACTCCTGAACACCCTATCTCTGTCCCCTAAATTGGGCACCTTTTTCTCTAAAACCAGTCATGTCTACTCCCAAGAGTAGTGCAATGACAACTGATGATTTCCCACCAATTCCTGTTATCACGTTTAGTGGTAGTGTGCAAACCTGAGAAACTATGCCAACCACATTTGGGCAATGTTAAGCAATGAGGAACAGGGCCAAACAGAGAGGAAATTACTTTTTGAAATTAGAAGGTTAGTCTGACACTTGACATTGCTTTAAGGGGTGTCTGCTGCTGTTACTGTGAGGTTATCTGACTTTGGATATATGCACTGGGGACATTGATGTCATGACCTGATGCATGTTTCATGGCTGTATGCATTGGTAAAATTTGTTTTGATAGTGTGGGATTCAAACCTGTGCATAAGAGACAAAACATTTTCTTCCATAGCAGTGATTTTCAATTTTTGCTTTAGAAGATGTGCTTCTGACACATAGTCATGCATCATTAATGAGTACAGAGGACAGAGTGAAGTGTTATCCATGTTTTTGTGTGAACTGACAAGGCCCTTGTATATACATTAATTTGTGTACGTGGCTTAGTTCAGTGCAAAGGCCATCCAAGTCCAGATAGCAGAATTATACCTATCGAAACATAGTAGACAGTATACCCTCAGTCGTACATCTGAACCTTCATAACACAGTAAGGGTGTATTATCACTCATACATGTAATTCATATCAGCTCCACTATTTATAATTATGTATAAATTGTTATAAGTGATATTTAATATAATGTGAAATGGAACAACAGTAAAAATGTCTGGAATTCCTTGTATTAGAACTCAGGGCCATGTGTATGGCAGCACCACACTTACAGCTGCTGCCACACACTTGATATCTTCCTGTTCATTACACTAAACTGAACTGTCACAACAGTAAAAATATGTTACCGCTTCTGTATTAGAACCCAGAATCACTTGGATTCTAGCCCTAGACTTATAACTGCTGCCACAGAAATAGTTAAAGAGCAGTTGCATAATTTTCTAGTCATTCTTAACTTCTGTGTGTTAACCACTCCATAACACCGCTTAGTGTGTTTGTGTAATGTTAAGTAAAAACTGCAACAATATATGCTTTTTGACCTTTGCACTTTCTCCACTCTATCTGAAGGTGTTCTGTCTGCCTCCTATGTGGTCCACTAGTCCAGGTTTGCGCACTGCTAAATGGTGCGCAAACAAGATAATCATATCTAATAATTCTGTCCCCCTCTCCCCATTTGTCCAAAACTTATTGGAATACAGCCACAGAAATGAGTCTACACTGAAAGAATGTTAGGGGCTACTGCTGCTTTCATTCATTTGCATATGCAAGAGGATGAAGCCTATGCAACTGCTGCTGCTAATAGACCCAGGCTGAGAAGGAGAAGAGTTTTTAGGCCCCATTTAACTTTTCACAACCTACATCACGTACAAATTGCAAAGCACTGCAGGGTGGATAGAGACACACTACAGGAAATCTGCAACCTCTGTTATCCTCAACGCACAGCTAGGCCCAACCGAGGTGAACCCATCTCAGTGGAGACAAAGGTATGTATAGCACTTAGAATCTTAAGTGCATACATACATACATACATACATACATATAAACATACATACATACAAATGGTTCAAGCATGGGCATAAATACCCTTCTTGCTTTCCAATATACCAAACACTTGTTCCCATAATAAGTGCCCAGGCTGTTCTTAAAAATATCTAAACTAGTACTTACTTTAATGTAATTTGGTAGTCTGTTCCAAGCATCAGCTACTCTGTCAGGGAACCAATTAGTACACTTCTCATTCCTATAGAATATTCTACATAGGTTGTTTGATGATTCTCTAGTACTTTTTGATAATCCCAAACATCCCCAGAGGTAGTTGTCCCTAAATGCCCTATATACCTGAATAAGATCTCCTCTTAGATATCTGTAAGACACACTGTACAAGTTCATACCTTTTAGTATTTCATAATAACTTAGATTTTCACATCCATGAATGCCCTTGGTATATTTCAGCTGCACTCTTTCCAGTTTACTCATGCTTGTCTTCTTATAGGGTTTCCATATTGTTATTCCATACTCAGGTTTGGGTCTAATGTAACTAACAATGACTTCATTATTTTAGTTTCCTAGACTTTATAAATGTTTTTATACAACCCACAGTTCTGTAACTATCAGTAACCAATTGGTTGATATGATTACAAAAACTCATAGTTGAATCTACCCATGTACCCATGTCCCTAAATGAGTCTACAGTTTCAATCACTGTGTGCTGTATTAAATATTTACTTTTCAGTTTATGTCTGCCAAATCTCATATGCTTAGTGTTTGATGTATTTATCAGCATATTATTCTCCTGTGCCCAAATGGTCAATTTAGTCAAGTTATTTTGCAGACATGCCTTATCTGTAACACTTATAATCAGTTTACCTAATTTCATGTCGTCTGCATATAGACTGTAGAACACCTCAGATGAAAAAGGGCTGAAAGATACAATCTAAACAAGTAAGGGCCTAGAACTGAGCCCTGTGGGACACCCTGATTGTAACTAAGGATTTCACCTGTCCAGTTGCTGTATGATACTTGCCATGTCCTGTTTGTAAACCATGCAGCTATCCATCTTATCAAGAGTACATCAATACCTAGTTGTACTAATTTATTGATCAGTGTTTTGTGTATAACCCTGTCAAATGCTGAAGTTAAGTCTATATAAATTACATCACAGCACAATGTTTCATTCATAGCTGTTATTATATTGTTATAAAACATCATGTTACAATGGTAATAGATCTATTTTCAACATATGCACGCTGATATATGGTTTCTAGTCCCAACCTATCCAGTTCTGACAATACCTTATCCAATATTACCTTCTCCATTTTTCCACAACATGAAAGTAGACTTAAGGTTCTATATGATTCTGGGTTTGTCCTACTCCCCTTTCCCTTAAAGACAGGTTTAATAAGCGCATGTCTCCAATCTGGAGGAATCTCCCCATATTTATATGACCTAGTGAATAATATATATAATGGTAGTGTAAGTTCTTGCTAAAGTGAACTCAGGTCATTGTTACTAAATCCATCTCTTCCTTGCACTTTGTATCAATCTAGTAGTGCAGTTCTTTTTTTGACATAATCTAATTTGATTCCAGTATCTGGGGTTACCGGGATTTCACCAGGACAACTTATCACCCCTTTTGTGGAGTCACACTGCTTTGCATAAGACTTTGTAAATATATCTATAATCTGTTGTGCCTGAGAATAAATTTTAGAATCTGCTCACAGTTTATTAATTTGTGTGTCTTTACTCCTTCCACATCTTATGTATCTATGAAAAGGTTTCTTATTATGATCAATATCTTTATATAAATTTTCTTCAAATTTTTCTTGATCTTGTCTCACACTGTGCTTAATCTGTGTGTCCAGCTTGTTTATTTAAGTTTTCAAAGTTGTAGTTCGACCTCTCTTCCATTTCTTATATGTTTTTGTCTCTAACCTTAATCAGATATCTTGTTCTTATGGAAGTATATCCCCCTGATGTTGTATGCCTAGATCCTGGTGTTAAACATTGTTTTGACTTTTTGCACTCCAACAATTTCTCTTTCAAAACTTTCCACATTCCATCTGCAGTTTTTCCACTGAACACCTCACTCCAGTTAATTTTACATAGTGAATGTTTTGCTTCCATATAATCTGTAATTAACCTTCTGTGCATTGGTTTAGATTTCAGTCTGGCAGAATTATCTAGCAACAAATTAACCTTACGAATCCCATGATCACTGCACATCAATGGTGATAAAACTTTACTTGAAGTTACAGTAACTTATTTGGGAACATAAACAATATCTAGTATGTTCTAACCCCTGGTAGGTTTTTTTTACAGTCTGAAGCAATTGTTGTTCCTGAATATACTCTGTGAATAATTTCTTCACTAATGTTGTTGAATCAATATTATTCCAGTCTATTTCTGGTAAATTTAAGTCACCAGCTAATATTATTCTTCCCTCCTGTGTTTCATGTAAGAAATGTATGAATTCCTCTAGGTCATCTGCACTTGACTTTGGTGGTCTATACACTCGAACAATTGTTATGTGTTCCAGGGTTGTCTTTATTGTAACATTTACACAGTCTATAGTATTGGTGTTTTCACTGAACATGTAATAATCACAAGTCTCTTAGCTATCTTTAATCCCCCTCATAACATCTCCACCTGATTTTTTGTTAGATGACTGTTACAGTAAAAACATTTATATCCTGACAGAAGTGGTTTCCAGTCATTGTTCCTTAACCATGTTTCACTGTTTCACAAACTATAACAACATCAATCTTGTGGGAATGTAGCATATTTTCCACTAAAATCACTTTATTATTAATGCTCCTAGCATTAACAACCATCAGAGATGCATCAAATGTTGCTATCTGTGAACTGTTAAGTTTTCAACAAAAACCCAGCCTGGTGTTTGTTAAATATTGCATATCTGCTGCAAAAATTCTCTTCCCTGATCTTGACAAATGCACACCATCCTGTCTGAACACATGTGTGCCTAAAACAAGGTTTGGATGCTCTACACATTTCCATTTCTTAAAACAGGACATTTTTTCCATGCAAGTACCTTTCAGAGACTAACAGGGGAAATGCTGGAGGTGTCACAGGCATCAGCATCCAGGATCCTCCATCAGTTCCTGAAGGCTATGCTCCAACATGCCAGTGACCATATATATTTTCCCCATACTCCTGAGGATAGGGCTAGAAATATTCAGGAGTTCTTCCATGTAGCACACCACACTGAAGTACTGGGTGCCATAGATTGCACACATATAGAATCATATAATACCCCAGTAGTACAACTATTACCTGTTTACTCATTGTCTAAACTAGCCATAACCCTTTATTAACTTACCTACCATATTCCCTCTATTCCATCTAAACCATCCCTAACAAGTAACAGCTCCTTACACTGCTTACTTTACTAACAAGTAACAGCTCCTCCCACTACTTACTTTACTAACAAGTAACAGCTCCTTACACTGCTTACTTTACTAACAAGTTACAGCTCCTCCCACTACTTACTTTACTAACAAGTAACAGCTCCTCCCACTACTTACTTTACTAACAAGTAACAGCTCCTCCCACTACTTACTTTACTAACAAGTAACAGCTCCTCCCACTACTTACTTTACTGACAAGTAACAGCTCCTCCCACTACTTACTTTACTAACAAGTAACAGCTCCTACCACTACTTGCTTTACTAACAAGTAACAGCTCCTCCCACTACTTACTTTGCTAACAAGTAACAGCTCCTCCTACTACTTACTTTACTAACAAGTAATAGCTCCTCCCACTACTTACTTTACTAACAATTAACAGCTCCTCTCACTACTTACTTTACTAACAAGTAACAGCTCCTCCCACTACTTACTTTACTAACAAGTCCCCTCTATTCCATCTAAACCATCCCTAACAAGTAACAGCTCCTCACACTACTTACTTTACTAACAAGTCCCCTCTATTCCATCTAAACCATCCCTAACATGTAACAGCTCCTCCCACTACTTACTTTACTAACAAGTCCCCTCTATTCCATCTAAACCATCCCTAACAAGTAGCAGCTCCTCCCACTGCTTACTTTACTAACAAGTAACAGCTCCTCCCACTACTTACTTTACTAACAAATAACAGCTCCTCCCACTTCTTGCTTTACTAATATGTTACCTACTTATATAGCTATCTTTCTACTCTGCCCCTTGTCCTTTTTTTAAGTCTCATTTCTCAACTAACATCCCTCAACATGCCTTTCACAGACTAAAGACACAATTCTACAACTGCCATACAATATTCACCCTCTCCCCAGCTACTCAGACATATCCCTTAGCCTGTAAACTCTCAATAACCTTTATCATACTAAATTAAAACTGCTATCCCTGCATAGACATACCTACAGCCATAATCTCATCTACAGTCACTTAAAAAGAAACTCCTTCAGTTACCCATCCAAGCAAAAAAACATATCTCTTTGTGGAGACATCCACCCTAACCCAGGTCCTGTCCCTATGAATGTCAACACCCCCAAATCACATAAATCCCTAAATATCTCAACAGTCAATCTTGAAAGTATCAGAAATAAAATACCAGAATTCCATGCTTGGCTGTCCCAAAATAAACCAGATATATTAGCTGCTATTGAAACTTGGTTGAAACCTTATATAAAGGATTCAGAATTCCTTCCTCCAGGTTATGCCTGTGTGTGGGCTGATAGACCTCATACAAGTGGAGGAGGCATTGCTATAATTTTTCCTAATACTTTCACTATCAGCTCATTCTCCAAGCCTATTCCTCAGTTCACTACTGACGGATTACTCATAACACTTCTCAAGCTCAACAGTTCTAGGAATCTCTGTATCATTGCCATATACATCCCCCCAGGCAGCAATATTCCCCTTCTAGAAGATATTCTTGCCTGGATATCAAACAACATTAACAATGAAACAATCATCCTAGGTGATGCAAACATAAACAGGCTAGATTCCTAGACCACTCCTCATCACCCATTATCAACCTCTTCAACTTTACACAGTTTATAACAGATATAACTAGATCCAACAAAAGCAAAGCAGTGGCTCAGTTCTAGACTCGTTACTAGTCTCTGACCCTAGCAAGATTTCTACAGCAGGAACACTCTTCAGCAGTATTACTGACCACCTTCCAGCCTATATAATCTGCAAAACCAAAGCAATACCCTCCCAACACCAATTTAAACAAATCAGAAATATAAGTAACTTTAACCCTACTATTCTCAATGAAAACCTTAGCATCATCAATTGGAATATTCTAAAACTCCTTCCACTTGACAAAGCTGTTGAATTCTTCAACTCCACATTCCTAACTACCTTAAACAAACTAGCGCCACTTAGACAAAAAAAAAGAGTTAGAATCAGCCACGCCATATGGCTTACTAAACCTACTATGAAAATTACGACTGCCAGGGACAAAATATGAAAAAAATAGCAAAAGTATAAAAATCCCACTGATCTCCTCCAAGTCAGACAGCTCCGCAACATAGCAAACAACCTAATCATTACTGACAGAAAGGAATACTACTTAAACCTTCAAACAAATTATAAACAAAATCTTAAGAAATTTTGGTACTCTATTTCATCTCTAATCAAGCCTGGAACCAATAAAAACCCATGCCCGTCCCCCGAGAAGATTGACAGTGAAATAGCCTCCCTCTTCAACTCTCATTTCATAAACATTATAGCCAAACTCACTGCTACCTTTCCCCACACTAAGGCTAATACTAATTGTCCTCCACACCACCTGCCCAACAAGAAACAACCACACATCCACCTTTTCTTTCTCCCCCATTCCCATGAATGTTGTTACTAAACTTCTCCTTAAACTGAAACCTGGCTCTTGTGTCCCTGATAAATTATTTCCAGCGTTCCTGCAAATGTCAGCAAGATCCATTGCCTATCCAATCAGCATACTTCACAATAGATCTCTCCAAGAGTCTTATGTTCCTACTATATGGAAAAAAAGCATACATACTTCCATTCCATAAAGGTGGTAACAATACAGACATCTCTAATTTCAGACCCATTGCAATCCTCTCCCTGATCTCCAAAATTCTGGAGAAATGCATTCACTATCAATTTCTAAACTATCTACTTCTAAGTAAACTCCTCTCCCCAAGTCAACATGGGTTTATATCTGGCCACAGCACTACCACTGCCCTTATTCCCTTTATGGACACAATCAAGCTAGAAATGATGGTAAATTTGTATCCTCTCTCTTTTTTGACCTTTCAAAAGCCTTTGATACTATCTCCCTCCCCTTACTCCTGAGTAAGCTCTCCATCCTTGGTCTCCCCTACCCTAAACTGGTTTTCTAACTATCTAAAAGATAAACAACAATCCACTAAATGGCTCAACTCATTCTCTCCATTTCTTAACTTTTCTACAGGTTTTCCCCAAGGCTCCATCTTAGGGCCCCTTCTATTCAGTATATTTATAAATGACTTCCATACCAACCTTAAGTATGGAACTGTTGTACAATATGCAGACAATTCAACCATCATCTACACTGCTAAGTCAGCAACTGAACTCTTGTAGATAACCCAGAATGCCTTTACCACAACTGAAACCTGGATGGCTAATAATCATCTAGCTCTAAACCCAAACAAAACTAAATTGTTACTATCTACTCCTAAGAAAAACCTCCCAATCAACAAATCAGATTTCACCACTCATTCCCAAACTAACACTGTGATAGAGATTGTTTCCCACACTAAATTACTAGGAGATATCCTCAATGAAAACCTGACATTTGACCTTCACATCTACAATATCAGAAAAACAAACTATAAGCTAGGCACCCTCTACTCACAAAATTGCTACCTCAGCTGCTCGACTAAACATACTCTTGCCTTAACCTTTCTCTTACTTTCTCTCCTGTATGGTGCTCCTCTCCTCACCAATATCCATTCCACCCTAAAAAGCAAACTTGAGTCATGCTACAACAAAGTAGCCATGTTTGCAACTAATGCAAACCACTCCTCCCATCACTGTAATGCCTTAAAATCACTTAACTTGTTCGAACTTCCACATCATCTAACCTACTTACAGCTCATCACAGCTCACAAAATTATTCACATACCCTCAGACTGCCCAGCTCTCTTTTCCATCTTAACACACTGCCACCCTAGTAGGCCTCTTAGATCTGAAAACCAACTTCTCCTGCAAGTAGACAAACCTAAACTCCCAGCTGACAACATGCTTTATTCTTTCTCTATTGCCAAGCTTTGGAACTCCCTCCCATCAACTATCACAATATCCAATAACATCTCTTCCTTCAAAACATCTTTGAAACAACACCTCTCTACCCTATGGCAATGCTCATGTCTTAAATCTCATCCACCCACAACCTGACTGCCTACACTCTGCGTCTGCCCTCGTTTTCATTTAACTTTGGATCTAGTCTCCATTTTTACCTTCTGTCTGTCTACACCCTCTATTCACTCTGTTGCCTACACCCTCTAAATACCTTGGGAATACTGGTAATGCATTGCTCTTCTTCAGCCTAGTGCCTGTAGTGTATAATAATACATTCACTTATTACTTTGTAACCCTACCTGCAACAATCTGTACATATTGTATATTTGCACATTTGTCAACTATTGTATATTACTGTCTGTTGTACAAATATTGCTCATCTTCTCACTGATTGTACTTTTAATGTAATTTGTGTACTTTGTTATGTAGTGTGCTTATATTTTATATAGTGTGCTATAGTGTAGCTTTGCTCCCCAGGCCTCCACTCAAAATGGGTTCTCTTGGCCCAGTAGACATTCCTAGTAAACAAATGGCAATAAATAATAAATGAACAAGTCACCACCCAGGGAACAGAGTAGGCTCTACATACACAGAAAAGGCTACTACTCTATTAACTGCCATGTTGTGTGTAATGCCAAGGGAATCATCTTGAAACGGTGTGCTCACAACCCAGGTAGTTAACATGACTCACATATCTGACACATCTCCCAACTGTACCAGATGTTTGTTTTGGGGGGGATATCCCACAGGGTCATTTACTGGGGGATGCAGGTTATGCACTGGAACCATGGCTGATGACACCCATCAGAAATGTACACATACCCACTAATGAATGCAATAATGACTACATGCTCAAACCAGAAATATCACAGAGAGTGAGTCTGGGATGATGCAGTAATAGTTCAGGTGCCTAGATACCTCTGGGGGATCCCTGCAGTACAATCCACAGACATATACTGAAATATTCACTGTATGTACCATCCTACACAACATCATCTTGAGAAAACAGCTTCAACAGGATCAGCAAGGGAAGGAGCACACATTCCACCACCAATGCCAAGGTCACCACAGCCACAGACAGATGATGAGTCAGAGGAGGAACCACCAGCTGCTGTGGGTGCAGGCAGATACAGGTGTGCTCAGTATGCCCTTGCATTGGCTAAGAGACAAAACATAGCACACTCACTCATCACCTAAGGGCCTAAAGCCTTCCTTCTACTCACATGCATATAGTAACATTGATGCCAAGCAACTCACACAACCTTTACATCCACATGTATTGGCTGTATACTGCTTGCATCAGAGACAACCTTGAACTAAAACTGTGGTAACTGCTGCACTTACAAGGTAAGTCTTGAATCTGGAGTGTATTGTGTAATAATACGAATGACTGGCGTCCTTGTGTTTCATTACTTGGTAAATGTAAACAAGTAAAAGGTGGGAGATTTGTACTGAAATTGCATTAACATGTAACAGCACAGACTTATTTGACTTGTATGTGTCCATTATTAAGTAGTATGCCTCAGGCATCTAAGATTCACACAGTCATACCTCTCAAAAGTACTGATGATAACTGCATACCCTCAGTTTAGCATCATTCATTTGCACTGAAAATGACAGAAATTAGAAAGTAAGGATACACATTTCAGTTTCTGACTTCACAACCCTCACAAGATCATTCACAATAAAGTTGGAAAATGTTAATGCTATCAGCTGTCTAACTTTCCAACACCAATATAAGTCAAAGGTACAATTACCAGTTCAACACCAGAAATGCACATATACTAAGCACTAAGTCAGCTATGCACCCTGAGCATCAGACACAAAGCTTATGTATCCCTGAATCCAAAAGATTGAAAGCAGGGATATGGCACAGTTATCATTACTTGGACAGGGTGTGTGTGTGTGTGTGTGTGTGTGTGTGTGTGTGTGTGTGTGTGCGTGTGTGTGTGTGTGTGTGTGTGTGTGTGTGTGTGTGTGTGTGTGTGTGTGTGTGTGTGTGTGTGTGTGTTGGGGGGAGCCTAGGCTGACAAAAAAGGTCAATGACTGTGCGTGAGAAAGAAAGAGAAGCAGGCACGCATTTGGATAAACTAATGAAAGGCCAGTGAGACAAAATGAGTTTTAAGCTGCACGGCAGAACCATGTAACTGTTGTGTATGTGTCTGCAGGGGTCTCCAGGTGAAATTGGTGCATGAGTGTCTGCATGAACACAACCAAGTTCTGTGCTAGCTCTACATCTTGGTACATTGGACAGGTGCAAGCCATGCATGGTAGAGGTGGCAGTTCATCGTTGTCGTCCCTGGCCACAAGAACTGGCTCTGTCAGGAGCTGCACTGGCACATCCACATCTATGGTCAGATGTACTGCTGCTATTTGTACATTACTGATATCTGCTGGATGAACTCCCTTCACTGCAATGCCCAGCACCATGACCCCATGGCTGGCCATGCCTGGGTGTGGACAACTCACCCACTGATGGAGCAGTGGAAGTACCGCCACTATGGGAGAGTGATCGAGCACAGCCACATTGGCTAAAAGCAACTGATGTGGCTGGCCTACAGCCACAAGTATGCTGTTCTCCTCCCTGCAGATGTTCTATCACAGAAAATGCTCATTCCATGACAGACACTCCTTGTTCCTTCACAGATACCCCATGTTCCAATGTGTCATCCATCTAATCCACTGATTTGCCAACATGGTGGAGGCAGCCACACATGTCAGCCTGTGCCACATCTACAACCCTAAGCATTTGTCTGGATCACCCATGGGAACATGGCTGTGCCTCCACGACAGCCCTAAACATACATTGAGTGGCACAGGAAGAGTCACCTGGATCAGGTAGAGGAGGGACAGCAGGCCTCTTCTGAGCACCCCTAGTAATCCTCCTGCATGATACCTCACCCACAGTTTGGTTATGGCCAGAATCAACAGGCACTGAAGCTTCAATAACCATACTACCCTGATAGATTGTCTCGCCCTCCACCTGTCCAATGTCTGTGGGCTCACTGGAATGGGTAGATGTAGGCCTACTGGCTGTGTCCGATAGAATTGCAGGGGATGGCTGTATGTCAGCCTCAATGTCATATTCATCTTCTGCACCCCCTGACTGTACCTTTGTTTGGACACCATCATCATTAGAGTCTGCTGATACACTAACATCAGGTGGCAGTGGTCTCACACTTCCACTGTCATGATCACCTGTGATGAAAAGCTACCTACACTACTATAGTCCAATATATGCTGACAAACTAACAGTGGTGCCATTATTACAGACAGTACAGCAATATACACAACAGGCCTAACATAAATATCACACACTAAAATATTTCTTTAAATTGCTCAGCAGTACTGACATAAAAATGTTTGGCATATCACCTGCAGATGAAATTCTCCTCTGTAAGCCAGATGGTCCTGGAAGAAGTTAAGAAAAAGTAAGTGCAACATAATCACAATTAGCAGTAACACATGGGGTAATACCTTTGCCCCTTTATATGTCCATTAACTGTACTTTCAACAAGAACTTGGTGGACAACTCCAATCTAAGCTAATAATCAGAATGTGTTGTTAACTGTAGCAATCTTCAATCACTCCCCCAAAAGAAAATTCTTGTGACACAGAAGTAACATATTGATTTCAGTTGTTTTAGTATACAACAGTATTCAATTGTTGAAATAACAAAGCCTACCTGGAAGCTCCTCCTGAGACATACCGACAGTCCCTGACACTGTTGCACCAACATCCAGTACATGCTGTTCTGCATTCTTCTGCTCTCCTGAGAGCTGTCTGGATCCCTGCCAGTAGCCAGGAACTCTTCATTCAGTGTTAGTGGTGGCTCCATAACAGGCCCTGTCCCAGTAACCTTCTGGCCATGGCCCACTGCAGCTGCTCTCCTCCATGCAGATGTGATCATGTTAATGGCCATATGGTGCACCTGCACATATTTCCTACCATGGCCACCAACAGCATTCACATCATCCACAATCTGGTCCAAAAGTTGCATTCTGCATGCTATATCTCCCCATCACCTTTCAACCAGGAAGGCACCATGTTGCCTAAAGACATCCACTATCACCTGATTTTCAGCATTAATGAAGGGTGGCCACTGAGGACTGACATGTCTGGGTGGTATACTCGCTGTTGTCCTAAAAGACAACAGAAGGATAATACACATACAACTATCACATAGCTACAAAATAACTGTTCCCAGATAAAACAGAAAAGGTAGTCCCTCAGTATGACCCACTGGAAAAACATAAAACAGTCTAGAGGTATGAAATACAAACAAGAAGCTGGATGCAAAAAAAGGAGAGTAGCAGTAGCAACATATCCTTGTTTGTGCCATAACAGTAACTCAGCTTTGCCCCCCCCCCAAAAAAAAAAAGAACAGGCAAATGACACATGTTGCTAACAAACCATCTTTGAAATGCTAAAAATGCTATCAAAGGAACTGTCCCTGAAACATTTGTACATATTTAATCACAGAGCATTCCATTTTCATGTATTGGCAATCATGTATACCTGTGAAATGCCTTGATAAACATGCCCATGGCATCAGCACACTACTAATGAATGCAGATAAACATGTAAAAGCCTTTGCTTCAGATTTTTTCTTAATTACATTCCAGCATATGCAGTACATAGCTGACAAAATGCAAGCATACCTTCTGAAGTTCAATAATCCTCTATGAAAATATATCCCGAAAAAATAGCATATATTCAGTCTTCTCCACATCAACAAGTCTACTCATCATCAGTTTGCTTAGCTGCATGGTTACCTTTTTATATGGTGTAGATTCAGGGCTGTTAGTATGGTGAAGATGCAAATGAGGTATAAACTGATTAGAATTGCTGACTCCCAAATACTTGGATCCACATAGGAGATGTAAACATAGTGCAGGCACTCTCTGTGTTTGTTCTTAATGGATTGCAAGTGTGATGGATTACTGGTTGGGAGAAGGAAAACACACTAGAACTGCAGGCTGCCTTACATCCAGTGGTTGCATCAGGTTAGATTTACAAAGTGTTAGATGTAAGGTTGGAAATGTAAGTAAGGAGCACACAATTTACAGGTTGTATTCAGAAACATCCAACCTGCCCTTCATTTGTTGGCAGCTGCATATATTATTTCCACTTAATATCCTCTCACATTTTAAGGCTAATGATATAGAATGGCTTACACACTGCATGTCACAGGTTACTGGTCAAATAACTGAAGAATGACAAACAGAGAGGTAACACAGAGCTGTATATTTGCAAACAATAATCATAACAGGTTGTGTGACCACTAAGTGTACTAGATCCAAATATAATAAATGTACAAATCATAGTTGTATGGTTTCATATTACTGTAGATGATACTGTGATTGGTTGTGTACAAAATGATTTCAGTTCCTTGCTGCAAAGCTGTGTGTGTGTGTGTGTGTGTGTGTGTGGCAAAGAGGGATAAGGCACCCATCTTCTGTTCTGAAGGTTCATTGGAGTGAGAGTGCAAATCATCCAGTTATGTGTATAGATATCTAATGCAAATCATTTTCTAGTGTGTATGTCATAGACTGATTTTCCTCATTTCAACTCTCTAACTATTAGACTATCTAACTATTATTGCTATCTACTGTACTATTTATAGTTCTATTTTCTACTTAACTAATCTAATTCTTCATTAATTTTTCTTGCTAAGTTACTTTCATCTTTTTCTTTCTTCCATAATCTTTTAATGCTTTCTTTTTCTCACTAACCCTGAGTTATATAATTCTTTTAACTGTCACTTTTTAATCAAATACTTCCTTTTAACAATCCCTTTGTCAACTTCTTAAACAAATAAGCTACAATTAACATATTTCTATATTCTGACTTGCACCTATCTAATATAGTTATTTCATCTTATTATTGTACTGCTCTATTAGTTTGTGCTGAATGAATTTTTTATATGTGCAACTCATATGTGATTTTAATCTATTACTGAAGGTTGGGCATTGAGCTGGCACCTCAGCACCTGTAAAAAATCTACTGCCAATCATTAGCGGACCGGAGTTCCGCTGTGGCGACCCCTAACCGGGAAAAGCTGAAAGAAGAACAACTGCAATTTGGCATCTATATATATATATATGGATCTACTTCATATGGCCGACATTTCAGAATGTCGACATTCATATGGATGAGACCATATGATCAACATTTGAAATGAACTTAGAAATTAATAGAATGATAGGTTTTGCATTAGCATGGATTTTCTGAAGAGTATGTCGCCTGAAACACAAATGCCTGTCATTATTTTCTAACTGCAGTCTGTAATGATTTGACCAGTGATTTGTCAGAGAAACATAATTTTATGAAAAATGGACCAAAATATGAGTCACAAATGTGGACATTGTGTGAAAATCTGTACAGTTGAGAGGCTGACCTGAAAATGAAGTAATGTCATATAGGGGGTGTGTTACAGTATCCGTACACATCCCCTGGATTGTGAAAGTGCCTTATGTGATTAAAACAATAAAGAAGGTGTCCTCAGACACTTTTTTCATAATTGAAGTGTGATGTTTCACTTAAAATTAATGGATTTTTTTTTACTTCGTAAAAGCATAGCTGTGCAGGTTTGCATGGTGGGGCACAGCACAGTGCTCTGCTTAGCAGTGCTTAAATATAATGAAAAGCTATATAGAAATGTATAGCTAAAATGTTCACAGCTGAGTTAGCTGAGTGGTTAGAGTCAGGGCTTCATGTGCAGTAGGTGCATGGTTTGAATACCAAGATAGACCATTCAGCTTTTACATGGGAAAGCCTTTTTATATTATTTTTTATTTATTTATTGATGTAGTAATTGATATCTGTTAACCAGGGTAGTGTAGCTGGTCCAGAATCCCAGTGTCATTTAGAGATATGAGGTGAAAACCCCCATTTAAACACAAGTGCCCGATACAGTACAGTCACACCCCAAGTTAGCGTAATGAAAGCACATAGGGGCAGGTCATGTAAAGTAAAATGCATACACTTAAAAATAATCTATCAATAATGAGTAATTAATATCCAATTCTAATTTTTTATTAAAGAAAATTGTTGTTTGCCCTTAATTCCTGGTAAGCACTTAAACAGGACCTGTCTGAGCAATACTTTGCAATGCTTAGCTCTGCTTAGCTGGTTTGAGCATTGCTAAGAAGTCACATTCTAAGTAGTATTCAGCTCAGCTAAGTGGATTTGCACACTGCTGAACTGTGTTTAGCATTTTGAAAATGGTCGAAATGATGGCAAAGGGTGAGAATATGGCCTTATTTAAACCACAAAGGTAAGAATACAGGGAGAACTTGTTAGAGTTTGATCCCTGTAGGAACTATAACAGGTGCTGTTGAAGGAGTGTGCTTTTGGGTGCAGCACTTGGGCATATTGGAGTCCAGGATTATGGCTGGGCTCATTGTTAAGAACCATGATGACAGACTGCTGCAAGGCCAGCACCAGGGCTCACAATACAAGTTTGAGGCCTGGGACTGTCTGGAACATGAGCTCACCAATGTCACTGGCATCCCTGGCACCGGTGAGTTGTTGTCTCACCATTATGATGACCTAAAATGGAGGAAGGGGGCCCTCTTAGACCAATGGCTCCAAGATGCTCGGGACCAGAAAGCCCCAGAAGTTTGTAAGTGTATCAAGTGTTGATTTATCAAATTGTAGTATGAATATGGTATGCATAAAGGTGTGCTTTCCACCCACAGCTGCAGAGGAGAGGGCTCATAATGTTCAGGCCCATGGTGGACAACTGGAGAGGCTGTGCTAACAGTGTGGTGAGTAGAGATATAACTTGCAATATATATAGTGCAATAAATAAGAAAGTATAGTTGTTTACTGTCATTAGGTAAAGTGTGTAATGAGTGTACTGACTAATGTGTTGTTAGACCAACATTGATGTAAGTGAATAATGCCAGGTACTGTGTAATACAGGTGAAGGCAGCAGACAAGCTGCTATTGATGAAAGAAAGCCAATACTGTAGTAATACTGTGGAGAAATGAATCTGTCAATAAAGTATACTGTGCTTGCTACTCTGAAAGTAATAACTGACATACATTCATCATCTACAGGATATGCAGTACAACTGAATTTAGAATTTTGAATGTAATAAACCACTGTGTCATGTCACCTTAAATAAAGCTTATTCTCACAAACTGTTGTGTTTAATCTGGTCTGTTGTTGAGAAATACAAGTGTACAGGTGCAACACAGCAAATATGGCTACGAGAGCATGAATTCACTGTGGTTTGTCTGAAAACCAGCTGTTATACCAAACAGTAGATGTGGAGCTGTAAAACAAAATACAATGCAATTTGATATATGTTCTGCACTAAGATCTTTGACATTTAAGATTGGGCGGCACAGTGGTGCAGCGGTTAACGTTGTCGCCTCACAGCAAGAGGTTCTCCAGTTCGATTCTCGGCTGGGGTGCCTTCTGTGGAGTTGCATGTTCTCCCTGTGTTCGCGTGGGTTTCCTCCGGGTACTCCGGTTTCCTCCCACATTCCAAAGACATGCATCTGGAGCATTTCTCCCCGGGCCTCCGCTGAAAACAGGCTCTGTGGAACCTAGTCGGACATTCCCGGTCAACAAATGATAAATAAATAAATAAATAAAATCTGAACCTTGAATAGTAATGTGTAATGTGTTATAGTGTGTTCCCTGCAGCATTGTCTTGTGTTAACCTTTGCATTTCATCTACATGTATTCCTGAATGTAGGTATGCTGATGCAGGCAAGTACGAGACTGTAATAGGTGGAGACTGCAAATATATGATGTCTAAATGTATATGGGTCAGGTATACAGCCCAGTACCCTGCTATGGTCTGTATAGATCACACATATTCACATCCTCTAGGGGTTAAATGTGTATACTTGCATTCAAAGTATCAATACATAGTTCGCTAACTATCTATCATGCATGACTCAGGCATGTATGTTCAACTGTCACTACAGTCTTCTGTGACACTCCACCTATATTACCAGGTTAGGCTGTGTAACCAAGTGAGTTTTATGCACAAATCAGTCAAGCATCACACAGCAGTTCCCCAGTATTTCACTGTGATGCAAAATAGATAAATGTTGTTAATTTATGCACACACATACCATGGTTTGAATCCAGGGACTGGTACAGAGATATGTTCATAGTGATACACAAGTAATCCTGAGTATTTGTAGAAAGTGTCAGGTACTGTTAATAGATATTTTTTCCACAGGGCTCACAGGTAAAGAAATTTTGTATTAGCTATATGAAGGGTATACTAATAAACTGAGTACAAATGTTCCAGTGTCCAGCCCCATGCCTACAAATGACAGCAGAATAGCTATATACACCATGCACACTTCCCAATACATGTCTCTTAAGTGTCATGTTGTCATGGCTAATGATCACTATTATCAATAACCTTGCACACAGATATAAATGGAGTACAAGTATGCTACCTTGTTAGTCATATATGTAACCCTGACATGTATGAGTCTTCTCTACTCATGTACCTAGAGTTGTCACAGATTGCCCCATAGCATTCCAGGTGGACAGATCAGCAGGTATGTATATGCTACAGTAGCTATAGGCATCAGGTAGATGTAAAGTGAGGTAGACTTGTAGAGTACTGAGCGGTACTGTTGTGAAAAATATAGCATATACAGTTGGTAATAGACTGTTTTTCTCTCCCCCCACCCCTTATAATTATTCATATACTACAGGTATGTTGTTCTCAAAACATAATTTTGGGACTTGTGTTCTGTTATTATTCACATATGTAAATGGTTGCATACTAACATACCTTGTTCAAATTCCATTGTTGGTGGCCTGTTGCCGTAACTGCTTCTGGCATCCTCTTAAACTAATGACTGTTATTCCATTTATGCATGTTCAACTGTCACTACAGTCTTCTGTGACACTCCACTTATATTACCAGGTTAGGCTGTGTTCTGTGTGCCATGCAATATTTCCAATTCTATTGTTCTGTGTTAATTGGAACACCCATGCATGCTGTTATAACTAATCTTGAAATGTTTTGTTCATGACTAACCAATACACTTTGAAAAACCTCAACACCACAGCACATTTGGGTAGGCAGATCTCAGCGGTTCTGCCTGTCCTGCCTCATTTGGTCACAACACTGTGTCCCAGCATGTCTGGGACCCAACCTCGAATGGCCTTCTCCACTGGTCCTGCACCACCCTAGGGTGCAACCGCATCAGGGGATGGGGCCCGCCCCCCTGGACATGGGTGCAGAAAGGACCCTGTCACCTGACAACAGTTCAGAGGTATAGTGTGCAGAGTTATCCAGTATGATTTGGATGACCGCATGCACCAGATTGATGGCAGACTCGAGGGGCAGTTTTGCCCCATCATCCATCCGCTAACACAGCCACCTTTGGGGCCATGAAGGGGCAGTGGTGGCTGCCCATGGGTGGGGACCTCAGTCCCACTGTTTTCATCTGGGGGCACGTGGCCCTCTTATTCCTAACCACCCTCCCTGTCAAAGGTGTTTACCCCCATTGTGTCATACATTGCCCATCTGCTGTCTTGTCTGTCTTGTCTGCTTGCAAAAGCAACCTCTCCTACCCAGCTTACCTCCCCAAACTTACCTACAACCCCTTCCCCAACATCTCACTCTCACATTAAAAAAAGGGCATCTGTCCCCCCCAAAAAAATCATGTCCCATACATAGCTCTCTAGTTCACCCCCACATACACTGACATTAATAAATTTACCATTGAATTGTTCAACAAATGTATGTCACCCACACCCCTCCCTGTGGGGTGTGAGGCTCTAAATTCCAAATTGCCCATATCACGCACAGCTGATGCTGCACAAGAAATGGAGAGCTATGGTCCCTTCCTACACCCATCCTGCACATCCCTAGCTGCCTTTCATAATCTTTTTCCTCCTGCATGTCCCCATTTCACCACTTTCCTATCACCCCTTTTTTTTTTTAGAATTAGCATGAGTTTGAGTGGGAGTAAGCACCGCTAAGCGAAGCTAAGGGAATGTAAGCATCTCGGATTCGCTTAGTGTCACACAAACCTGCTTAAAACTGCTTTAATCACTCTATCTCATTCAGCCACTGTTCTATCCAGCAACAAAATACAGCCCTGCCAGGTCTCATACATAAGACCCTGTGCACTAGAGTCATAGCAATGTACCACTATACCAGGCTTCATGCCTACTGAGTGGTGCACAGCTACAGTTATCCCACTCCACAAGGGGGATCCACCTTGGATCCTGGGAACTACTGCCCCATCAGTCTGACCAGCCTGATCTGCAAGACCATGGAACGTATTATCATGGAACTTATAAACAAAGACATTAGCAACCTTCAAACACTGGACTCCACCCAGTTTGGGTTCATGAAGGGCTGATCTTGTATCCTGAACCTGATTGACTTCTTTGAATAAGTCTCTAGAGCTGTGGACAAGGGTAAGGTGGTCCCCACAGCCTATCTGGACCGCACCTTGACATTCAACACCATCCCCCACTCTGGAATCATAGATAAACTTACTAAGCTGGGCATTAATCCCTACATCAATTGGGTTGCCAACTGGCTTACTGACAGAACCCACACTGTAAAAGTAGCTGACTCCAAATCCAGCTCCAGACAAGTGACAAGTGGAGTACCTCAGGGTTCAGTCCTGGGACCGCTATTGTTTGGCGTCTACTTCTCTGAAGTACAGGCCAACACAAAGGGGCTCTGGCTAACAAAGTTCACAGATGACTACAAACTGGGAGCCATTATTGAATCCCCAAATGATGCAGATATTCTACAAAAGGGCCTTACAGAAACATATACTTGGTGCCAGAGCCATGGGCTCAAGCTCAATGCCAAGAAATGTATAGCTATTGTCCTTTGGGAAAATATTGTACCCATGAATTACCACACAGGTGGCAGTACACTAAACACTGAAAGTGTGATAAGAGACTTAGGGACACAGGTGGACAGTGGTCTCACCTTTGATAACCACATTGCCACAACAGTCAGGAAATCCTTCTATGTGGCACACCTCATCACTAAGGGCTTTTCATCTAGAAAAAAGGAGGCCATTGTCCCACTGTACTCATCCCTCATTAGACTCATTATAGAATACAACACCCCATTTGGTATTTACCTCTCAAGACATCTGCAACAACTGGAAAGGCCACAGAAATACCTCACTAAAAGAATCACAGGCCTAAAGCAGATGCCCTATGCTGACCATCTAAAAAAACTCCAGCTATACTGTCGCATATCGCCTATTCAGAGGTGATCTCTGCTTAACATACAAGGTCATGAACCCAGAGCTGTTGGACATGCTACACTTAAAGAAATCCCAATCCCTCAGAGCCACACACTCCATGGATCTAAACCTTGTCATCACAATGAACAAAACATGCTAGAGGGATAGGTTCCTGACCCAGAGACTCCCCAGACTCTGGAATAGACTGCCCATACATGTCAAGCAGAGCACCTCTTTGGCCCTCTTCAAAAGGAACCTTGACAATTGGATGGGAGATAGGAAATTCACCCCGGAGATCACATCAGTCACCCTGCTAGACAGGGGTCCAGGGAAGAAAATATTTTGGAAAGAAATAGCCAGGGTATTGTTATGGCTAGGCTTGTATAGGCCCTACGGCCACTAGCCTAGTACCAACCTATGAACCAAATCAGCTGTGAGTATTGCTAATGCTTTTGTAAATATATCATGTATTACAGTCATTTAACATTAGGGGGAAAAAAGTCATCACTGCCAAGTCTTGAACCTAGGACCCTGTGCACTACAGTCAGACCAATATACCACTAAGCCAAATCAGCTGGGAGAATTAGAAATGCTTTTGTGAATATATCATGCATTACAGTCATGTAACATTAGGGAAAAAAGACAAACCTGCCAAGTGTTTGACACAGAACCTTCTGAATCAGAGTCAAAGCAACACACCACTACAACAAATCAGCTCTGGGAGATTATAGATGCATTTGTATATATATCATGCACTACAGAGATGTAACTTTAGGGGGAAAAAAGATGTAAGTGGCACGTTTTGAACCCAGACCCATTTAAACTACAGTCAGAGCAACATACTAGTAAGCCAACTGACCTGTGAAGTACAGCAACTTGTTTTACAAACATATCCTGATTGCCAGTCACACAGTACTCCTATATATACTGGCCAAAATCACAGTGTACTTGGGCCTCTGATGCAGACACAGAACCAGTACACAGGCAAATAAATGCTGCTGGATGTATGGGAGGCCTACAATATCTGGTACAGCTGACAACTGCACAGACTGTTGGTGGAATCTCCACAGTTGTGCCACTATTCATGACAGGGTCCTCATAAAACCTACTCTGCATGTACACATGCTGGAAAGGCAGTGCAGACTGGGGTTATGAAAACATGACAGACAGCTCAGTGTCATACGCCATACCCATCAGAACACACATGTCCATGTTAATCCTGTTACACACTGTATGCATGCACATATGTCTTACAAATACACCTGCCATAAGAATGACTTGGTAGTTCCATCTGTTACAGTTCTAGCATCTGTCACATCTAGAAACCTACAGTCCTGGTCCACAGCCCAGTGTGTGGCATGAGAACTACATGCATGTCAATACAACATAGGAATAGTGGAGCCCTGCAAAGTCCAGCAAAACTGGTTGCTCCTGCCGCAGTCACTGCCACTTACAGTAGCACATTAAAGGCCTGCAGGGTGGGACACATTTCTCAGTTATGAATATGTGTACTAAATGTTGCCTAACACTCTCTGGCACTATTACATAACATATGCACCACAGGCACATACCTCACCTGGACTGTTGTGGGTACCCTCAGCCAGGCCATGCTGTGACACAAAAGCTGACACTGAACCCTCACTGACAGTAACAGCTTGCTCTCCCCCAATGTCTTCACAAGCCCTAGTCTGACTCCTGGCCAGAATGCAGCAGCTGTGGCCTGCTACACATGCAGCAGTATGTCCAACTATCTGTTATACATCTAACATTGCTCTCAAACACCTAGAACAGGGTATCCACACAACAGCCAAACATAAAGGGATGGGGAAATGCTGAGGTTTTAAGGGACATGTCTGAGTCTGTCCCTACAAACAAACACAGCTGATAGACCAGCATTAAGTGTAGTAGCATGCACAGTCAGATAGAAAAGGATCTATGACACTCACATCTGCCTGTCTCTTTACTCAACCCACCACATATTTACACAGTACACTGCTACAGAATCTGAAAGTCTGTTAACAATGGCCAGACATACATACCTCTCAACTCTACAGATTTCTACAGAATGTCCATGTTTTTGGCTCATAATTTTAGCCTGTTCCTCATAACATTTGTAGTTTTCTGCCAAATCACTGGGATGATATGAGGAATGAAGTCACTAAATAATGATATACATTTGAGTTTCAGACTTCAAATCCCTCAGAAAATGTATGACAAAACAAACTCTGTTACTCTAGCAAATTTCTAGATTTATGAGAGCAATATTTAAAATCTGTCCCTATTTTTGGCCCTTTGTTTCCCCCATGTTGTCGTTCTTTGTCCATATTTCTTGTGTTAAGAGGTTGAGAGGTATGCAGACATAGCATGTAAAACTGTGGACATAACACATAAATCCAAACAGTAGACGGTATTTCCACCCACCCTCTGTGATGCTGTAGCTCCCACACCTCAATAATGAACTCTTTACAGGCCAAGAAAAGGGGCAAGGCCCAAATGAAGGCCTTAATTTTAACACTGTGTTGCCATGCCATTGGCTAATGGAAAGGCAACACAGCTGCTCTGGATGCCGTTAGCAAGTGGGAATAACAGATTGGTGCACAGGCCATCACCTGTTCATAAGCATTACCTACAAAATGCAAGCTGCTGCCTATGCTAAACAGGTCTGACACTTTCTTCATGAAGACAGACTGCGATTCTTTACAGCACTACTTGTGGATTTCTTCTGACAAAGGAGTACAGTACTATACCAGGTATGTCATACAATTAAGCATGTAATGGAATGCAGATGGGGGAATGCAGTCATGGGAAATAAGAATTTAAACAGTAGGTCTCAACAACACTTCCTGGACTCACATGTTGCTGTTAGTCTGCTGTCCAGCACCAACAGCCATCCCTGATGGCTATGTCTGCAGTGACATAGATCACAGCAGTGGCCCCTGAGTCACCCAAGCAAGGATCAGCTCACATATGACTACTACTGGATTGTCTGTTGTACAATACTGGCTGTGACACTGCCAGCCCAGCTAACTGGGATGTTGTAAATAATCATGTCATTTGTGAATGTTAATATGATACATATGCGTGTCTTACACATGTAAGAGACCTATATATGTTATGTGGATATTCAACAATTGGTGCAGAAGTGTGTGCATTGAACTGCATGTTATTTACTGAGCTCATACCTCTCAAATGTCCAGTGTTTTGCAGACTGACCACATGTTTACCTCATATTTTTAGTCAATTGCTCATACATTTGTGTTTTGTCTGACAAATCCCTGGCAAATCATTAAAGACTGAAGTCATAAAATAATAGCATACATTTGAATGTCAGATGCCATATCCTTCAAAAAATACATGCAAATGCAAAACCTGGTATTCTATCAACTGTCTAAGTGTGTAATATCAATATTTATAAAGTGTCACTATTTTTTTGGCCTTTGTCCCCCCTTTATTGGTGCTTTTGTCCAGATATCTTGCTCTAAGAGGTTGAGAGTTATGACTGAGCTTCAGGAGTGTAACTACAGTGTACTGTACTGGCAAAGAACAGAAATGTATATAAGGTATTACCTGTGCAAATGTTTGTATTAATAGTAGAAGCTGGAAGCCTTGAACATACAGACATAAGTTGCAAAACTTCAAAAATAAATAAGCTGAACTTATTTTACGAATGTGTTATCTCAGTTTCAGTGCAGCAAGCAGACATAAATATCTACAGCTAGAGGTTTTTGTATTGTCTTGAAACATAAATAATTACTAGGTTGAAAATGTAAAAGTGTTTGACTGTGTTATAACTTCCATTTCTACACAAACATCAGACAGATTTGTACTTCTGATGCAGAGATGTTAAAATGTATGTTAGTTACTGTTAGCCTGGGAAGTGGAGGCAGGTGACAAACACTGATGTAAT
The DNA here is from genome assembly GCF_019279795.1 of Protopterus annectens. Lineage (NCBI taxonomy): Eukaryota > Metazoa > Chordata > Ceratodontiformes > Protopteridae > Protopterus > Protopterus annectens. Next base: position 1,873,978,296 of record NC_056732.1, read on the forward strand.
CTGAGCTAACCCAGCATTAATGTTGATTATTACTTTCAGACCTGTCTCAGAGAAAGACCTTTGCATCTTGTATGTGTCTTTGTATCTGACAACATCCACTCATCTGCATTTGCCTTGCTAATAGTAAGGAACTGGGTAAATGTAAAATAATTTACATATAGATGGGAACATAGTATATCTGTTTGATGTTTGTGTGGTCTGCATTGCTCTGAGTATCAGTCATCTCTGCATTTGATTTTGATTTGAAGCTCTTTATTTAAGGTTTGCTCACTTCTATTTTGTATCTTATTCTAGTATTACATTTGTTTAGTTTTATGTTTTCTGTTCTGTTGGAGTTTTAAGAGTTTTTGGCTAGGGTCAGTTAAAAAAGTTACCAAACAATTCCTTTGCAAACTGTGGATACTATCAGTTAATTAGTAGGAGAAGCTGAGAGACAGCATTGATATTTTAGTTAGAAATATCTGTAGTTAGCTGAAGTGTTTGTGTGGTATGCATTGCTCTGAGTATCAGTCATCTCTCCATTTAATGATGATTTGAAGACCTTTATTTAAGGTTTGATCACCTCTATTTTGTATCTTATTCTAGTATTATATTTGTTTTATTTTACACTTACTGTTCTGTTGGAGTTTTAAGAGTTCCCCTCTCACTCACACAGTTCTTGCTGTGTTCTTAAATTTGGTGGCTTTTGAGTTGCCTGCCCCTACTATAAATCTAATTTGGACACTCCTCCCAGTCCTATCCCATCAGCTTATTCTACTGAATAGAGAAAGATAATTTAAGAAGCCCCTCCCCCCTCGGTTTCCCAAACTTAAATTATCGTATTTCATCCCTTCTTACTTAACCTAAAAAATTAAATTTTACTGTATTTGTGTTTCTTCCTAATTTACTACTTTATTTTGCTTTTGCTGCCTGTTCTTAAAAGTACTCAATTACACTTATTCTGCTGCATTTATTACTGCTTGTTAGCAGCCTGATTACATTGTAACTGTTATTCTAAGCCTTTCGTTTTAAGCACTTGGGTTTCAGGCCAGTTGTTTTACAGTAAGAAAGTTTGTGGTCTGTACTCTTGTGGCACAAGAGGTAGCTTACATCCTTCTAAGTTGGGCTTTGCTGATTTAAGGCTTAGTGCCTGTTATTCTAAGTGTCCTAGTTCTGTTTTAAGCACTTGGGCTTCAGGCCAGTTAGTTTACATTAAGAAGGCTTGTGGTCTGCACTCTTGTGTGAGGAGAGAGTAGATTATGCCCTTCTGAGCTGGTAATTTATTTCTAGTTGCTTTATAGTTTTCAATGATTTGAGATTCGATGTAATGAGTTTTCGACGATTTGTGTTTTCGACGATTTGGTCTCGATGTTATGCAATTCGATGAAATGATAATTCAATGATATGAAGTGGAACCATACATATATATATATATATATGGGTCTACTACAGTAAACTGACAGCTCACAAGACCGACAATGAAATCACTGACACCACAAAACCGAAAGTTCAAAAACAAATGCCCGACAAACCACAATCCCGACAGTCAACAAAACAAATTCCTTTTCTGAAAAACACACACAACACAAGCATGCCAAAAACCTTACAAACCTACACTAAACGTTACATACACAACTATCTATGAACTAAACCCAAACCTTAACCCTAAGGTCCTTCACTATCACACACTTACCTTACCCACACCCTAACCCTAAAGTCTGTCACTATTGCACACTTACCTTACCTGCACCCTAACCCTAAAGTCTGTCACTATCGCACACTTACCTCACCCGCACCCTAACCCTAAAGTCTGTCACTATCGCACACTTATCTTACCTGCACCCTAACCCTAAAGTCTGTCACTATCACACACTTACCTTACCCACACTCTAACCCTAATGTCTGTCACTAATGCACACTTACTTTACCCGCATTCTAACCCTAAAGTCTGTCACTATCACATACTTACACAGTCGAGGTCATTTCGCATGTCAGTATTTTCAGGGTTGGGATTCGAACTGTTGATTATTTCCATTGTCGGTCTTCCGGTGTCGATGTTCTTGTTGTCAGCGTTTAGAGCTTTCATTGTTCTCAGGTAGATATATATATATATATATATATATATATATAGATAGATATATATATAGATATGTGTGTGTAGGTATTTATTTATTTATCTATTTATGGTGTGTTTAAATATATATATATATATATATATATATATATATATATGTCTGATGAAGGGTTCGGATATAACCCGAAAGTGCTTACTGATCTCTCTTGACTGTGTGTTCTAATAAAAGTTTGGGACTTCCAGAGCCGTGGTGGTACTTTGTGTTTTTGGAGATTATCTGCATTTGTTTTTACACTTCGGTACCTTCACTCTACAGCTGTCTTTGGATTTTATTGGACTTTATTTTTGATTTGGCAGCTTTAAGGGACATGGCTGAAGGAAGAAATATGAAACCTGACTACAATCCTAACTCTGCACATGAAGGTAACAAGCTTCCAAGTATGGTTGAAGCCTTTAAGCATTTGTTAAAGGCTGAAACAAATGCACTTTTACAATTCCAGAAGACTGAACTGTTAAATACCATTGAGAAGGAAAGTTATAACGAGTGTACTATCAATGTGTTGCAGTTAACTCGTAAAATAGAGAATTCCATAGTGAAGTTAAAAAATGTACAATGGCAACATAAACACATGCTAGCATGTTTATGCTTCCATGTAGTGCCAAGAGGACTCAGAATTCTCAAAATGCCGACTTACGGCACTATATATCCTGAGCTATTAACTAAATGGCAGAAACTGAACGTCAACACGAGTTTTGCATATATTAAGCTTCTTACTGAACAATATAAGCAGCTAGAGAATGATAGGACTGAGGAAGTGTCAGTGTTGCAGTCAGAGATGTTAACTTTGTTGACTGAAAATGATTATACTGAATTTTATGATGGTCTACATTCACATGTCTCTGCACTGGAACGCAGATTGCTCCTAGATAAAAAGAAAAAACTGGAACGTGATTTAAGGGATTTCATTGATGGTAATGTGTTCTCCTGGCCAAGAGAATCGAGAGGACCAAGAGAACCAATAGCTGTAAGCCGTTTGAACCATCCCCCTTACATTCACCAATTAAGGGGATCACTGAGGACTAACATGTCTAACCGTACTTTCGGCATGCAGAGAGGAGATAACAGATGAGATGAAGAGACATCAGTTTTGACCAGCAGCCATGGGACAACACCAGAATCGAATGTAGAATTGCAATCCATAATTTCATTGCAACCTAAGGCACAGCACGTTATGTCCGTAAACACTGTTGAATGTGCTTCTGTTTCTAGCACTGAGCCACACCAAAAAGAGATTGAAGCTATTGAACACACTTTTATGTGTAACGCCAATGTGAGAAGGAAGCAAACAAACACGAACACTACTAGACCCATTTTTAAACTCTGTTTTTCATCAGTTCCCATTACCAATCCGGGAACAGAAGAAATGGACTCCTACCAAATCCAACAGGAAATAGAAAATATCAGGGGAATCAACATTGCTATAGAACAAAATACAGAGACAAGTGAGTTTGACTTAATTGTAAATTTGTCTCATTATGAATTAGGAACTTTTGAGAAGTCACTTTAAAGTAGAGGCCTCTCCTTCATACCTTCTAAAGGGACTGATATGACTGATTTTATTCTTGACATTAAAATGTTTGTTAGGAATATTGCACTGAAAATGTTATTTAAGAATGGCCTTGATGTTGAACATAATTTGTTTAAAAAACCTAGTCTATATATACCATATATGCATCCCCTTTTAGAAGCATTTGAGCAAGCCTCTGAGAGAGATTTTATACAAACGGCTAATGAAGTATTTAAATCTAACCAGACTTTTTATAATTTAAATGAAGGTGAACGCCAATCACTTTTTAAATTAAGTAATAACAATGAAATTATCATTAGGTCTGTGGACAAAGGTGGAGCCATCGTTATTCTAGACAGGCATTATTATGAAAGTGTAATGCAGTCAATGTTAGATGGAAATGAAACTTATAAATTGATAAATAATATACAATTGAATATGATAATCAGCAACATGCATAGTAATCTATATGATTTATTAATGTGTGATAATATCAGTCCTGAATTTGTACAAATGTTTTCTTGTTGAACTACCAACTATTCCAACATCTAGGGGTCTACAAAAGATCCATAAGGATCCCCAGAAACCTAAAATGAGACCAATTGTCTCTAGTAGAGGGTGGTTGACAGAACCACTCACCATATATATTGAGAAGCAGTTAAAGTAGATAGTTCAGACTACAGGCACCATTATTAAAGACACTCAGGATTTTCTTATTAGTTTTTCTGAATGTATAAATAATGGTATTCATTTAGCTAACATCAATGTCGATATTTACTATGATATTGAATGTAGATGGTTTAGAATATCTAAGACAGTTTTTAAATGGAAGGAATGTTAATAGCGACAAAATTATGAAATGCATATTGTTACTTGAGTTGATTCTAGAGAATAATGTTTTTGTCTATGCTGAGAAATATTATTTGCAGATGAAAGGAGTGGCAATAGGGACGCCAATTTAGTTATGGCCCAATGGGAGAAGACATATCTCATGGATACTAATTATGTTGGAAATATTCAATACTACAAAAAGGTTTGTAGATGATGTCTTTCTCCTGTGGGATGATACTGAGAATAATTTATGTTAATTCATTGAGTATATCGATCAAACTACTAGTTTCTTGAAATTTGAAGGTAGATGGTCCAAGTTAGAGATTGAATTTTAGATGTGTTAATTATGAAAGAAAATTATAGTTTTTCTACCTTTATATAGAAAACGTTGTAGGAAGAATAATTTGCTTCATAGCATGAGCATGCATCCTACACACATATACCAGAATATAGTTATCAATCAAGGACGAAGAATATCCAAATTTGAAAAAAATTACATGGAGCTGCTTACTGCTTGGTGTGATGGATTTGCAGTGTTCTTATGACACTCAGTCTTGCTGGCTGGATTCTGCTAAAATTCAAAGTCTGATTATATTTGCATTCACAGTCTGTTGCATACAGAAACTTGCAGAATATACACTGATTTATTTATTTTTATTTATTTTATTTTACATTTGTTAACCGGGCTAGTCTGGCTGGATACATGTCCATTTTCAGCAGAGGCCCGAGGAGAAAAGCTCCACTATCAAAAAACTAAAATACACTACAGTTTATAAGGTCACTAGTAATACTAACTATACAAAATAAAACTAAACTAATAAAGTATTATACGGCTACATACAAGTACAAATACATTTTTGATGTAAAAACCTGAGTAGATTACAATTTAAAAATCAGTTGGACACTGAGGAGAACAGTTTCAGTTTCAACATAAATATTTACAGTAGAAAAATGTCCATAGTAGTTAGTCATGAACAACAAGTAGGTATTAGTTGTAAGTAAAAAGGTTAAAAAATACGTGTGAACCTGAAGGTTAGAGGTGAAAAGGATTTTAAGAGGCTGAAGAAAGTATAAAGGCAAAAGAACCACGAGAGAGAAAGGAAAAATAATGTAAGGCTACTATTGGGTACAGGAGATCTGGACTAAGTGAGGCTGAACCAAGCAGAAGAAAAGGAGAGGGGGGGATAAAAAGTTAGAGAGTAGTTGTAAGAGGTAAAACAGGATTATAGGAAGTCAGCTAAAGAGTAGCAGGAGACAGACAATAAAGAGGTGAGGGGAGTCAAGCAGAACTAAGAACATGACCAGAACAAACAGAGGGACCGTGGAAGTCAGTTTAAGTTAGAACAGAAGAGCAAAAGTGCACATGAGCAGACTGAGGAGAAATAGTAATAGATGAGAGAATATACTTTGCAGCATCAACTTTAAAGAGCAGTGACAAATAACTTTTTATAATAAATCAAACAAAACCACGTTGCAGCTTAAAAGTACTGTTCCAACTTTACTTCTCATATAGTACAGATGATGTGAGAGATATAACATTTACCTCAGAACACCAAATGTGTTCCTACCATATCCCTAAACAACTGGATTTATACAGCTCTTTATATACTCTTTTTAGTCATGCATAAACATATTTTGGAGAATTGCTTATCCTGTAGAAACAATACTAAACTTCCTTGTTTAACAATGTCTTGTAAGAGACCAGCTTTTCTGACAGTGTGAATATCCTGTAACAGTGTCCTGATGTCCATGTAGAAAACATATTTTGAGGAAACACATTGTCCTGTATTCTATTTGAATCTGTGTATAGAAACATGTGTTCTTATGTCAATGCTGATAAGCATATCCTGTTTTATGAAGAAAACATATTTTTGAGAAAACACATTGTCAGAGATCGCAGTGAACATCCTGTATTTTATTTGGATCTTTGTATAAAACATCTGTTCTTGTGCCATCCTGTTTTTCCATGCAGAATAACATGTCATTGTTCTTAAAAAGCAGATTTTGCATTTTGTTCTTGCATACATCCTGTTTTGAGTCAGTAAGGAAAAATGTCCATCTTTCAAGCAGTTTTTTTGTTTGCTTGCTCATGCTGTTTGTTTGTTTTGAAAAAATGTCCTCATTCTTAAAAAGAGCAGATTTTGTATTTTGCTCTTGCATACATCCTGTTTTGAGTCTGTAAGGGAAAAGTGTCCATTCTTTAAAAGCAGATTTTGTATTTTTGCTCTTGCATACATCCTGTTTTGAGTCTGTAAGGAAAATGTCCATTCAGCAGATTCCTTTTCCAAGCCATGGTAATTTAGTATGGATGCTGATTACATATTACTAAACTCTATTTCTACATTTAAGCAAGCTTTATCTTATACATTATTTATGTTGCATAATTGCAGCAAAATTACTTTCAACCTTAGTATATTGTTGAGCACACTCTAACAATTCCGTCTTTTTATTTTAAACTAGAGAAATAAATTCATCATTATTTGGTAATACTTTTCATTATGACAATTAACAACAGTAACTTGACTAGCTTTTGCTAAGCAGACTTTAATACATGTAAATAATATGCAACCAAGCATTACAATAACAATAAAAGAAATTAAAAATACAGTGATTTTTCCTGTCCATCCTGTAAATAGATTACTAAACCATTCACTCCAGTCATCATCCCAGTTTTTCTAGTATGTTGAGACTCACTTCTAAATGTGCTTTTACAGATTCTGTTTTGTCTGGAATAAATGTACAACACTGTTCTCCTATTAAATGATGCTAATATGTAATCTAATGCCATTCGATTTTGCAAAACCATTGAAAGTGGCATTTGCCAATACCTCAACTAGTTTAGATAGTTTTCTCCAGTTCCCAGATGGCTTTTTGCCTCCCGCACAAGGGAAAATATTACATCATCTCCTAAATCCATATCTTTTAATTTAATATAATCAGGATTTTGATGATATATACGTGATGTATCTAAGGTGTCTACTGGATTTTCTGGACTTTCAATTACAGGTAATATATCCCTTTTTTTGTATTCCTAATGTTTCCTTTTGGTAACTCTTTTACATGATGCATTGCTGGTACCACTAATCCTATACAACAGGTGCCATCCCATCCCTTTGGTAACCATTTATAAGCATATTTACCACAGATGTAATATAACCCATCTGATAGAGCAACCTGACCCTTAATTATCATTTCAATTGTTTGAATACAATTGCTATTACCCACTGGAACAGTTCATAGCAGATAACTGTTCTCTTGCTTTGTACATTTATAACTTGATCTCCTGTTTCATTTATTAATACTAACTACTAAGAGAATTTAGTGGAATAGGCATTAGAGGCATTACCCTGTTATTTTGGTATTAAACTACATACCCAACAATTAGAAACATTCATGCTTTTTGCATACCAACATTGTCTTGCTAAGAAAGTGTTAAAAGATGGTGACCAGTCTTGTTCATTTTTCCACATTTCTTTACTCTCTCTCTTATGTAACTTTACAGTTTGATTAACAGGTTGTAAGTATAATTTAATACTAAGCAATACAATAATAGTTAGTATAATAGCTATTATCAATTTAAAAACATCCTTTAAATAGAAATTCCATTGTTGAATCATTTTGCCTTTGGTCATCCGAAACTGGATTTCCAAAAGGATGCACTTTAAACCATGTCAATTTCATTAGGGTTTTCTCTGTTGGAAACCTACAAAAGAATACATTTAATCATATTTACATTGTTCACTATTTTTATCATTCTTAGTTGATCTTTATGTACCAACATTGTTCTGTTTTTCTTTTTCCTTTGATTTTGTACACTAATGGTCCAATTTGTTCCACTACTTCAAAAGGGCCTTGCCAATTGCTAGCCCATGGTCCTTCCATTTGGAATGTTTTTACTAATACTTTGGTTCCACAGGGAAGGTTTTCTTCAGCTGGTATTATTGGCACCTTTTTCCATAGATGGAACGCTTGCTCCCTTGCATTATAGTCACATATACTAGTAAGTTGTTTTAGCCATTCCTGATGTTTGCTAATTTCTAGCATGGGCCTACCATTAGGTAAATCTGGATCAAATGGTAATTGTATGGGAATTTTGGCCTGTCATTATTTCATATGGGGAAATACCTGTTTTGCTGTTTGGTGTTAATACCCATTAAAATACCAGGCAGATGATGTACCCATGTATTGCCCTTTCCAAGCATGCCTTTTCTTTTAACGTCCGATTCATACGTTCTACAATGCCATTAGATTGTGGATGGTATGGTACATGAAACCTTTGCTGTATGCCTAACAAATTACACATTTGTTTAATGAGATCACTAACAAACTGTGGGCCATTGTCTGACTCTATAACCCGTGGCCATCCCCAATGACAGAAAATATTTTTCCATAAGGCTTCTGCTGTTGCCTTTGCTGTCATGGTTTTGGTAGGAATTGCTTCTACCCATTTTGAAAAGACGCCCACTACTACTAGTAGATATCTGTAACCTCCTTTTGTTGTTGGTAATGGACCTGCATAATCTATTTGAACTGCATACCATGGCCCATCCGCTGGCTGTACTCGATGTAACTGAGGCCTTTTGCTTTTAGCATTTACCTGAAGACAGATTAAACATTCTTCTATAATCAGTTTGCAGACCTTTTTAAATTTGGGTTCCAATACTTTTCTTTTACAACTGCCCATAACTTATCAGTTCCTATATGGCCCAGTATTTGATGATTTAACTTGACCAACTGGCGTGCCAACTGAAATGGTACATATGGCAACTGTAACCCTTTGGAGGTCGTGTATGCATTGTACTCCTTTGGTGGTATACCTACCAATCTGCACTGATCGGTTTCTTCTTTTAAGCCCTGTTGTTTTTGTATATTTACAAGGTCTTTCTCTATTGACTCTTTATCTAGCTCTTTTAAGACACTAACTTCTACATTGGCATACTCATATTCTGGAAGTTCTTTTCCATTTTGTGCTGCTTGTTTGGCCAAGGTATCAGCTAACACATTTAATCTGTAAGTTTCACTGGTTGGCTTTTGATGTGCTTTTACTTTTAAGATGCTATACTGTCCTTGTTGTTTTGACATTGTTATAACTTTATATATGTCTTTTAATACTTCAGCATGCCGTAATGGTTTACCTACACTATCCACAAATCCTCGCCTTACCCAGGTTTCCATATGTAGTCTTAAAGAATTTACTACATAAGCACTATCTGAAAAAATGTTAATAGGATTGTAATACTTTAGGACATACAATACTGCCTCCAGTTCAGCTCTTTGAGCTGACATATGCCCTGGTAACTTGATTAGTTCAGGAGAACCCAATTGTGGATTCTCTGGAATTATGGCAAATCCTGTCCAGTATCTGCCTTGGTCCCAATATCGTGCTCCATCCACAAAGATAGATGGCTTAAAGTGATCAAAATCAGATGCTAAAATTGCACCTCAGGTGACATTATCTTTTCTAAACAGTTATGCTGTTTTCCTTCATATCCCATATGGTTTGACAAATGGTATTTATCCCCTGTCTGTATAGTAACAGTTTTCATTCCAAAAAGTGCCATCCATTTTGCAAAGACTGCCTGACTAATACCATCTGTAATTTTATTCATTTCAAAACTGTCTATCAAAGCTTTTACAGCTTGATGTGGTGTTTGTACTATAATGCTGGAAAATACGGTCAAATATTCAGTTTGTTTAATACCCCATTAAATGGCTAATAACTGCTGTATACATGGATGGTAACCCAATTCCACTGGAGTCATCTTTCTGCTAAAGAAAGTGACTGGGCGTAATGTTTTTTCCATTCTGTTGTCACTACCATGTGGCCATTCCTGTAGTAGTACCACAGACAGTGTTTTCTTTCCTACTGCTGCTTGTAACACAAATGGTAACCTTGGAGTGGGCGCTATTAGTTCTGTAGCTTGTGCTAGTTTTATTCTTATCTGTGAAAATGCCTCCTCTTCATGAGATCCCCACTCTAAAAAAGTGGAGTTCTTTTGTTCATGTAACATTTTGTATAGGGGAGCAGCCACGGCTGCATAATCCTCTATAAATTCCTATTGTAATTCATGATTCCCATGAATTTATGTAAGTCTGCTATAGTCAGTGGCTTTTCCATTTGTAAAATGCCTTGTACACGTACAGGGCAAGGAGATCTTCCTGTTGGTTTTATAATAGTACCTAGAAACTTAACTTTTTGTGTCATAAACTGAATTTTTCACTTTAACCTTAAACCCTGCTTGCTGTAGAGTATGAAAAACTCTCTTAAGAAGCCGTACATGCTCCTCTACTGTTTCTGACTGAATTAAAATATCATCAATGTAATGTATTACTGAATCATCCTTTTCCAAATGTTGTAGAATGGATCCTACTGTCTGATGAAAAATAACTGGACTGTTTTGAAACCCTTGTGGTAACCTTGTCATAACATATTGCTGGTTTTAAATGTAAAGGCAAATCTTGGCCAATCTTTTTCCTGAGTGGCACTGCAAAAAAACATTTGCTAAATCTATTACTGTAAACCACTTACTTTGTGGCTTAATATGTGCAGCCAACTCTGGGACTCCTGGAATCAAGTGTGCTCTAGGAGTGGTATATTGATTAACCTTTCAAATCAATAACAAGATGATAACTACCATCTTTTTCTTAACTGGCCAGATTGGTGAATTTGTAGGACTGTTGCCTTTTGTATAATCCCTTCTCTTTCCCATTCTGCAATACATTTTTCCATATGTTCTTCTGCTTCCCTAGGAATAGGATATTGTTTTTGAAAAGGTGGTATATAGTCCTGATCACTTCCTATTCCTACTGGGCTTTCTAGTTTCCCACAATCACTGGGACCCTTGGACCATAGATTTGGGAATTGATGTTGTAAATGCTTCCATACATCCTCACTGTCTGTATTTATATAGCCTGTAGGTTTTCAGGTTTGTCAGGTAGAGAGATTGCATAGCAACCTGTATTTTGCTCTTCCTCTCTTTGTTGTTTGTCTCCCATCCACAGAATTTCATTAGGTAAATCAATTACTATGCCTAAAGGTCCTAGAATGTCCATACCAATAATGGTATTTGTGCAAGATGGATGCATTAAAAATGCACCCTTCCATATTTGTCCCTCTTGACTAAACTTTATGTCCACATTTTGGCTACTCACTGCATAGCATCCTGTGCCATTAAATGCTGAAATGCAAACCTTTTTTATAGGATTGACTGGTAACTGTCTGTTTGTGACAGATACTGCTGCTCCTGTGTCTATTAAGACATTTTTCCACAGTGACCCCTCTACCCAAATATCAATCAGTGGTCGTCCATCTCGACCCTTTTTAAAGGTAGTCAGGAAAGATACCAGAGTAGGGGGGGGCACATCCCTATTGTAAGGAAATCCACTCATCCTCTCATTTATTATCAAATGCAATATGACACACCTCATGTTTTTGTTTGTCATCTTCTTCTGTGTCTGAATGATCTACATATTTAGGTTTTTCAATATCTTTTTTTAACTGTTGCCTAGCTATTCCTTCTGCCTGTTCTATCAAATGTTTCGGATTTACAGGTGAAACTGTTTGAAAATCTACCGGCATACTTTCCCTTTTCCTGTATATTGATGGCTCTTATAACTGTTTTTACTAATATTGTAAGGTTTTTGTACACGATCCTGCTTTTCTTGTAAATTTGTTTGCTCTCTTTTGGAAACACTCCTGTTCTTCCTTCTTTTTGCCAGGCTTTGTAATGATCACAATTTTGCTTAACGTGTCCTATTTTTTTACAAAAGAAGCATGTTGGTGCCTTTGCTCATTACCTGTGCTCGATCCTGGTACTACAAGCATAGAGGCAGGAGCTGGTGGTGCTGACACAGCTCTTTCAGCTGGTGGTTGGTCACACCATCTTTGCCTTCCCCTGTTTTTGACTTCACCAATTACTTCAAATGGCTCACTATTATCTTCACATGCAAAGATATGGTGTGAGTATAAAGTCCCATCATCGGCCATAGTCCGTCCCTCATTAGTTTTTGTACCAAATCAGTGAGGGTATCAGAATTTTCTTCAGAGATACATTTAATATCCCCTGGAACCCCTTTGACTTGTTCTAAGAAGCAATGTATTAACTGTTTTGTATGTCTCTTTTCCCATGTCTCTGTCTGTTTTTATATATGATTTGAAATGCAAGTCTAAAATGATCACTTTGTTCCATTAATTTATCTGTGATAGTAATTTTAAAATTATCTAATAATTTGGCTGTGAGAGGCTGCCCTTGTGTAAATGCCATTAAAACGGCTGTCATACATCCTACTTTAGTGTTTAACTGATAATCATCTTGCTTTAATTGTATGAAAGTTTTAAAACATTTAGGAATGAAAATCCAGAAACATCTAAGTAATGCATCTGTCCATATATCTGATCCTGCTGTATATGCCACCCATTCTTCAAATGTAAGCATGTTATAAAATATGCCTTTTTATCATTCCACTGTGGTAAACTCTGTAATAATCTAGACTGCGTATATAAATCTGTAGTGGTTCCCTGTCCCTGTTCTATAATTTGGACTGGTTTTGTGTTTTTAACTCTTCTTTAAGCTGGGATATCAAAATAGTATTTTGGAGGTTAGTCTCTGTTAATTCATCTAATTCTTCTTCCTTTTCCTTCAGATGCTGTTTAAGGTCTGTCATTTCTACCTGTAAGTGTTTAAGGGATATATGATACCTGTTATTGGATTCCTCTGTTGACTGCAGAGCTCCTATGCACTTTTGACAGAGATCTTGAATGTCAGTTTTGAACATTTTAAATTCATTTTGTTTCTCTTTTAAAAACTTATTAAAGTCTTCTGTCAATGTATCATAAACTTTGTTTCTGTCCTCATCTGTATGTGTAGCCGTGGCATCATTCCATGCTTGTACATAATTTTTAAAGGGAGTTACAAGATCTACAGGGGACTCTGTCAATAACAGATTTGATTGCTGTTGTAATTCAGAAATTAATGTACTAACAGGACATAACTGCTTTACATCTGGATATAATGAAAACTGTGTATTATTAATAATTTCTTTATCATGAACAGATCTGTCTGCACAGTCTAGTTTTTAGCAATATCATGCAATACTTGTTTATGGCATATTACACAAAATGCAGTTTCCTTTGAATCACACAATAAACATTTACTATGATATACTTCATTTTTTGTTGCAAATACCAATCAAATGTTACAATCCACTTACATAATGCTGGTATGTCAACTTGCCCTAACAAGGTTTTACACTTACTAATGTGTTGTGTATACCAACATTGCAATTTACTCCATATTTTATCTGGTTGTTCTGCTACATTAAGAGTAAAACTTGGCTTACATTTGCTAGAATTCTGCCTGATAGCATCCATACTAAAAAATGTGACGAGAAAAAGTCTTACCAGTAAGCAAGAAAACAGGTGATCAGGCTGTTGTTGCAGATGGCTGGAAATTTTCAAAGTCACTTGAGAAGCTGGGAAAGCACAACAGGCAGCGGACTGCTGTGCTAGTGGATATTCCCCTTTTCTTAGCGAAATTATGGCACTGCGACTGGAACTTCAGTCTCACTCCGGATGTAGACGTCTAAAAAACTGTACTACTGCAAGCTGCATAAACTGGAATACTTCTGTTCAGAATTGACACATACGTACAAATGTTAGTTACTGCAATTTAACTGAAGTGACCCTCTGCAGGGCTTACCATCACTCCTCCTGTGGTTGAATGCAGATTGTAGGTTCAAATGCAGGCTAGCTTGCCATTGAAGACTGTAGGTTCGACTCCTGGCTGGCTCGCCACTGAAAAAATTACATGGAGCTGCTTACTGCTTGGTGTGATGGATTTGCAGTGTTCTTATGACACTCAGTCTTGCTGGCTGGATTCTGCTAAAATTCAAAGTCTGATTATATTTGCATTCACAGTCTGTTGCATACAGAAACTTGCAGAATATACACTGATGAGAGAATATACTTTGCAGCATCAACTTTAAAGAGCAGTAACAAATAACTTTTTATAATAAATCAAACAAAACCATGTTGCAGCTTAAAAGTACTGTTCCAACTTTACTTCTCATATAGTACAGATGATGTGAGAGATATAACATTTACCTCAGAACACCAAATGTGTTCCTACCATATCCCTAAACAACTGGATTTATACAGCTCTTTATATACTCTTTTTAGTCATGCATAAACATATTTTGGAGAATTGCTTATCCTGTAGAAACAATACTAAACTCCCTTGTTTAACAATGTCTTGTAAGAGACCAGCTTTTCTGACAGTGTGAATATCCTGTAACAGTGTCCTGATGTCCATGTAGAAAAACATATTTTTGAGGAAACACATTGTCCTGTATTCTATTTGAATCTGTGTATAGAAACATGTGTTCTTATGTCAATGCTGATAAGCATATCCTGTTTTTTATGAAGAAAAACATATTTCTGAGAAAACACATTGTCAGAGATCAGCTTTTCTGACAGTGTGAACATCTTGTATTTTATTTGGATCTTTGTATAAAAACATCTGTTCTTGTGCCATCCTGTTTTTCCATGCAGAATAACATGTCATTGTTCTTAAAAAGCAGATTTTGCATTTTTGTTCTTGCATACATCCTGTTTTGAGTCAGTAAGGGAAAAATGTCCATTCTTTAAAAGCAGATTTTGTATTTTTGCTCTTGCATACATCCTGTTTTGAGTCTGTAAGGGAAAAGTGTCCATTCTTTAAAAGCAGATTTTGTATTTTTGCTCTTGCATACATCCTCTTTTGAGTCTGTAAGGGAAAAGTGTCCATTCTTTAAAAGCAGATTTTGTATTTTTGCTCTTGCATACATCCTGTTTTGAGTCTGTAAGGGGAAAAATGTCCATTCAGCAGATTCCTTTTCCAAGCCATGGTAATTTAGTATGGATGTTGATTACATATTACTAAACTCTATTTCTACATTTAAGCAAGCTTTATCTTATACATTATTTATGTTGCATAATTGCAGCAACATTACTTTCAACCTTAGTATATTGTTGAGCACACTCTAACAAAATTAACTAGTGATGATAATAAATGTGAACAGACATTAAGTAATTTGAGAGAATAATTTATTATGAGAGGATATTCTATAGAAGAAAGTAATAAACTGTATGATCCAAAAATAGTGGATAGGAAAGGGATAGGAAGACCCCATTTTAGGAAGAAAGATGTGAACATTGTTGAATCAACTCAAGTGGTGAGACGTATGAATTCGGCCACCGTACAAGTTTGACTGAATATACCATATTCCAATAATAATAGGAATATACGTGAAGTAATAAGTAGAAATTGGGCTATTCTAACCACTAATGATGAGATACAAACTATAGTTGGTCTACAACCTAGATATAGTTATCATAACAATAAGTCCTTGAAAAGGTTACTATGTTATGAAGAGAATAAGGTAAATAAAGTGATGTCAAGTAGGCAAGGCACTTTTCCCTGTAGGAACTGCAATCAGTATTCCTATATGTCAGGATCTAATAGCTTTATACATCCTGATACTAACAGGACTTATATTTTTAAACATTACGCTGATTGTATGTCCAAAGACCTTGTTTATTTAACTTGATGTATAAAATTTACACGTTTCTATATAGGTAAAACTAACTGAACTTTGAGAGAAAGGGTAAGAGAGCATATTTATGCTATTAATCGTGAAGATGAGACTAATGCATTGGCAAAACATGTGTTAGATCATGACCTAAGTCATAAGTTTAGATTTATGGTGCTGGAGTTGGTTAAAAAGAGTAATAGATTAGGGAACATCAAAAGAAAGAAGAGATAAAATGGATAATTAGGATGCAGTCAGACAAAGGTAATGGTTTAAAATGACAGGATATCTCTTAAGCCTTTCCTTAAAGACAGACCTGTTAAACATTGAAATTAAATGTATGTGTATATATATATATATATATATATATATATATATATATATATATATATATATATATATATATATATATATATATATTAAATGTAGGTATTTATATATCTATTTATAGTGTGTATATATATATATATATATATATATATATATATATATATATATATATATATATATGGGTTTTTGTATATTTTTTTTATATTTTTTATTGCTGATTTTATATATGCATATACATATTTTTATTATATTAAGGTAATTCATTTGTTTTTAACTGTTTAAGATATATGTATTATGCCTGCCATCTAGTGGTTAAGTTTGAAATGATTATATAGGACTGAAATGTTTTATGAATGAGTGTTTGGCACTTTTTTTAGTATTTAAATGAATGGAATATGCAATGGTTCTATGTCTTTGGAAGAGTTGGCATGTAACCAGAAAGTGCTTACTGATCTGTCTTGACTGTGTGTTCTAATAAAAGTTTAGGACTTCCAGAGCCATGGTGGTACTTTGTGTTTTAAAAATATTTAATAATAAATAATAAAAACACAAGACAATACTTTTTACTACGCAGTTCTAGTCAAGAGTTTAGAGATCACAGAGAAATACTGAAAATAATACGGGTCTGTATCATAAGATCAAAGTTACAAAGCTTTGAATGTTATAATATTGAACCCAAAACCACGAAAGCTAAAAAATGCGAAGACTGAGAACAGCGATTTTTTTTCCCTGGGCAAAAAAAATCGCTGTTCCAGCAAAAAACGCAAAACACACAAACACTACAAACTATTTCTAATGTAGGGGACTTTGCCCCCCACACCCCCCCTACTTAAA
This sequence comes from Protopterus annectens, assembly GCF_019279795.1. Taxonomy (NCBI): domain Eukaryota; kingdom Metazoa; phylum Chordata; order Ceratodontiformes; family Protopteridae; genus Protopterus; species Protopterus annectens. Next base: position 1,873,995,480 of record NC_056732.1, read on the forward strand.
TATACCGACTCCAAGATCGCACCACAGTGGAGGAAATAGCGAAGCCACGGAAATGGCCCACCAAATTCTTTCGCTGGGAAAGAATTTGATGTTCTGCGGCTTCACTGTTGTCAGTCTTTGAGGTTTTGGGTTCGATATTATAACATTCAAAGTTTTGACACTTTGATGTCATGATATAGACCCAAATAATACGGTAGGAAAGTTCTGACATCAATACAGAAAAAAACAAATCTAATATTCCTAGTTCCTGGCTATATCTAAGAGAAAATACAGTTCAAAAATAAACTTACATATAGAATACAGGCAGAGTGCTGGGGAGTTGGATGTTCTCAAGACAAATGGTCAATGCCCTCATTCTTTCTGTCCTTAAATTGATACCACAGTACCACTGATTCATTTCAAATTACATCATTTCTTTCAGGTTCCCAGATTAACAGAAGCTCAACATTTACATTTTTAACATTTATTTTGTTATCTTGCACCTGCAGGAAGCTACAGCAATAAAAGACATTCCACATGTAAACTCTATTAATTATTCCTTAAGTTACAACAATAGAAAGACTGTGCTAGCCCAGACATACTGACTCCCAGCTCTGAGATGAAAGACAGTCATGAAATGCTTAACTTAGCAGCTTTCTTACAGCAGAGTGCACTGTTGTTACATTTTTTCCAGTTCAACATCCAATACAGTCTTTTCACATTTAAAAAATAAGCATGTGGCTTACATTAATATTTACAAATTACAGAATTATCTACAAATTTCTATCTGGCTAGGCTGGCAGCCTTCCCCTATCTTCACAATGATCACAAAATTACCAACATGAAAAATTCTTATAAATGAAATTTAAAGGTCATGCTGCTAAATGCTAGGAGTCTTAGCATGAAACTGCAGTCATTGCAAGCATTCCTTGCCCTGGAGGATGCTGACATTTATGCAGTCACTGAAACCTGGTTCAAAGCTGTGAAGAGCACCCAAACCTTGTCAGGGTACTCATCCTACAATACTTTCAGACCCCAAACAGAGGGCTACAAAGCCAAATGTGGTGGAGTTTAAATATTTATCAAAGACATATACACCTTCAGGCTGGTCAAACGGTATGATGCACAGGAGACACACCAAATGCAATTAACTGTAGACAAAACACCTGTTCAAATCATAGCTAGCTACAGACCCCCCAACCATGACTCAGAACACCCACTCCACCTATCTGGACTTATTTGAATCCATCAAGATTCAACTCTTTATCCTGATCCTGGGTGACTTTAACTACCCAGCCATAAAGTGCAATACCTATTCTAGCCCAAGCATTCCTCCAATACATTGGATCAGCTGGTCAACACCCCTACCAGAGATGAAAAATATCCTGTACCTGGTCCTAAGCAACATGAGTAGCCACTGTAGCACTGCTACAGTGTCATCCTTCTTGGTAAGATCTGACCATAAAAATTATCACTTTTGAAGGCACCATCTCCACGGACCCCCGCCCCCTTGTCAGGGTCAAACAAAAACACTTTTCCAAAGCTGACTATAATCTCCTCAGAGCAGGTATAAGCAGCTTCATAGCCACTGTCCCTTCAGTTAGAACTAGCACTAATGTCCAAGCCTACACCAAAAAAATATTTGAGCAACTACATAGCTATATGGACTCAGCAATACCTTACAGGACCAAATCATCTTCCTAAAGGAATACTAAACTTGTCTGGTGGACAGCAGCTATAAACAAACTCTATAATAGAAGAAAAGTATTGCTGTCCAGGGCCAAGAAGGAGCAGGTGCTAAGTTTGAAGCAATGTCTCCTTTGTCTGAACAAGCAAATAAGGTCACTGGTGAAATCCTCTAAGGCTAACTTAGAGTCCAGATTAGCCACATCCACCAAGGACAATCACAGGGTCTTCTTCACATATGTCTGCAATCTCAAAAGCAACAGCCAAATCTGCTCTGAACTGGTGGTCAATAACACCACAGACACAAATGCTATTGATATAGCCAACCTGCTGGCAGATAGGTTCAGAGAAAAATTCACTCCCTGTCCCCCTCAGTAAACCAGAACATACCCAGCACCTGCCCCCTTATCGACATGGAGCAGGTCCTTAATGCCCTCTCAAAGGCAAAAACTAAAGTCTCCATGGGACTGGATAACATCCCTGGCTGTATCCTACATTAACTCAGGCATGAACTCTTAGCTCCATTAAACATCCTATTCAACCAAAGCTTTAGCACCAGCTTCATCCCAGTTGAATGGAGGACAGCAACTGCCATCCTTCGACATAAAGGTGGAGAGTCCACTGACCCAGACAGTTTTAGGCCCACCAGTCTAACTAGCCTGATCTGCAAGGCCATGGAATGCATTATCATGGACCTTATAAACAAGTACATTGGCAACTTCCAAATGCTTGACCCCATGCAGTTTGGTTTTGTCAAAGGGAGATTATCGACTTCTTTGAAACAGTCACCAAAGCCACGGGCGAGGGGAAGATGATGCACACTGCCTACCTTGACCTAGCCAAAGCCTTTGATGCTATTCCCCACTCAGCCATAATACATAAACCCTCCCAGCTAGGCATCAACCAGTATGTTACCAGATGGGTTGCTAATTGGCTCACTGATATAACCCACATAGTCAAAGTAGGGGAATCCACCTCTAATAGTAGACCCATAACAAGTGGTGTACCCCAAGGATTGGTCTTGGGGCCTTTACAGTTTGGGATATACTTTTCTGAGGTGCAAGCAAAAACCAGTGGTCTGTGGCTGACCAAGTTTGCAGATGACTGCAAGCTGGGTGTTGTCTTAGTCTCCCAGAGGCCTTTACCCAAACTAATGACTGGTGCCAGAAGTATGGCCTCAAACTGAATGCCAAGAAATGCATCATTATCCCTTTTGGGAAAATGTTATCCCCACTAATTATGACATTAATAACAATGTACTAAGCATGCAATCAGTCGTGAGGGACTTGAGCACCCAGGTTGATAGCAACCCGAGTTTTGACCACCACATTGCCTCTATTGTATAGAAGCCTTTATACATGGCCCACCTCATAAATAAGGGTATTTCATCCAGGAACAAGAAGGTCATAACATCCCTGTACCCCTCCCTTATCAGACCCATTGTCAAGTACAATGCACCCTTCAGTATGCACCTTGCCGAGCACATGCAGCAGTTGGGGAGACCACAGAGGTTCCTGACTAGGAAAATCCAGGGTCTCAAACACATATCCTATACAGATAGGCTAAAATTCCTGTCCCTCTACTCAGTCTGATACAGACTGATCATAGATGACCTGTGTCTGGTATACAAGACCATTCCCAACCCAGCCTTGATGAAGTCACTGCATATCCATAAGACAAACACCACTCATGCAACCCACACGCAAGGCCTTAACCTGGTCTGTGACATGAATAAAACTTGTTGGCGGGATAGATTTCTGTCCTAAAGAGTCCACCATCTGTGGATTAGACTCCCTTTCCATGTCAAGCAGAGTACTGCTCTAGCTGTCTTTAAAAGGAGCCTGGACAATTGGATGGGAAACAGAAAGTACACCCCTGGGATCCCACCTGTGTCCCTGCTGGACAGGGGAAACAGGTGCTGACTTTGAAGGAACATGGGTGAAATTCTTGGCTAGGCTTATAAGGGCCTCCGGGCCAATAGCCTACTGTCATCCGATGAACCTATGAACCTATTACTTTAGATGTTTGCTGTATTTATTTCAAACTGTCCTGCAATGTTGTCTTAAATTATTCCCTGTGAGTCTGAGCTGTGTAGTTACTGCACTGATTGAGTATTGCTTTGTTCCTTTATTAGTTATTATTAAATATAGTTAAACCTTGCCATTGTGTCTGGTCTGTATAGAGCTAAGTAAGCTCTTTGAGTACTTGCATATGTATTTGGTGACATTGTATAGCCCACTGCAATAGCCTTGGTCTTGGTCACACTTACCATTTTGCTAATAAGCACATCTCACAGTAGGATTCGTCACCCTTTGGTAAGGGCCTTACAGTAGCTGCTAAAGAGCTGGATTGTGGCAATCAGAACTACCTTTAAGTCTGGGCAGAAGGGGCCATAATTAGTAAACCTGTGCCTGTCTTTCCCAGGAGTGTGTGTGTGTGTGTGTGTGTGTGTGTGTGTGTGTGTGTGTGTGTGTGTGTGTGTGTGTGTGTGTGTGTGTCTGGATGTGTATGTGATTCATAAATCAAATCTCAAAGTGTGTGCGTCAGCTACTTGGGCAGGAACCCGAAGCACTGGTTGGACAGAGAGTGTGATGGATGTTTTGGCTTGACTGTACTGCTGAGATGTTAACTGCATAGCTGTGCCAGTGGGGAGTCTTATTGGGGATTTGGAGAGAAAGGGAGAAACCAGACCCAGACTGACTGTGATCTCTGGGTGTTCTGAAGTATAATTGTACTTTACTGTGTGTGTACCTGTCATCCTCCCATTGTGTATATCCCTCACTGGTGGTAGTGGTGAGAATTGAGGCTCCTTGATTAATGGGACAGCACAAGGGTATCATACTGACAGTACGTAATGATGGATTCAGCTGGCATATCACATCATTTACCGTCATTGAGCCCCTCCTAATCTGCCAGCGTCATACAGGATTATTTCACAGACTGTCCAGGTCTCCCTGACCATTCCTAAAATACTCTGGTTAGGTCAGTGTGTACCCCACACCTGTATCTAATTGCCTGACATCTATTGCTAGCATACCTGGTGAATCCCTGTAGCAGGACAGCAGGTTATAGGTACTAGTAGTGGGGGGATTCTGGTTCTGGCTCAGCAGCAGTGCATACATAATGAGCAGAATAATTTACAATCATATTTAGATATGTTACCAATACATGAACTCTATATGAACTGTAGAATGAGTCATTACTGGGCACATTGCAGGTGCTGCAAAGAGCACTACTGGCTGACATCAAAGATTGAAACAATACTAATTTTATGAACTTCAATCGTACTTTGACTTAGGAATGGGGTCTATTCCTGTCATGGTATCAGAAACCCAAAAGACTTGGAGAAATTAAAAGCATAGAATGTAAGGGAATGGATACAGTACCAGATATTCATGTACCATTACTGAGTCCCCAGGGGTCTGGCATGTCACAGACACATTCCCCAAACTATGGGGGCAGCTATCACATATTGTTCAACTGGTGTCCGGAAATACACATTTGTCTGACAGGGGGTCTACATCTAACAGGCACATGAACACATTCCGTAAACATTTGGGTACTGCAAATGTCAGACACCTATGAGGAGGTCACCCACAAACACATATGTACTGCTCTCTGTTATTGTGTAGCTCAGATGTTCCAGGAATGTCCACAAGCATCTGTAGTAGCATTCACCTATTTGTGGGATGTAGGCTGGATGACATGGTACTGTAACGCTGCCCATAGGCCATGCTCAGCAGTCGATGGCAGTGATGTGTGTGGACACATAACACAGTCTGTCACAGCAGTCAGGCCATTTCTAGTATTCCTGGAACCATACAAGGTTACTAGGCTATGGGCTTTGAGCAACCATATGTCTAGACCATATCTTAGTCCATGTGTATGCAAGGTAGCAGCTGATGTCCCCCTCCAACAAAGACAGAGGTGCTATCCCAAGGGTGTATGTGCTGTTAACCATCCAGTTGACCAGGTTACACCTGCAAAGATGTAGGTAGCCACCCTACCTGATGTGGACAGGGTGCCTATTCCACTGTAGGCTGATTGTGTGAGACACACATCCGAGCTCCAACAAGGTCAATTCAGGTCACTCATCAGGTGGAGGTTGTGTGTGTGTGTGTGTGTGTGTGTGTGTGTGTGTGTGTGTGTGTGTGTGTGTGTGTGTGTGTGTTAACAGAGTGGAGCATGACTTGCACTCATGCAGCAGTCCCAGCAATGTGGAGTCTGTTATTGCCTGGCATGCCAGACTGAAGTCACTCCTGAGGAGTATGTATGAAACCAGGTAGAGGGTTGGCCTTATAGCCTATAACTGTACAGTAGAATTTTGATGGCCTGCCATTCCCTGGTGGGGAACCTTTGTGATGTCACCAGCTGCTGCATGTGCTGTGCGATGTGAATAATGAATACAGAATTATGCACATTAATGGTCTTCATTGGGGGGAATATGAAAAATCAGGATCAGGGGATCAATGTATGCTCCAGTGCCAGTATGTTGCTAATACCCACACACATACTGTGCTGATAGATGGCAGGGGTATGATGTGGGTGTTAATGGTGGATATTGCTGGCAAAAGTGGATGTGTATGGTCTGTACATAATGGTGGCCAATGTATGCGGTCCTGTGATATGTTCCCCTGTTGATGTCTTTCAGGAGTGATGTGCCACAAATGGAACCCAACTTTCTCTGAAGCAAAGACTGCTGCAATAATTGACACCCTCAGACTCCATCACCAGGTACTGTTGGGAAGGAGCTGACAAAACCTGCAGCAATGCACTGCCCTGTGAGCAGATCTGGTAGCAACAGTCAACAATGTGGGACACCGGGATAGGAGCTACAAAGAGGCCCAACACTATGCCACCGAACGCATACACAATGCAATGCATGGCAAAGGGCTGCAGCTGTGGCCAGGGACAGTGCTGGCACAGGTGGAGGGCCTGATACTGAAGCACCACTCTCAGCCACTGAGGAGTTTCTCACAAACCTTGGTTCAGCCACTGCCTCCCAGGAAACCATCATATGTCATGGAGGTGGGTGTCACAGATTCCGCAGCTGAGTATCATCCAGGTGAGGCCCCAGTGGGCATCACGTTAATACTATATCATTCATAGTGGCAGCCGTTGCATACCTGTATGCATATTTCAGGTCAATCTGCATTTGTGGTCGGGGATTTGTAATGCACACATGTGCACACAAATTGTGAATGTCAGCAATTTGGGTAGTATCACAGCTTGTAGTGTACATGTTCATAAAAGCACATAGTATCCTGTACCAATGCCACATGTGTGTGTGCTGGCAATAACTCCCCCCAGCAACCCCATAGGTACCTCTGGTATGGCTGGGGAGCATCAACCTGAAGCTGGTGAGTGTGGAACTGTCATGTTGTGGCTCACCTATACCCTAGGCATGTTAAGGGCAGCCATTTTCCCATGCACACAACTGTTAAGCTTATCCATATTGCAATATGTGCATGTTCACTTGTGGTGGGATTCACTGCAGTGCATCACAGTGTTCATCACAGGAGTCTATTTGCAGGACCTGTAAAATATTGGCATGGAGAAGGGCTGGCATAATGGTTAAGGTGTTTACCTTAAAGATACAAAGTGCAGGGTTCAGTTCTCACATGGAGTAATTGGCTAAGCTTAAAATGGCCCACAGGGGCAGTTAGCCTAGTGCCAATCTATGAACCTATGAACCTATGCATGTTTGTGTAGATGTAGCCACTGTGCTCTACAGGGGTACATTAATAGTGTGAACATGGGTGCACTGTTACATGAAAGTCCATCACATACCCCCACTTCTCATGTATCTCACAGGTGTATAGTAGTAGCAACATTAACTGGAGGTACCTGCACTGCATGTTGTTGAGGGTCTGCCCAGAGTGTGTCTGTTGTAGTCTGTGTGTCATGCATGGGATCAGTCAGGTGTGGTCTGTACAATGCCTTTGTGGCACCCCACGTGTGTGTGTTTGTGTGTGTGTGTGTGTGTGTGTGTGTGTGTGTGTGTGTGTGTGTGTGTGTGTGTGTGTGTGTGTGTGTATCAGCAAATATTATTTTGCGGTAAGTAATTTACCTATGCTGTCTTCCCCTCACAGGTGAACATGGGGGTTGGGGTCTTTCCCCTTCACAACCTGATGTCAGAGTCTCATCAGACTCTGATGATAATGGTGGCCATAGTGAGGCACAGGTGGGGTTGTTGGGTGCTGAATCTGTACCATTGGTTGACATCCCACTTCCACCTCCCCACACATGGTCAGTATGCCCACATACACCCAGTCCCCAGCAGCCACAAATATTGGACAGTCGGAAGGTGGTGGCATTGAGCAGGGTAGTGTGGCGACTATGGCATCTATGATTGTAGACACTAGTCATAGCCAGAGAGCTGGCGAGGTCCCACACAGGCAGATTGCCTGGGGTGCTTGAAGGAGGACTGCTGCCCATCCATCCCCTGTCAGAGGTGTCACAGCACTTGTCACCTGAAGCATATTTCAGTCCATCATAGAGGCACAGGCACATTGAGAATAGTACACCAGATGGATGCTCAGGGTCATGGATTCAACACTTCCTGCCATGCGTGATGACCTCCACAGCATTTCTGATGCCATATGTCATTTTGCTGACATCATGGATAGATGGTGGGGTGAGACATTGTCAGTGCTCAGCTGTGCAATGTCTGTGCTTGAACATGTGATGGGAGTAAAGTGTCGAACAGTTGAACATAGGTCAGCAACAACATCAGCTGGGAGCCCAAGTGGCTGTGCACATTCACAGTTCCATAGTAGCAGTACCACCAGCACTAACTGAAGGGAGGGTGCTGCTCACACCACAACATAGCAGGCCATAGGCACGTGGCCCTGGCTGTTCCCTTGAAGGACAAAGATCCATCAGAAAGTAGTCACCATCAGGAAGTAGTACTGCAACTGGCTTTGGGTCTGGTGGTGCCAATGAAACTCCTGGCAGAGCCAGTTTTCATGTCCATGGCCAGAGATGATGAACTGTACATCCTGCCATGCACGGTCCACAGCTGTCCAGCATACCCTCATATAGGGCTAGCACATGGCTTGACACTCACACATCACTATCACATGCAGGTCACCACCAGACACACACAGCTCCTCTCCTTGGCCCAGCTGAACACCACCCCTCCAGACACACACACATGATGTCCACTGTATGGCCCAGCCTAGGCCTTTGGCAACCACACACCACACCCTGTGCATGAGATTATACCTGTGCCACATCCCTGTTATCCATACCATCAATGCAGGGACATGCTAATATGTGTCTGATGCACAAGGTGAATATAGTACAGGTAATGCCAGTGTGTAGTGTAGTAATGTTATGCTATATAAGGTGCTGTCTACTGGCTACTGCCATGGGTACACATTGAAGTGATTGTACCTTTCTTCCATGATGCATTATTGCTGTTAGTACTGCTGACTGACTGTTGTCTCACATAGCTTATTCTGTTTCTGTTCCAGGTGTCTATGTGTATACAGCCTGGGGAGCTGCTGACATTACCAAAGCCGAGTATGGCGGAGTGGAGACACAGTGACCTTTTCATTGCCAAGGTACAGCTGTATATGTACAAGTTTACCTAGGTGCATATGCATGCAACAGTGTGTGAGGGACAATGGGGGAAGACAGTGTAACTTTGCATGCATACTCCTTGACACAGCCAACTAGTCTTTATACATGTCACCTGGGTGTTCCATAGGTTACTAGAGTACTGGTCCTGGTTCCCTCACAAGCCTAGCCATTACTTTATCCCCTACAGTATAATCAATTAGCACTTGTTGCCCCTGCCATTGCTGGACAGAGGTTAAACCCCAGGGGCAGATTTTTTTCCCATCCACTCAACCTTTATGCAGTTGATGATGGTATGCATCGTACTGTGTTTGACATGTTTGGGGAGTGTAGCCCTGACACAGGGCAGCCTCTGGGAGCCAAAACTGACTATGCAGCATGTGTTTTTGCTATCCCATATGCAAGTCAGGCCTCTCATTCCAGGAGTGCACACAGAGTTATACTCTCATACATGGGGCAGCCATTGAAAGGCATAACATTGCCATCTAGGCATGCCACAGACACCTGTGGACAACCTGACTGGTAACCAGTGAGGCAGAACTGATTACAGGCTGTCTGCATGGAATAGGTGTTGAGGGCCATGGATAATCTTTATGGGTGTTAACATAGACTTTACAGTTTCTGCAGGTGTCTGCATAGGTCTATACCAGACTGGCCATGCTGCTAATGTATTGTTGTACTGACTGAGGACTATTCAGAGGTAATGTCCACCTTTTGTCTGGATGTGGTCCCTTTACCTATGTGGTGAACCACATACAAGCAATTCCTGACCACCACCACCACTTGTTGCCTGAATGCAACATTGCTGCCATCCTGAGTACCCAGGTCTGTCATCATAATCTGTGTGGTTATGGGGTTGGTGCTGATGTGGGAAATACTGGGGACATGTCCTTGCTGTATGGCATGGTGACACTGTTGTCAGCATTCAACTTGAGGCCAGGACCTTGACACCATTCCATACCCACTGTATGGGCCATTGCAGTGTGTTAGCAGCACTTTGTGGCTCAATGACAGACTGCACAATACTTACAGTTGACACAGCCTTAGACTGTACCTACATATGTGGGTGGTGGCAGTTAGCATTCATACCTATATATGTGTGGGTAATTGGAGGCAGCAGGTAGTCACAGGGCTTTAACATGTCTATATATTGCACACACACATAGGCAACACAGATTGTGGTTGCCACCTTATCAAATGTGGACTGTTGGGACACATCTTGTAGTAACATGACAGTTGGCAGGTCATACCATACCCACAGCAATTCCTTCACACAGGACTTCCTTTGGTTTGCTACTATGATACCTTATTTGTGTGAAATTACCTTAGCTTACGCTATTTGTCATAACATTTCAGTGCTTCTGATGTGCAATAACTGCTCTATGCAATTAGTAGACAACTGTATGAAATGTTTGTTGTCCTACACTCTCAGGACCTCTTTATTGTTTCAGTTGTTGTCACAGGTCACACCTTGCAAAACATGGACTGCAACATACAGGGTGGTGCAGATGGCAGCCATACTTGTAACCTCTACAAATGTCTGCAGATTGCCCTGATGTTTGAGACATATTTTACTTCCGTTTGTCATAACATCGTGGTTTTCTGGCAAACTGTTGGAAAATCATGACAAACTAACATTACAGATTAATGATGGATATTTCCATGTAACAACACATACCCTTTGGAAAGTACATTCAAATGCACAACCTGTTCTGGTATCTACTTTCCATGTGTGTCACAGCAATATATGAAGGTTGTGCTCAATGTTTGGTCTTTTCCACACTTTTCCATATGTCTTTCACCAGATGTCTTTCTGTGAGGGGTTGATGGGTATGCTGGTGTTCATAACACAGACTGCTGCAAGGGGATACACACACACACACACACACACACACACACACACACACACACACACACACACACACACACACACACACACACACACACACACACTGCATGGGGCATACATTGAAAACCTCTACATGCCTAGTTTTCCAATTAGAAGACCTACCTATCTAGTTATGTACAATACAGACTGGCATGAGTACTGCATGCGCCACAGTGTCTTTGTGTTAGAAAATGTGTAACTGTGTTTGTAAGATGGATGACATCTGTAGAGGCTATGACTAAGTTGGCGATGGGGGAGTCAACAGGGTGGAATAGGCACATAAAATGGTTTAACTATTGCATACACACAGGCAAGACAGCCGCAGGGGATATACATACAGAAACCCATACACAGTTGGCAATAGTCAGATTAGAACTCCTACATATTTACTCGTATGTACTATAGTGCTACATACATATCGCATGCACCACAGAGATTACATGCCTTGGTATAACTCACAACCTCTTACACCAATTTATCTTGGGAATGTCTTCATGGATGGTGGGATAAACCAACCAAAATAGTGACCATTCTCACATATTGCTCTTACAAACCTGGACAAGTAATAGGGTAACAGACTTTGTATCAGCATGACATTTCAGATGGGTATGACTTCTGAAGGTGACATGTCTGTAACTATGGCAACTGTTATGTATTTCCCAATGATTTGTCATAAAACCCCATTGGTAGGAGACACAGACCACATATATGTTGCAAACAACTGGAAATTCTGCATACATCTGTACAGATTATTGGTATGGCCTGTAGAGTTTAACATGGTGCATGTATGGTGGATGACATCAACAGGCTCTTTAAAGTAATGCCATGGGGAGGGGGTCAACACACCTTAAAATGGTATAACCAACACACACACAGGGGATATGCTTCACAAACAAACAGTAGTATAGTTGGCTGATTTCAGATTCAAACCCCTAATTACCAACTTGTATGTACTATAGTGCTGCCTATTTATCCCATGCTCCATGGAGCTTATATGCCTAGAAAGTGTCCACCGGTAATGCAATGTGGGTAGAACAGGCCTTAAAATAGTATAACAAACACACACACACACACACACACACACACACACACACACACACACACACACACACACACACACACACACGCACACACAATTACAGTTGCCAGTATTGAGATTAGAACCCCTATCTATCTAGTTATTTGTACTATAGTGCTTCATAGTTATTGCATGCAGCACAGAGCTTATAGGGCAGAAGAGTGTCCAAAAGTACTTCTAAAGTGAATGACATCAGCAGGCCTTGTCAAGTAGGGCAATGGGAAGTGTACTGGGTGGGAAAGGCCTCAAAATACTTTAACCTACAAACACACAGTTGCCAGTGTGGAGATTAGAACCCCTATCTATCCAGTCATTTGTATTATAATCTATATAGTTATCATATGCGCCACAGAGCTTATAGGGATAAAGTGGGTCCAAAGATACTTCTAAGGTGGATGACATCAGCAAGCCTTGTAAAGTAGGGCAGTTTTGAAGTGTACTGAGTGGAAAAGGCCTCAAAATACTTTAACCTACAAACACATACACACACACACACACACACACACACACACACACACACACACACACACACACACACACACACACACACACACACACACACACACACACACACATACACACACACACACACACACACACACACACACACACACACACACACACACACACACACACACACACACACACACACACACACACACACACACACACACACACACACACACAAGGCAGGTGAGGTGATATTACAACCCCTACCTGACTACTATTACACAATGGAGGTCAACTTTGTACTAGCATGTTTCAGTGGTTACTACCGGTGTGCAACTGCCTGCATGTGGACATCACTCTATGCCTTTCAGACTGTCTCTGTCTATCTCTGCCTGTTTCTCTATCTCTGTATCCATCTCTCTCTCTCTGTCTCTCCCTCCCCTTGTCTCTGCCTGTCTGTAATTGATATATTTGTATATGTTACCTATATATATATATATATATATATATATATATATATATATATATATATATATATATAGGGTATGGGCCCAATGTTCCAGTACCATCCATTTTCAGGGCTAGTTGATTCAGCAGGTGAGTTGTTACACACTAGTTAGTGGATTTCAACTTCCATGGCCATCATCCTGCTGTCTATGTCACCCAACACCTTTTCTGGGGTCTGATGAGCGTCGGCATTGGGCGCCTTAACCCACTGTTTGGTTCATACCACAGCACCAGTTCTGCTTACCAAAAGTGGCCCACTGGGAGCTTGCATTCCACTCCCATCTCCAAGCCAGTGAGTTGGGCTTATTACCCATTTAAAGTTTGAGAATAGGTTGAGATTGTTTCTGCCCCAAGACCTCTAATCATTCATGCTGAGCGCCAGCTATCCTGAGGGAAACTTTAGAGGGAACCAAATACTAAATGGTTTGATTAGTCTTTCACCCCTTTAACCAGGTTGGACAACCATTTTGCATGTCAGGACTGCTACAGACCTCCACCAGAGTTTCTTCTGGCCTCACTCACACCATAACTATGCCTGGGCAGGGCAAAGTTAGAGAAAACTCTGGTGGACTGCTACGGACCTCCACCAGAGTTTCCTCTGGCTTTTCCCTACCCAGGCATAGTTATGATGTGAGTGAAGTAGAAGTCATAACCTCACACACAGGGTTACAGACCTCACACCTCTGACTATACCCATTTAGTGGGTTGTCCATCATTGTGCCCCATACATCTTCTGTGGTCCTCAAATGGTTTGTGTTGCATTGTTATTGTAAGGCTACAGGTTGGCCATAGCTCTCACACTCTTACAGATGGACATCTGGACAGGCCCATATATAACAGTCAGGCACAGGCCAATACATGGGGGTAGGCTCTTACTATTGGTCTTCCAAACGTGCACAGTTGGTAGAATGTTTTCTTATTAGCTTGCATTTACTTTTGGGGATGACATCTGCATCTCTACTGTCTGTCATTGCTGTTTTCACATCAACCTTTATTGGTTTGCCAATAGTTTGTCAGGCAAATGCAATGTTATGACAAGCAGAACAGCTATATGAGGCATATGTGTGGACATCCTGTGACACCATGCCATTCCACAGGTGTGGATGGTGCCCACTAACTTGTTGTTAGTACTAACACAGTGACGTGGCAGCCTTTATATCCTGGCACTCTGACTTGTCACAACCTGCTGTTCTACTAGGCACTGTGCAGGCTACTCAGACCTGTGAGCTATCCATATGTGTGGGCCCCTGTCCCTCCATTATCCAGCTTTCCTGCAGTAACAAATATTGAGTTCTGGCCAGTGTGTACTACTCCTACCATTGGCATAGCTGACATGCAAATTAGTTGCCATGGATAATCTCAAATCATTGACTGTGACCACTATAGTACTATACATAGATCACTAAGCCACAACCGTCACCAGTAAGTGGTGTCTACTTGCTGACACTATTAACCACAAACTTACATAGCACATTAACCCCTGCATATTGCAGAAATGGAACAAGTTATCAAGTTGATTGTGATAGCCCTGTCAATGTGTGGCCTGCTGCTGTCACCTTGCAGCCATAAATGTTACTGCAGTTCTATGTAAACACAGGTGTGTTGAGGGGAGGTGGACATACCTCTGAAGTGTACACATCTTCACAGACTGTGCAGATATTTTGCTCATAAATTGGGCCCATTTTTCATAAAATTGTGATTGTGTGGCAAATAATAGTGAATACATTATAGACTGAAGTTACAAAGTAATGACAGACATTAGAGTTTCAGATTTCTTGACCTTCAGAGAATTCATGCTACTGCAACAGCTGTTATTCTATCAACTTTCTATGTTTGTAAGTGCAATATTTAAGATTTGTCAATGTTTTTGGCCTTTGCCCCACATTTCTTTATGGGTTTGTGCAGATTTCATGCTGTAAGAGGATTAGAGCTATGTATGGAACTCCAACCTTGACGTCCATGCATTTGTCCTTTGACCCCACTGTTTGTAAGTCCTTCACATAGTGCAGTGGATTTTGCTGGCTTAGGGCCTTCTGCATATTGTGGATCAGCCAGTATTTGAGTGAAAGTTTCTGTTGTCCCACATAGCTGTCCATTGTCTGCTGCTATCTTTGTAAACCACACCATTCCCAGGGTTACTTGTAGCAGTACCATACATATGCTACCACAGTCTACTACCCCATTCATTTATTGTTCATAAGAGTGACTTACCTTGTGCCAGAAGCAGTTAAGAGGACAGTGATTCAGGGCTGACTCTGTTGAATGCAGGCATTACATGGCATGTACAGGGCAAGGTCTAGGTAGTGTGATGTGGCTGGCACCCATTTTACTGTGTGTATGTGAGTCAGAGTGAGGTGTCAGTCCCTAGGCCCCTAGAATGTCAGTGTATGTGCTACGCATTGCCACCTTGCCAAGGCCAAGGCGTACTGGACATGCCTACATCTGCCTACAGGGACAGGCTGAAAGGGTTTCTCCTTTGAGTCCACTTGTGCCTGTGGGGATCTTGTCAATGGTGGGGGGCTGTGTCCCCCTTCCTGTGATGTTCCTGCTGCAGCTATTCCTGCAGTATCATATTGTGTAGCATGGCAGATACTATGAACATGTGTGCATATGTGGCTAGGGAATACTACAGGCCTCCACCATATATGTCAAGGCAGAAGTACCATGACTGGAGCAGCCCAAACCCATGCTCTACAATGTTCCTAGTTTGTGCATGTGCCTTTCTATGGCATTTTTCAGTGGGTGTGTGTGCATTTCTGATTGGTGTTATCATTCACGGTTCCAGTATATAACCAGCATCTCCCACTAGATGGCCGTTTGGGATATCCCCCCCTGGCAAATGGCTAGTACAGCTGTGAGGCATGCCATATGTGGTAGTTGTGATAACTGCCAGAGATGACAGCACATGCATTGATGATAATGCCAGTTGATGGAGTGTAAGACTTTGCAGTTGACGTAGACTCTACCCTTCTCACCTGCTTAGCAGGTTGTCCATCAATGCACCCCTACATCTGATGTGTTCCTCAGACAGTTTGTGTTGCAGTATAATTATACAGCTACATGTTGGCCATAGCTGTTAAACTCTTACAATCTGACATCTGGACAGGCCCATATATAACAGTCAGACACAGGCCCCCACATGGAGACTGGATGTTACTATTGCTGTTCCAAGCATAGACAGTTGGTAGGACAGTTGGTAGAACATTTTTATATTAGCTTGCATTTTCTTATGGGTATAACATCTGCTTCTCAACTGTCTGTCATTGCTGTTTCACATCAGCCTTTATTGTTTTGCACATATTTTGTCAGGCAAATGCAGTGTTATAGGAAGCAGAACAGATATGTGAGGCATACGTGTGCACATTCTGTGACACCCTGTCATTCCAGGGCTATGGATGATGCCCACTAACTTGTTGTCAGTACTGACATAGTCATGTGGCAGCCATTTATTACCTTGCACTACACTGACTTGTCACAACCTGCTGTTCTACTAGGCACTGTGTAGGTTACTCCGAGCTGTGTACTGTTCATATGTGTGGCCCCCTGTCCCACCATTGTTCAGCTTTCCTGCAGTTATAACAATTGACTTCTGGACTGTGTGTACAACTCCTAGCATAGGTGTAGCTGACATGCAAAATAGTTGGCATGGCTAGTCTCAGATCATAGACTCTGTCAACATACAGTACTGTACTTAGACCACTAAGCCACAACAGCCAACAGTAAGTGGTGTCTACTTCCTGACAGTATTAACCATGCACAGACATAGCACACTGACCCCTGCATATAGTGGACATGGAACAAGTTAGCAAGTTGATTGGGACAGCCGTGAGAATGTGTGGTCTGCTACTATTACAATACAAACATAAATGTTACTGAATTTCTATGGGAACACGGGTGTGTTGGGGAGAAGGGGGCATACCTCTCAATTGTACAAATTTCTGCAGACTGTCCAGATGTTTGCTTCATATTGTGGGTCCATTTAGCATAGACTTGTGGTTGTCTTGGAAAATACTGGCATATCATTAAAGATGTTAGAATGTAATGGCAGACATTTGAGTATCAGACTTCTCACCCCTCAGAGACTTAATGCAACAGCAAGACCTGTTCTAATATCACTGTCTAAGTTTGTCAGAGCAATATTTCATCACTGTCCCTATTTTTGGGCCTTTGCCACACATTTCTTTATGGCTTTGTACAGATGACTTGTTGTGAGTGGGTGAGAGGTGTATATGGGACTCCAACATTGACAACCATGCATGTGACCTATGACTTGCAGTTTCTTAGTCCTCCACATATACTGCCTTGGGTTTTGGCACCTTTGGGGACTACTGCATATTTTGGCACAGCCAGTATTTGGTGGACATTTCCTGTTGTCCCACATAGCTATCAGTTGTCTGCTGCTATCCTGGTAGCCCACCCCATTCCCTTGCATACATGCAGCAATACCATAGATATGCTCCTACAGTCTACTACTCCCTTCATTTGTTGTTAAGAAGAGTGACTTACTTTGTACCTGCATCAGTTATGAGGACAGTGCTTCAGGGCTGACTCTGTCAGACAAACACAGTACACAGCCTATACATAGTAAGGTACAGGTAGTGTGACCTGTGTGGCATCCTTTTTACTGTATGTGCGAGACGGGGTGAGGTGTCAGTCCCTGGGTCCCTCGGGTGTCAATGTACATGCTATGCATTGCCTCTTTGCCAAGGCTGGAGTGTACTGAGAATGCCTACATCTGCCTGCAGGGACAGGCTGAGGTGGTTCCTCCTCCAAGTCCCCCTGTGCCTGTGGGGACCTTGGCAATGGTGGCGGGCTGTGTCCCTCTTCCCTGTGATGTTTCTGCTGCAGTGGTTTCTGCAGAATCATGTTGCATAGCATGGTAGATACTATGAACATGTGTGCACATGTGGCTGGTGAGTACTGCAGGACTCCACCAGATATATCAAGGCAGCAGAACCATGACTTGAGCAGCCCAAACACATGCTCTACAATGTTCTTAGTTTGTGAGTGTGTCTCATTATGGTATTCTTCAGTCGGGGTGTTTGTGCATTTTTGATGGGTGTCGTCATCCACAGTTCCAGTGTGTAGCCAGCATCCCCCACTAGATGGTCGTATGGGATGTCCCCCCTGGCAAATGCCTGGTACAGCTGTGAGGCATGCCAAATGTGGGAGTCGTGATAAGTGCCAGGGCTGCCAGCACACACATTGATGATAATGCCCTGGGCATTGCACATGATGTGGCAGTTGATGGAGTGATAGCCGGATGATGTAGACTCTACCCTCCTCACCGGATGGTGCTTTGATGTGCACAAGAGTGCAGACTGTGGCACCCAGTACCTCTGGGTAGTGTGCTACATGGTGGAAGAGACACATATTGCTGTTCATCTCCTCAAAGTTGTTGGGGAAATAAATGTGCTCACTGGCATGTGTTATCATGACATCCAGGAAATAGTGGAGTACCCTGGATGTGGATGCCTGTGAGATCCCTGTGATGATCCAGTAGGTCTTGGGAAAGTACCTGTAGCTAGTATTCTTAAGGCTACACATACCTTTGTTTTCACTAGGATGGGATCATGTCTGTTGGCTCTGGGACTGAGGTGAGGGCAGCAGAGCTCAGTGAGTTGTTGTAGTATGTCCCTGTCTACCCTGTAGTGCTCTACTATCTCCATAGGTTCATGTATCCCCTGAAAGGTTACCCTGGGTCAGAACACTCTTCTCTTCCTCAGTCTGGGTCAGTTTTCAGCATCATCCTCATCACTGCCCTCAGCCTTTAGCATTTAGAAATGTAGTAAAGCAGCAGCAGCAGCCACTATCATTTTGTCTGTTAAAATTCCCAAGTGTGTACTCCAATGGTGCAGAGTATGTGGGGAAATTCAGATTGAAGGGCGTATGCATACTTTATACTGG
Source organism: Protopterus annectens (assembly GCF_019279795.1). Taxonomy (NCBI): domain Eukaryota; kingdom Metazoa; phylum Chordata; order Ceratodontiformes; family Protopteridae; genus Protopterus; species Protopterus annectens. Next base: position 1,874,014,559 of record NC_056732.1, read on the forward strand.
TGTACTGCTGTAGCCTGTGTGATTGGCTGACTATGATATATTCCACCTGCCAGCTACATTATTGAGGGGTTAGACTGTACCACTGTGAGTGGCAGAGGGCTTATTAGTCATTTATAGTTGATTGCCTTTTGTTACCTGTTTCCTTCTATTTATTTGTTTTCAATTTCCTCTACTTCTTAGCCCCACAGCACTCCACACAAACCCATGGGCTAGTGTAAACATTGCTGAGCAGAAAGGGCCCTCCCTTGGACATGAACATGCTCAGCATTTCTCATACTAGCTAAGCACAGCTTAGCAGCCTCAGACACACATTCCTGCTTAGCTGCGCTTAGCTGAGCACAAACAGGAGCCGCTGAGCTCCAATGTGGTTACACAAACCATGAAACACCCCCTTTTCATGTCATCTGCCTCTTTTGCCTACACCACCATGTTGTAGCCCCTACACAATTAGGTACCTGCGGACATGGTGGCCTATTTTGCTATTCAGTAAATGTAGCACATTTATATATACCTAATTGCATATACCCTAGTTACAGCACTACACGAGAGGCTATGTCCTTAGCAACCACTATGACCTGCCATTGTATGAGTCTGCATGCTTTCCAGTATAAAGGGGAAACTCATTTTAACTTTAATGCTCCCTTTTACTATTTTAATTTTATTCTTTGCAAGACTGCATGTTTGCTCGACACTGTACTCTACTTAAATATGGCATATGTGCTAAAAAAAACTTTTTATTTTTCACATTTTGCATCAGTTTTACATGCCAATGGCCATAGTTTTGGCCACTGGCATGCCTAATGCACCTAATACATGCTTTACATTTAGTTGTCACAGCCGCGCTTTTTTTTTTTTTTTTTTTTTGTAGTCTGGTACACGGTTACTTACTGCATGCATTTTTACTGCAGACATGGCTCCTACACAGATGCCTGTCTGCTTCCTGTATCAGTAAATCACCTCATTTGCATGGTTTCACTAGCAAATGAGGTGATTTACATTTAATTATTTTTTTATTTATTTATTTTACATTTGTTGACCGGGATAGTCTGACTGGATGCATGTCCATTTTCAGCGGAGGCCCAAGGAGAAAAGCTCCAAGGGAAAGCAGATACAGCATTACATAATACCAGCATTACATATTACAAACAGACTATTTACAGAGATTACATACGTAAGCAAGTTAAACAAGTTCCACAGGTTACAGTTAATCCTGAGCACAAGTCAGGATTAAATTAAATTATACAGTAAACTGGTTAACAGATTTTTACACATTCTAGAGAGAGTTAGCCAGGCTTGATACATTGACATAGCCATTTAAGTGACAAATGTTGTCTGAGTCTAGTTTTAAATCGACCTAAGGTGGAAAGTAAGGTAATATCAGCTGGAAGAGAGTTCCAGGATCTACTTACAGAGTTTGCAAAGAGAGAATCACCGGCTATGTTATTAATTTTGCTAGTCTGAATTAGTAGTTTGTTAGACGATCAAAGCGGTCTAGGATTGTTATAGGAGGGTGATGATATTTTTAAGTGCAGGACTATTGTCCGGATTATAAAGGATTTTATAGGCTATAATCAGTTGGTTATACTGGATTAGGCTGGGTAGTTCAAGCCACCCAAGCTGATTTAGATTGATGCAATGATGTGTCCTAAAAGGCAGCCCAGTGGCAAACCTGGCAATGTGGTTGTAGCAAATTGAGAGTTTGTTAAGGACAGTCTTGTTTAAATTCGAGAGTAGAGGGGATGCATACAGAAGGGTTGAAAGAAGGTGAGAGTGAGCTATGGCAATTTTAGCTGGAGGGGTTAGGGAGGCTTTTATTCTGTAAAGTGACCCTAGTTTTTTATTGATGGTTTTGATAGTTTGGTTAACACGTAGGTCAAATTTTAGATTATTGTCTATGATGACACCTAATAGTTTTGTAGATGGATCAGGGGAGATTATTGTGCCATCATTTGATTTTATGGTAAAGGTGAAAGCGGTAGACCTACGTGTTGGTGAAAATAACAGTATTTTAGTTTTTTGGGGATTTAGGATCAGACGATGTTCAGAAAGCCAGTTTTCTATTGTATTAAAGGTGTTCTGGGTAGCTGACCATAACTCTACTGGAGATGTGGCTGAGCAAATCAGAGTAGAGTCATCAGCGTATTGGCTACAGCTGACTTTTGGGATGACAGTATAAAGGTCGTTAATGAAGATGGAGAACAGCAAGGGCCCTAGTATAGAGCCTTGTGGTACTCCAAGGGTGTTAGGTAGAAGGTTAGAGAGTTTGTTCTGCCAGAGGACAGCCTGCTGTGAACCATTCAGGTAGGATTGAAACCATTGGAGGGCTCCAATATCTAGACAGAATGTTTGCAGGGTGTGGATTAAAAGTTGGTGATCAACCATATCGAATGCCTTGGAAAGATCCAAAAAGAGGGCTGAGGATATATAATTATTGTTACAATTATGGTTTATGGTGATAGTAAAGGCTAGGAGGGCTGAAGTAGTGCTGTGATGAGGACAGAAGCCATGCTGAGTGTCTGCCATAAGGCGATTTTGGATTAGGTGGTGCATGAGTTGTCTATGAATACATTTTTCCATAATCTTTGCAAGTGGAGAGAGTATAGCTATTGGCCTATAATTGGAGAATTCAGTAGAGCTGCCGCCTTTGTGAAGTGGGATTGCATAGGATATTTTCCAGATGGTGGGAATTTTAGCTTCTACTATGGTTCGATTGATTAGTATTGAGACGGGGTAAGCAATAGCATCAGCTGATTTTTGTAGATACTCGGCAGGGAGTTGATCAGCAGAAAGTGTAGTGGGTTTTATTTTTTTGATCAAGGTACGGATAAGTGAAGTGGCGACTGGTTGGAAGCTGAACACAAGTAGGTTTCTAGGGGTGCTACTTTCAGGACCAGGGGAGCTAGGAGGTAGTTGGCTAGCTAGGGCTTAAATTTCTCAGTAAAGAATTGGTTAAAACTATCAGAAACATCTTCAGGGGTTTTATCAATAGTAGCAGCAGGGATTGGGGTTGAAGTTTGTCAGGATGTATTAGATTATTTAAACCTGCCTAAAACTTCTGAGGGTTATTTTGATTTACTGTCTGTAAATTACAGTAGTATTGTTTTTTGTCTTGTAAAATTGATTTTTTGGTTTCTTTCCTGGATTGCCTGTATTTAATGTGATCTTGAGGGTCTTTAGAAGAATGCCATAAAGCCCAATCTTTATTTGTAAGGGTAATTTTGAGTTTAGACTCTATAGAAAGCCATGGTGCAGTTTTTGCCTTGGTTCTCTTTGAACGAACAGATGCATGCAAATCAAGGATCTCAAGGAATTTGTTGTTAAAGTATGCTACTGCTTCCTCCAAGGGGAGGTGTTTTAGAATAGACCAATTACATGAGTTTAGTTCTTGTTGGAATTTGGCAGGGTCAAAGTTTTTATTGCTTCTAACCTTTCTGAGTAAAGGTTGTTGGGAATTAATGGTTTTGTGCTTAATTACATATGTGAGAAGGTGATCGCTTAGGCCATTAAGGAGGGTACCAGAGGTGTACAGTTCGGGGTGATTGTTTATGAGTACCCAGTCAAGTATACTTTCTTTTTGGTTGGGTTTACCTATCCTGGAAGGGGTGGATATGATTTGTGTAAATGCATGCAGGTTAATATGGGTTGGTTGGGGATTCTGAGGAACAGGAGCCCCAGTCTATGTTAAAGTCTTCAAGTAGTAGGGTTTCTTGGGGGTAGTGACATGATAGCCAGTGCAGGATATCTTCAAATGTAGATATATTGTTACCTGGGGGAATGTACATACAGATGATATTAATGCATTTATTTTTATTAAGTTGCAATTTGGTGGCAAGAATCTCTGAGTTATTAATCTGAGGAGGTTGTATTACATCTATAGTGACATTCAACTCAGATTTATAAAGTACAGCTACCCCACCCCCCCTTCCTCGAAGCACGATCCAGACTGTGTATGTTATACCCAGGTGGTAACACTTCATTGTCTTTAGTGTTAGGTTTTAACCAGGTTTCAGATAAACAGAAAATCTCAGGGGAGTGGACATCCAAAAGTGCATGCAATTCATGTATCTTGTTATTAATGCTTCTAATATTGATATGACAGACTAGGAGAGAGTTAGTTGGCCTATTAATTGTAGGTTTGTAGCTTAGATTGCAAGTAGAGGGTGTATGTGTATCTGAAGTGAGTGGGCCAGGGTTGGGGTGAATATCACCACCAAGTATTAGGTTGAGTCTATACTTGGTGATGAACTTCAGGAATTTGTTTATTAGTTTGTGGTAGTGTTTGGATCTAGCGCTAATGTGCCTGGGGTTGAGATGTTGATAGACTGAACAAGATGTTGGATAGGATCTGGTACTGTATGGATGGTTGAAGGTGGAAGGATTTACAGCTGGGGTGATAGTATGGCCTTTTGGGACCTGAAATCCCATGAGAAACTGGTTTTCATACAAGGTAAAGAGGTATGGTGTGAACAAGAGTGGTAGTAAAGAGGAGTATATCATTATCTGTGATTCAGCTAGTGAGTTAAGGAACTGTTTTACCTGGTGATGAACACCAGAAGATAGAGTGGTGAGGTAAAGGTACTGGAAGGGGGATGGGAGAATGCCAGATGAAAGCTAATAGGTGCTATTAAAATGTAGGTAGTAGAATGGGGTGGGTGGAATTATCCCAGATGAAAGCAGATAGGATCTAGAAAGTGGGGGAGTGGCTATATTACTATAAATTTAGAGGTACTAGGGGCGGGAGAAAATTGGGGGCAGGGAGGGGAGTGAAGAGAGCCAGAAGAGGCTTAACGAGCAGGCTATTGCAGTTTACAAGGTTTCCTAAGGTGTCCTAAAGCTATAAGGTAAGTATTACAGCTCTTAATGTAAGAGTCAATTTACTTCAGTTACAGGGGAAGGAGGCAACCACTCAAGTAGAAACAAAGAGCCCTATAGCTGACCAATATGGTGACCTGCTTAATTACAAAGCACTGTAAGTGAAAGCTTAACAAATGCTTTTGTGTGTGCAACCTACTCTGTTTAAATGTTGAGAGAAACTGATTGCAGTCCTGTAGACACCGTTTGTAGGGAACTGTAGAGTTCAACTAGGAAAAGAGAAAAGCAGAGATTTTAGGGTAAGCATGAAGGCAACAACAGGCAGTTATTATATAATAATGCATTCAGAAAGGTTTGGTGGGGGGTAAAGTAGCATACTTCAGAATGAACTAAGATTTATAGCTAAGAAACCCAAGCAAGAGAGCAATGCAGTAAATAAACACTTGCCAGATTTTAAAGATATACCAGAAAAACTAAATCAATTATTCACAATTGTACAACTGGAAAATTGCCAGTAAAAGCACTTCAGGTATAGTTAGCCAAGTTATTCAAGTCATAAAAGCACTTCTTCACAGTGGCGGCTGGTGACTTCAAATCAAAGGGGGGGCTGCAGGTGACAGCTGAGTGGGTGGGGCTAATGAGACAGGGTGTGGTCAACTAGAAAGGGGTGGGGCTATGTTAAAAAACACAAAAACTGGGACTTTAATTAAATACGCTGCCCTGGGTGCCAAACCATCATTATGAGAGTCCAATCAAGGCAAAATGAAGTGTAAAAGAAAAAAAATATTTCAATGCATGTCAATACATGACAGCTTACTTAATATCTAGATGGAAACAAAAAGGTTGTGAGGCATGAAAAAATAAATTACTTTTTAAATACATTACCAACATGCCAGTCAAAATCAAGTATAAAAAACAAGCAGCACTCACCTCAAACCACTTCTTCTTGCACTGCAGTTCTAATTATAATTTATATTCAGCTTTATAAAAGTACCAAGTAACATGCTGAAAATAGCAATCTCTGTGATACCCCCGCTTGTAAAAATGTTTCTTATCCAACCAAGACCTGCTGCCTAACAACTGTCTACTTGTTTCATTGGGAAAACATGATCAAAGTAAAAAATGAACAGCAACAAGAAACCAGCTCAAGATAAATTACTTAAAGGATTACTGCACAGGTTATGGACTACACATGATAGATTGGCATTTTGTTTAGTTTACGTGTAAAGCCTGGAAAGATAACTGCAACTCTCCAACAAATACTGTAATCCTGTCCTTTATTACAAATACTATCATATGTATTTCAATACCTAAGGCTTATGTTATCTAGTTATGTAAATATTCTCTGCATGACAACAACAAAAAGGGTTTCAATGTTGGTAATTCTTTAACAGTATGCTTATTAAAGCTTACTTGCATCTTACTATCTCGGACAAGCTTACCTGATGGTCATTAAAGCATTGTTAGTTAAACACAGACCAACAGGTATTGCAACAACATGCATTTTCCGAATCAGAAGCATAAATCAACAGTATAAAAATATGACTGAAAACCAGAACATTCTGAAAAATCAAGGACAGATAAAAAGCCACTGTAGTACTTGTGCCTTCCTTGGATGGGGGGATACTCTGCACACTTATAATGCATAACTGCTCCTTGCCTTGATTGGACACATCCAGAGTCACTACCTGGGGGAGTGGGGTGCAACAAATATGTCACAATTTGAAATGTCTCTAGCTGACGGTGATGGCCCTGACACATTTGTCATACCTCTCAATATCAGAGCAAGAAATATGGACAAAACCATAAATAGAAGTGGGACAAAGGCCCAAAAATAAGGACAATTTTAAATATTGTTCTTATAAACTTAGAAAGATAATAAAATAGTAGGTCTTGCATTAGTATGAATTTTCTGAAGGGTATGAAATCTGAAACTCAAATGTCTGTTATTATTTTCTAACTTCAGTCTTTAATGAAAATCTGGATATTTTGCGAAAATCTGTACACACACACACACACACACACACACACACACACACACACACACACACACACACACACACACACACACACACACACTAGTATCTTCTTGTAAAACGCTTAGGTATTCCTGGTACCCTCAGTGTTATTTCTGGGAAGAAGTAATTTCTAGTGGCAAAACAAAAGTTCAAGTGGTTTCTGTTTAGAAAAAACAGGTAATATTCCTGGAGATTTGTTACATTTATGTACACATCATGCTAAGCCTATCCACTTTGTGTTAACGTGCTCATTGAATATGTAAGCTGCTAAACAAGCGTACGCATTCAGCAGCACCTTTTCATGGCCAGAACACCTGTTAGCAGCCACACACAGGTGCACAGATACTTAAGTGCACAATATCAACACATTGTATGTACAAGCAATCAAAGTAAGTGAGCATGCATGGATGGCACAATACAAGACAAGGACTTGAATTACATAAATAAAAAGTCAGGAGAATCTTAATGAGGAAAGTGCAGTTATATACAAGCAGATTAGTGTACAAACAACAGTAATTACTTTTATTTTAACTGTACAAGTAATCTAGGGACACATGCACATATTAAAAAGGAAATCCAAACAAAGGATGTGAGAGGGATACAGCCATAGTGTAAAACAAGAGAAAATGTGTTACTTGTAAAATATATTTAAAGTGCAGAATTGAGATAACAGTTATCAAGGAAAGTAGGTACATTAGGGAGTATTCCATATATTACAGGTAATTACCAGAATAAAACTAGAACCTTTTTTCTATCTGTTCATATGCCCACTGGTAAGTACTAGGCAATCAGTCTACAGGCCATTACAAACCATTCTTGTAATAAGCCTAGCGAAATAAACTGTATTCAAATGTTCCCTCCAGCCTCAAGGAGCCTGGAATTAGTTACACCCCATACGTTACTGCCATCTCTGAGACATCCTACTGTAATATAGCTTCTTCAATTTGAAATTCATTGCCTCAAAAGTTATTTAAGGATGAAAAATCTGCTTCCATTCAAAAACCCGAAAGTGCATCTTACTGAGATTACACAGTGTACGTGTTTGAATGAACTGGGCAAATTCAGCAATAACTTTCTAGCTATATTTCTTCCTACCTAGGAAGCACAGAGCTTATACATTGACTATGATCATTAGCTAAACTTATCGCTGTAAATGTTGTAAATAAATGTATATCAGCTGTTCTCTCAATGTACTAAATGCATAATCATTGTTAAGATTGTGTCACTTATTGTAAAGAAGATAAAAGTTCCCAGCTCGATGTAAAATGATGAAAAACATTATTTACATCAAGATGTTATCAATCTTAATTACAGTAAAATACCTGCTGGTGTTTTTGCTTGCAATTGTAAGGTTTTCTCAAACTCTTTGTTTTGTTGAAGATCTGCTGTACTGTGTAATATCACACACTGTCCATCCGATCGAACGAAGTTGGGAAATATTGGTTAGCCAACCCTTAGCCTCAGGACAAGAATCGATGACAGATTTCCATTAACGCAAAATGCAGACAAGTTAATTCAGTGCTCACCGGCTGCTACTATTTGGTTCTCACTCCTTTCCCAGCACATAAAACCCGGGAAGAGAGTGACAACCAATTAGCAGCGTTTAGCCCAGCAAGCACGTCATGACGCGCCTGCGGACGTCGCAGTCCGAGCCCCTTCCAATTCTATGCGGTTTGGAACCGCATAGACTTCTGGGCATCACAATGATGCCTTCATTACCCCTCCGGGCTGCAATCAAAACAACAAAAAAAAAAAAAGATGTTTAAAACCGCCGCAGCCCAAGGCGGTTAGAGTGCTCACTGCGCATGCGCATACTTCCGAGTCGCGGACTCGGAAGCTTGTTTAAATAAAAAAAAAAGTTTTTTTGTTTTTTTTTTAAGTTCCCAGTGACAGTGACACTTTATTCTTTTTAGTTGAGGGGGCTGCAGTCCGGCAGTCTGATGCCACGAGCCGCCCCTGCTTCTTCAATGTGTGTGTGCAATTTAAACATTAAAAAAAACACATGCAGCAAGGAGGAGCTCTGATTATACACTTTCTCTAGGTACAGGTTCAGTTTAAACACAAATATTACCACAGAAATTCAGTAAAGTCACAAGCTACTTATAGAGCCTCTGAAAAAAAATAGAGCAGTCTGTGCAGAATCAGAATTTAGCAGCAGGTCATTCAGTTACACAAAAAAACAGTAAAAGATCCATACAATGAAGATACACTAAGTCACACCAGGTCAGCCAAGGGGGAAGAGAGAGCAAAATCCTAAGCACCTATATTTGAAAATGATGCCTGCACTGAATTGTAGCAGTTTAACCTGTTTGAGGAAAGGGGGGGGGGGGGAGAGAAGGCAGTGGGAGTGGTTATAGGGAATACCCTAATTGACTCAAGACACACACCAGAGAGAAGTTGAATGCAAGGGCCTAAAATCTGCACTCAGCACTGTGTTATTTGTACTCAGTACTTTAATTTTAATGTTACTTGCACTCAGCACTGTAAATTCACTTATGTTTAGCAGGAAAGACAGACCAACAGTATACAATTTTGGGAATTTTTACAAGGGTTACTTGTTCAAATGTCAGGCTATTGAAGTTTACAAGGTTTCCTAAGGTGTCCTAAAGCTATAAGGTAAGTATTACAGCTCTTAATGTAAGAGTTAATTTACTTCAGTTACAGGGGAAGGAGGCAACCACTCAAGTAGAAACAAAGAGCCGTATGGCTGACCAATATGGTGATCTGCTTAATTACAAAGCACTGTAAGTGAAAGCTTAACAAATGCTTTTTGTGTGTGTAACCTACTCTGTTTAAATGTTGAGAGAAACTGATTGCAGTCCTGTAGACACTGTTTTGTAGGGAACTGTAGAGTTCAATCTGTTTAAATGTTGAGAGAAACTGATTGCAGTCCTGTAGACACCGTTTTTGTAAAGAACTGTAGAGTTCAATCTGTTTAAATGTTGAGAGAAACTGATTGCAGTCCTGTAGACACCGTTTTGTAGGGAATTGTAGAGTTCAATCTGTTTAAATGTTGAGAGAAACTGATTGCAGTCCTGTAGACACCGTTTTGTAGAGAACTGTGGAGTTCAATCTGTTTAAATGTTGAGAGAAACTGATTGCAGTCCTGTAGACACCGTTTTCTAGGGAACTGTAGAGTTCAAACTAAGTCACACCAGGTCAGCCAAGGGAGGAAGAGAGAGGGAAATCCTAAGCGCCTAGATTTGAATTTACATACCGCAATCACATCCATGTCAGCATGGTGCTGGGAGGCTCGTGCACACCCCCAGCCTTGTTTCCTGGATCGCTCAGCCTTCTAACTCCATGTTCAGGCCATGCCGCTATGCCTACATGGAGAATAGCTCCATGTAGGCTTTATTGAATTAACCTCATCTACTATATTAGAAAACATTAAGTATTATGAATATGTAGAAATTTCCACATCTGAAAGTTTTTCATTTGGTTTGCAGATTGACACTTTAATTTGTTGTGCATGAAACAATTAGGCCTTATGGTCAGAAATCTTGTGATGCCAGTTGTTTCACATCTACATATTAGACTTAAATTCATCCTATCCTTGAATATAATTATAGCTATTAAATGTATACACTTCAGCAGCTTAGTGGGTTACAGTCAGTGCAAACAAAAATCTTACACCCAACTAATTTGTATTATAAGGAATGATGTCAATACCTTAATTTATGCTCACTGGAATATCAATATATAAGGAGTAACTTTATCTTTGCATATAAAGTATTCCGTGATAGCTCAGTACAGGTTGTAAATAACATAGACATGTTCAATGCAATTTAGATTAGATTTGACAAAGGAGGAAATGACAGTAAAATTACTTATTTTTTCACTAGGTGTAAGTACTTCTTTGGTGGAGTGACCCAGCAGCAATATGTAAGTGACTTTCTCAGATTAATACAATTTGGATGTGGAAATTGATGGAATCAAACCCAAGACTACAAAAAGTTGCTCAGTAGTGGAACATATCTTTACTCCTTTACTTCACGACAGTGGCTCTACTAGATAGAGGCACTGGGAACCAACATCGGGCATCATGATGCTAGAGCACTTCTATGGGCTAAGCTTGTAAAGGCTCCAGGGCCATTAGCCTAATACACAGCTATGAACCTATGAATCTAAGCCAGCCATTCCAAAGAAATCTCATGGTAGGTTTCCAGAATGGTGTGCAGACAGCATACATGGATTTATTTACTAAAAAGTGTCTTCAATTCTGTACCAGTTTATTTTTTTCTTTGAAGTCTGAGTGCACAGTTACATGCATTTACAATAACATGTATGTTCAAGATTTTACAATGCGAGCTTGCAAATTCAGAAAACCAAGAGTGATTCTACACATGCAATGGCTAAGTAAGAAATTTGCTGTTAAACAATATATTCTTGGGGGGGAAGGTGACCAAGCTGGCCTGCATTGGCAATGTGGAAGCTGCTCCATACAACACACTCCCAAGTATTTATTCCAAGATCTCTGCATATCAGAGAAGGGTATATTCTTGAAATATATCAGTTTTGGACTCAGTATATATTTCTCTCTTACTACACTTAGTTTCCTAAGAGTTTCAGGATTCCGACTATTGGGTCTTGAGCATACAATGAGACCCCTTCATATAGACATGCCACAATAGCCAAAGCAGCTTGAGGTCCATCATACACATGTTTACTTGCCAAATGTTTAATGGTTTAAACATGCCTCATATATTCCAATAATACCATCATAAATTTTGAAGACTGCCTACTGTCGCTCGTCCTTCTCTAACATAGATGACAAGCAGGCAATGTATTTTGTTTAGATGCTTTAATACACAGAAACCCATCAGGATGGATAGCAACATCATGAAATAGAAATGAACTGCTTAGCAGACAGATCTTATATGCATACATGCTTACATTTCAACAGCTTACTACAAAATGGCAGTCAGACTCGCATGTGCTCAGTATTTATACACTTGTGCAAGCACTTGGATAGCTTCTTAAAGGTACATACACACACACATTGATCTACATCCTCCCTCTTAAAAAAATTACCCTTGGTAAAAATAATCTTCGAGTTAGGCGTGCATTATAATAGGCATTAGAAATATAACACAATGTTCATGTCCAAGTTGCCTTGTATCTGTTACAGGGTTTAGACACACGACCATATCTCATAACATAACAATCTGGACTAAATTTAGCTACAGGGACAGTCTTTGGTGCACAACTCATATCAGGAACTTCTGGATTCATCGCAGGAATAGGAATATTCTCTGGAACCTCCTCAGGAAATGGAACACTGGACAACTCATACTGAGATAGAGTCTTTCTCACAGGCTATGTGCTGTGGTATAGGCTTGGACACCAGTATTAAATCTTTCTGATTATACCTAAAGTCTGTTCCTTGTTATTTCACAATGTATGATCTCGGCTCTGGGCAAATATTTTTCATGACACCAATCTGATCATAACCCTTGGACATTTGCATCCTTACCACTTCTTCTCATAATGGATTGAGCAGTTTACTGGTCTTATCATAGTAGGACTTCTGGGTTAAACGCTTCTTCAATAGATTGGTTTTCACTGACCTGTTGTTCTTGATACAAGGAACCAACAATTGACTGCTGATTGCTAATGTGGTTCTAGTGTGTTTCTACAGAAGTCTCTGGGCAGGTGAACTAAGATGTTTATCATGCGGAACATTTCTGAGATTCAAGAGATTCAGGAAAACATCACTGTTATCTCATTTTTACTTCTCTAGAAAGTGTTTTGCACTTTGAACTGCCCATTCTGCCACACCATTTAACTGCAGGTACTCCGGGCTACTCATGGCATAAGTAAAGTCCCACTCTTCAGCAAATCTTTTGAACTTTTGGCTTATAAACTGGGTGCCACTGTCAGAAACAACTTTGTGCAGACTACCATGTACTGCAAAATGACGCTCCATCTTAGTAATGACAGTACTGGATGCTAGATTAGGAAGTAGGTCAATCTCAAACCGATTGGAGTAAGAGTCTACTAACACCAAATAATGCTGACCATTCCATTCAAAGATATCAGTGGCTACTGTTGACCAAGGTAGTTCTGTAATCTGGTTTAGCTGAAGTGGTTCCTTCTGTTGATGTGGCTTAGTACTATTACACATGGAGCAAGATAAAAGTGCTCTCTCAATGTCTTGTAACATAGAAGGCCAAAATACTAGCCATCTTTCCCTTCTTTTGGTAAATTTGGTTTCTGGGTGACCACGATGCAAGATAATAATGTACTCTTTTTGCAAGGACTTTGGAACAATTACTTTATGACCTTTCATAATGATACCATTGTCAGACAAAAATCTCATCTCTATATGGAAAATAAGGTTGCACTTCTAGAGGTAAACTAGATTGTTTTGACAGCCATCCTTGATTGATAAAGTGGTTGACTCTTTGTAAAATAGGATCTGTGGCTGTGTGATCTCTCAGCTCATCAAGATGTGTGGAAGAAAACTTTCTCACTTCCATGTCTTCATAATCAAGGTTCTTAAGCCTTTTTTGTAGACAAGATTGAAATTGCACTTTTGCAATCTCAGCATCATGCATTGCAGTCTGTCTGGAGATGAATGCATAGGCTTTCTCAAGATAATGATTAGAGTTTGGTGGTCTGTTTCAATCTGGATAGGTCTACTATAAACATAATCCTGGAACTTTGAACATACAAACACAATTGCCAAAAGCTCTTTCTTGATCTGGGCATACTGCATTTCAGTTTGGATAAGTGTTCTCGATGCATAGGCAACAGGTTGCTCTTTTTGTAGAATGACTGCAAGACCAAATTTCAAAGCATCACAGGAAAGTGTAACAGGTTTGTGAACATCATAGTATCCGAGAGTCGGTGGACTGGCTATTCTCTGTTTCAGGACATCAAATGCTCTTTGGTGTTGCTCTAACCAAGACCAGGATACATCTTTACATGTCAGTTCTCTAAGCAGTGCTGAAAGTTGGCTCAAGTCTGGAATAAAAATGCCTAGGTAGTTAACCATGCCATGAAAATGTTGCAGGGCTTGAACATTGTCTGGAGCTGGCATCTTGAGAATGGCTAATTGCATTGAAGTGACTGGTCATAGGCCTATAGTGGTAAATAAATGACCAACATAAGTAACCTCTTGTAGCCTGAATTTGCATTTCTGTGGAATGAGCTTAAGATTCAATTGACGTGCTCTTTCTAGAACTTTTCTGAGGTTCCTGTCATGCTTCTCTTCACCATTACCTGCTACTAGTATGTCTACTATAACAGCACAAGGATACCCAGGAAAAAAGGTTGCTCCATTGCACATTGAAAGACTTCACTTGTAGAATTTATCCCAAATGACATTCTCAAAAATCTGTACCTGTCAAATGGAGTTCTGAAAGTAGTGAGCAATGATGATTTTCTGTCAAGCTGAATTAGTGAAAACGAGTTCTTCCCATCTAAGATAGAAAAACAGTGGCATTTGGCATCAAGGTTGCAACCTCTTCGATTGTGCGCATTGGATGATGAAGTCTTTTTAGTGCTTTGTTCAAGTCTCATGGATCAGTACATATTCTGATGTCATCTGAGCTTTTCCTATGAGCTACCACCATGAAAGATACCCATTCAGTTGCAATTGCACCTGGACAAATCACACCTTTTTGCACTATTTCATCTAGCTTGGCTTTCATTCTGTCCTGCATGGCTATTGGAAAATTTTGAGCTGGAATGATAACTGGATTGACATCTGGGTCTAAGTTCATGGAGTACACAACTGGAAGCTTCCCTAATTTGTCTTTGAAAAAAATCAGCATAGGTAGAAAAAATATACTGGGTGAAATTATAGTAGTGGTCTTTTAAGCTAACTTGGTGGACTTCCATTTTAAATGGAAGCAGTCCCATTTTCAAACTGTCTCTGAGCTCTAATAATGACTGGATGTGCCCCTTGACCACATAAAATAACAAGTCATAGCTTCTCCCAGCAGAGTAACATGAAAGCATTACTGAGCCTTCAGTCTGAATTGCTTCACCTCAATAAGCAACAAGCTTCACACAGCTTGCCAAATCAAGCATTTCACCATGACACACTCTAGGAAATGTTTCTGCTGACATAATGTTGCACTTGGAACCTGTATCAGCTTTGAGTTCTATGGGTTTGCCATTTATCCAGACAGTACAAAATACTTTGTTCTTTGCCCTTAAATCTACTGCATTGACTGTTTCATGAAGCAGTGATACACCATCAACATAAAGAGTAGGGTTGCAGCTTTCTATCAGATCAACTTGTTTCTTAAAATGTTCCCTCTTAGTAAAAGAATGTGGGGCTTTTGATTTACAAAACCTTTTAAAATTATTCCACTTATTGCATTTGTGGCATTGCTGACCAAAAGCTAAACATTTCTCCCTTTTAGATTCATGGCTTCCACCACATCTATTACAGTTGGCAATGAAACTGGGTTGGGGCCGATGCTTTGAGTTTGTTGACTCACTCTTGTGCTTCACTGAGACTGTGCGAACTCTGGAATTTGCTGGAAAGCTCTGGGGTTTACCAGTGAGTTCTGCAGGGGCTACAATTCATGCCATGTGTTTGAGCCTATTTCTTTTAATAATGTACTGCATACTATCAACATGAGCTTTATCACTGTGCCTTCTAGAGCTATTCTCATTTGTAAGTATATTTGTGTGCTTTTCTGTGAGCTCATATATCTGACAAATCTCAATGGCATTATTCAAAGTTAAATCACTGTCATGAAACAAAACCTTTCTGACAGCATCAGCTTTAATACCATGTCTGTCTTTCATAAACCCATCCCTTAAATCATCAAATCTGCACGTTTTAGCCTTATTTCTCAAGTCAGTTATATATGCTGCAAACGTTTCACCAGGCTTTTGACCCCTTACATAAAATAAGTGCCTTTCCAGAGTAACATTTGTCTGGGGGTTACACATTTCTCTGAATTTACATTTCAAGCATTCTGTGTCCTCCCTTGATTCAGCCGGTACAACAATATGATGGTTTTCACCCTTTCCTGTATATATAGTAGGTACATACACAAATAAATGTTCCCATTCTATAGCTTCTAACACAGCTAAATTAAGCAGAATAAATGCCTTTGTACAGTCATCTTTATCAGAAAACGCAGCCTGTATAAAAATGTCATATTCTTGCTCAAACACTCTCCAGTTCTCAGCACTGTTACTATCAAACACAAATACAGTGGGTTTTCAAAATCTGTCTGCCATGCTCACAAAGTATGTACAAACACACTGAAAATATGGACTTGTAATTATGTATGAACAGGCAGTTCTGTGAGCTTGCAATAACATTCAGATGCACAATAAACTATTTGAAATAGTGTACTTTGCAAAATATGCCCTGAAATGGCTGTATTCTGTGAAATAACTTTACTATAATACTGCACAAACATGCAAACACTTTATACATTTCTGATAACTTGATTAATACGAAAAATATGTGCTTAGTGAAAATGCAGTCATTTCCTGCTATATTATTCGTTTTATGCAGTTTGGACCTTATTTCAAACATTTTCCGTAGTAATTTGAATATTTTTATCAGTATTGGACATAGTTTATGTGAATATTGTTTAGAGTGTTCTGTATGCCATGTTTCATATTTTGCAAATATGAAATAGTGCTGAGCAAGTTTTAACATCTGAAATTTGTTTCTGACCTGTGAAGTATACGTACAGTAGGGGTGATTGATTCACTCCTCTATATTCCTCCAGTTCCAACCAAGTGCCTCTCAGACTCAAACTGAAGAATTTGGATTCCATTCTGGCTTCAAGTCATTTTAGACATCCCGCTTCTGAAACCATGTTGGTCGTCCCTCTCTAACATAGATGAAAAGCAGGTGGGGTATTTCATTTAGATGCTTTAATACATAGAAACACATCAGGATGGATAGCAGCATCATAAAATACAAACAAGCTGGTTAACAGACAGACCTTATATACATACATGCTTACATCTCAACAGTTTACTACAAAATGGCAGCCATGCTCACACATCCTCAGTATTTATACACTTGTGCAAGCCCTTGGATAGTTTCTTAAAGGTATATACACATATTGAGCTACACTTACTGAATACAGTAATATGTCACTAATGTAATTTAATAACAGATTTCAACCAAGTCTGTGAGTGATTGAGTCTAATGTTAATGAAATAAGATACATATGCACTTTTATTGTCACAGTCCTGGCTACACCAAGTAGAATTCATGGACTCTTCCAGATACAGGTATGCTTGCCTGAGCAAATACTGCCGACTTCCACTAACAGTACATATTCACGAAGGAAGAAAGCTCTGTATAACAATGACATAATATTTTTACTTTATGTTAATACTGAATGGACGTTCATTGGCCTTTATTCACACCAAGGAAACAATCCATTAAAAACATTTTAGTTAAAGTAGTCAAACTGCATTGTACTATAATACCTTTGAGTCACTTTGGCCTGTTCAAGAAATCACATTTTTTATATGTTGGGAAATACCACAATGGTCATTATATTCTCACAGTTTTGTTATCAAACGAAAGTTATAATGACAATTATAACATACAGTGAGACTTGGAATTACAGATATATTTCAAGTCAACATTTTTACATTTAAGTAGTGCTAACACTTTTAGAACTGAAATAATGATTAAAATATGCAATTCTACATATTGTTAATGCTACCCAAAAGTGCTTTGATTATAAATGACGTAAGTGAAAGATTGTTCCTTTATTAGATGTGAACCACCAGTAAACAAATGCACTATCACAAAAATACCTCCAAGAGCTCTAGCTGCTTATGCTTGTAACATATTAAAAGTAACAGGCAAGGACAAATAGGCTCCCAAAACCTGAGCCAGGTATGAGAAATACATTATTACTTTAAAATTATTATTCACCGTCACAAGTAGATCAGTGATTACACTTGGTACTACAATGGAAAGCCCAATTTTGTTTTTTGTTAGAAGAAAACATTTTTGCTTACCACCACATGACTAGTTTTTCTTTCCACAGAAGAAAAACAGTGAAGCGTGAATTAATGTCAGAATATGGGTAGGAAACATCATCAGAACTCCCAGAGTTTCAGACTACAATATGAAAAGCAGATACAATCATAACATAGTATGAAACAATAACACAAGTACTGAGCAGTGATCTGCCTTAGAGTTGTGCTTCTCATCCTGTTCTTCAGAAGTGTCATCTTGCCGTGTGTGAGTTTAGGTAAGGGATTTTTAGTAACAACGAAACTGTTCCAAGGAAATCTCAGGCTGTAATCCAACTGTACCTAAAATGAATCAGATGGCACTATATATGCTATATTGATGAAATTAACAGGTTGCATTTATTTTTTCAAGGATTATTAGTTCCACATGCAAAATGCATGTAACGGAATTTCCGATATTTTCAGTGTTCTATGTGCCCACTAGTTTAATGCAGACAGCTTTGCCAACCTACATAACATGGTGCATTTCATCTGCTCTGTGGGTTTATGAAACTAATTTACTAGGAATTTAAATTTCACTTTAAAGCCATATTTAACACTTAGAACTCATGATGATAATAGAATGCATGAGATTGTACTATCTTTTTATTGGAAAAATGTAAATTATTTATTTGTTTCATATTTCATTGTGGTATCCATTAAACATAGATGGATGTTTCATTTGATAATAATTTGTGAATGGGTCACTTTGCCTTCAGTTTGGTTACTCTTTCAGTTAAATGATGATAGTTTCTGTAAAGACTTCTGCATTTACTGCAGTACTGAATATTTGTGAAATATGGAATAAAAATAAAAACTGTTTGTTCTGATTAGCGAATGATTCCAGATTTGGTCAAAACAGGTGAGATTGTGTACCAATGCTCATACAAAAGTAATTCCGTCACCATAGCTTTCAAATTTCCATCTCCAAAATGATGATGAACACTACCTCTCATAATGTGGAACAAACTGATAAAATGTGGGAAACTTACTAACAGCTTACTAACAACTTCTACTAGGAAGCTTGCAACTTGGTTAAAGTATTACTTTATACTTATATAAACTGTTTTGATAAATTAATATGATTCAAAAATGTACTATAGATATTCAGGGGAATTCAATAAAACTTACACAATAATTTTTACCATGTGCGCATTTCTGGATGATGTGTACATAGGGGCGACAAGTTTTTCATTCAATAAACTCTGTGTAGGGGTGCACAATCACACGCACTTAAGAGCAAATATGGAAACTTTTATGGAATACAAATTTCAGCATAAGTAGCTGAAATGTATGCACATGAAGCAAATTGTCATGACTGAGTGATCCAACAACCTAAAATGAAGCTGTGTAGACTCTGTGTACATGTTGGTAGTCTACACAGATACAAGTGCAATGAAAAGTATGTAAATTTGGACAGAACTGACCTTAACAGATAACACCACATATATTATGGCCTAAATATACACTGCGGATGCTAGAACATCAGTCTCCCAAATAAAAATGTAATTTTAACTGTCCTGACATAAATGCACCTTTGATCCCCCACTCTGAACTAAAGAATAAACATGTACATAATGCAGACCTTTACAATATTTAAAATTGATGAAGCAATAGTATTATAATGTACTGTAAGCATAATGCATTCTGTATCACATATCTAGGCAAAGTAATACCCTGCCTTGTGTTTGCAACATAGTGCTCTCATGCAGTTGCCCTGCTTACATGGCTAACTGTGTAGAATCCAGGCTGTCACTCATCACTCATTACTCCACTCATTATGCAAATAAGGCCAAAAATCAGTAGACTTATTGAATAAAAAAAAACAGTAACCCTGTATGGATTTGTACTTCATGTAGGGATCTACACGGTGTTTATGTCTCCAATGGATGTCAACAATGAGTGATGACACTGCGGGTATGTCACCTTCCATTTTTTTTTTCTGTTAACATGTTTGTGCCATGGAGAAATAATAGGCTTGTTATGCTACTATCCCTATGGCAGCACCTGTATATGCAGGGCTACAGTGTCGATGGTCTTGGGTTCAAGTATAGGATGTGCAAGCTTATATTCACATTTAATGTTCCATGTTTTTGTGCTATTAGGAAGACTGAGATTAAAATTATACATTATTCTTATTCTTACCTTATTTAGGTGATGGTGTGCAGAGCTGCGTAACGTTATGCATAGCTCTCTACTGAGCACTCAAGCAGGTGTTTTAAATGGTTTGCCATTATTGAATACTTCATATTTCGGCAGGTTACGTGAACAAATGGTATAATTGCGAATGGACTGTGCATTCGCAGTTATAACGTTCGCTCATGTAAAGGGATCGCAGTACAGTGCGGTTAGGGAAATACATTCCTTTCCTCACTGTAGTGCGATGTCAGAGTTGGAATATTAAGCTGGGGGGTGCAGGGGGCTTGCCCCCTGCATAAACGTGATTTTAGGCTAGCTAGTTAGGGAGTTAAGGGAAGGGTGGGATTGCTGTTAAGTGTTGAAAATGTCGTGAATGACATTTTCGACATTAACAGCTGTTTTCCGACATTGGGAACATTCGGAATTGTGTACTTTCGGCGGAACACTTCGCTAATAAGTACACTTTTTTTTTTTACTTTCGTAATTATGATAGTAAACCATTTTAAATCATGCTAATTACAACCTAGGCAGGTGAATTTCATCGTAATTAGCCAATTCCACACAGTGGACCTATTCAACAAATGTATAAAGTATCCATGTAGCCTACTTTCTTATTTTCCCTTGATACTTCAATACCATTGGAGTAGAGACTTGGAAATTTCAACTGAGATAATGCTAGGACTTGCTGCAGCTATTCTACATCTGTATGCACTACAGGCTGAAATCAGTGCTGCTGGTGCTGATGACCATATGTCTAGGCCAAAAAGGAAAAGAGTGTTCAGGCCCAGGGTAACCTTCCAGCTACTACATGAGCTGGAGAGTTTAGAGCCCTACAATGGGGACAAGGACACATTACTAGACCTCAATGAGCTCTGCCACCAGAGCCAATCGAGGGGACCCCATCTCAGTGGAAACTAAGGTATGTGCAGCCCTTATTAGCTACTGGTACTTTCCAAAGGCCAACTGGGGACATGATGGGTGTATCACAGGCATCAGCATCCAGGATACTCCACCAGTTCCTGGATGCTATGCTCATACATGCCAGTGAGCACATATATTTTCCCCCTTCTCCTGAAGAGAGTGCCATCAATATGCAACAGTTCTAGCATGTGGCACACTACCCTGAAGTACTGGGGGCCATAGACTGCACTCATGTGCACATCAAGACAACACCTGGTGAGCAGTGTAGGGTCTACATTAACCGCAAGGGATACCATTCCATCAACTGCCAAGCCATGTGCAATGCCCAGGGGATTATCTTGAATGTGTGTGCTGGCAACCCTGACAGTTATCATGACTTCCATATCTGGCACACATCACAGCTGTACCAGATGTCTGCTAGGGGGACATCCCACAGGTCCATTTACTGTAAGATGCTGGCTATGCTCTGGAACCATGGATGATGATGACACCCATCAGAAATGCACACACACACACATGTGGAAGAACACCATAATGAGCCACATGCACAAACTAGAACCATCATAGACTATGTGTTTGGGCTTCTAAAGTCAGGGTTCCGGTACCTAGATATATCCATTGTAGCCTTGCAGTATAATCCACACAAATGTACAAAAATATTCACAGTATGTGCTTTGCTCCACAATCTTATCCTGGGGAAACAGATGCAGCAGAATCAGCAAGGGTAAGGGACCCCCCCACCAACGCCTTGGTCATCACAGCTACAGTC
The DNA here is from genome assembly GCF_019279795.1 of Protopterus annectens. Taxonomy (NCBI): domain Eukaryota; kingdom Metazoa; phylum Chordata; order Ceratodontiformes; family Protopteridae; genus Protopterus; species Protopterus annectens. The sequence goes on from NC_056732.1 coordinate 1,874,036,186, forward strand.
ATAGGAGGACTCTAAGGAGGAACCCCCAGTTGATATCCCTGTAGGCAGACTTAGGCATGTTCAGTATGCCCTTGCTTTGGCTAAGAGACAATGCATATCACATTCAATGACCATTTAGGGACCTAATACCTTTCTCCTACTCACATACATATATTGTAATTGATGCCAGGTGATTCATACAACCTGTACCTATCCATGTACTGGCTGTGTACTGATTGCATCAGACAGAGTCAGCCCTGAATTAAAGTTGTGTCATTCACTGTATTTGCAAGGTAAGTCTTGAACCTACACTGTATTCTTGAAGAGTATTATGACATATCCTTGTATATATTAACTTGGTGCAGTATGCAAGTAAATTGCGGTGGATTTATACAGAAATTAAATTAACATGTGAGTTCAGATGCTTATTTTACTAATATGTGTCCATTTGTAATTAGCAGGTATCAGGCATGAAACATTCATACAGTTCTACCCCAGCAAAATACTGGCACATCATTCAAGAGAAAAGTTAGAGAGTGAGGCTACACATTGCAGTTTCTTATTTCAGACTTGTTTCTATCCTAACATCAACTCTGCTTTGCTCTCCTATCCCCCAATACAGCAATGTCTCCTTGTAACTGCCAGAACATTAATTCAGCTATGCTATGCCCAAAACCACAGTATATGAGCGTTTATATCACGGTTAATATCCCCTCACAATTTAAGGACAATTATACAGAATTAATTACGCGTTGTATGTGTTAAGTAACTGATGAATTAACAACAAACACACATATGTAAGAGAGAGAGATGTATATTTGTAACCATAATTACGGCAGGCTGTGTGACTACTAACTGTTCTGTGTCCAAATATAATATAGAGAAGTACTTGTACAATATGCAGTTCATGTTTTGAGAACAATGTACATTTTTATGCAGGTGGTTGTGTGATGAATGACCCCAGTACTGTTCTGGCAAGCTGCTTCTGTGACTAAAAGGACTAAGACAGCCATCCTGTTTGCTGAAGCTATATTGTTGTTGAGGGTTCTAATTTTGATATAAGTAGAAGTTTTGGAGGTGTACTAGCAATAGGTAGCCTGTTTTACCAACATTGACTCTGTGTCCCATATTGTTGTTATCTTTGTCTTATTTTAATTCTACATTTGAGTGATGTGTCATGTGTAGAAACATTTTAGGTAAGGCTTAGCTAGTTTGCACAAACCGCAGCATTGCAGAAGCAGGGAAGATTTGTCAGCCTACCAACAATTGCAACTGGATACATTCAAATATTGCTGTTAGTAATTGGGAAATCCCAGCCTGGAGTAGTGATAGGAGTGGGCTATAGTAGTTGGTATATATTACATAATAAGAAGCCTCAGGTGTTAGCAATGCACCACGTATTTGCGCACTGCTTACCTATGCGCAAACAGGCAAAAGATGGAAACTCACATGTGTATGCACTTACTGCAAGAAGCATTGCACTTGTGCTAAGCCTATTGCATTACATGCATAGATCTATGTTCTTATTGTTCTATATTTCCCAGATGCTTTGTCTGACCTAAGACTACATGTGGAGACATTGCTAACGGAGGGCAAAATATAACTATTTGTACATACATTTAATATTCATTCATTTGTTTCCCCACCAACAATCAGTATAACCATGGGGTCTCCATAATTTTACAACAGTTATATCAAACACAAAGCAAGGTGTAATATGTAATGTTGTGTGCTCCCACGTGGAAATCCACTACCATAACAGTTACATGTAAGCAAAATCTGAGGGTAATGCTACTCAATGCTAGAAGTCTAAACCTCAAAATGCACTTGCTCGAGGCACACCTAAAAATTGAGAACATCGACATCTGTGCAGTAACTGAGACCTGGTTCAAGGCACTAGAGAGCACCTCAGCATTACCAGGCTATAATTCATACCACACCTTTCAGCTACCTAACCTGGACCAAAACACTAAAGGAGGAGGTGTGTCTATTTTCATCAAAGATACCCACACTTCCAGACTACTTGCCAAGCATAACACATCCGAGATTATCCAAGTGCAACTAACTCTGGGTAAGACCGCAATCCAAATTGTTACTTGCTACAGATCCCCCACCATGCCCCAGGGTCCCACTCCACATTTCTTGAAACAGTGGAGAATATTAAGGTACAACCCAACACCCTAATATTGGGAGATTTCAACTACCCCACCTTCAACTGGGAAAACTATTCGTGCACTAACTATTTTGCTCAACGTTTTTTGGAATTCATAAATTCAAACGCACTGGATCAACTTATCTACACCCCCACCAGGGACAGCAATATCCTGGACCTGGTAATTACCAACATAGTCGACCAGTGTTCCACACCAGAGGTCATCTCCTCATTGGTCAGATCTGACCACAAGCTAATCAGCCTAGATATCCACATCCCACCACCACCGCCCATTAGGGAAACTACAATAAAACATTTCTCCAAAGCCAACTTCACACTTCTTAAGACAGAAGTGGCAAACTTCATGACACCCATAAAGCCAGACAATAGAGATACAATTGCTGAATCCTACACAAAGGCACTTTATAAGCACATACATGAGTGCATGGATCATGTCATCCCTAACAGAACCAAGATGCTATCCTCCAAAAAAGGAAGCCAAACTGGTGGTCTCCTGCCATAAATAAACTCTATAACAGAAGAAAGAAACTGTTGCAAAAAAGAGTAAAATCCCATGACTGGAAGAGCTCCCTGGTCAACCTCAGTAAGTAGCTGAGATCCCTCATAAAATCCTCCAAAGCTAGTTATGAAAACAAAATAGCCACTGATTCTAAAGACAGCCACAAAGCATTCTATAGCTTTGTCAAGAATCTCAATGGCAACACTCAGATCTGCTCTGAGTTACAGCACAATGACACTAAATATACAGAACCAACTGATATTGCCAGCATCCTGGCAGATAGGTTCAGTGCTAACTTAACCCCCCCCCCACTCCCTAAATGGCCCATCTCTATACTGGAGGAATGTGAAATTCCTGAATTCACAGTTGCACAGGTAAAAAACTCACTCTCCAAAGCCAAGAACACAGTGTCTATGGCTCCTGACAACATCCCAGGCTGCGTTCTACATGAACTACAGAACAAACTGGCACCCCACCTAAGCACCATGTTTAATCATAGCCTCACCTCAGGCTTTGTGCCCACTGAATGGCGGACAGCATCTGTTATCCCACTCCACAAAGGGGGAGCCACCACGGACCCCGGGAACTACCGCCCCATTAGCCTAATGAGCCTGGTCTTCAAAGCCATGGAACATATCATCATGGAACATATAAACAAAGACATTGGTAAACTCCAAACTCTGGACCCCACCCAGTTCCAGTTTGTAAAAGGCAGATCATATCTCCTAAACCTGATTGACTTCTTTGAAGCAGTCACCAAAGCCGTAGATGAGGGTAAGATGGTTCACACAGCCTATCTAGATCTCGCCAAGACTTTTGACACCATCCCCCACTCTGAAATTATAAATAAACGCACAAACCTAGGTATAGATCCCTATGTCACAAGATGGGGTTGCCAACTGGCTCACCAACAGAACCCACACTTTGAAAGTAGCAGACTCAAAATCCAACTCCAGACCAGTGACAAGTGGAGCACCACAAGGATCAGTCCTGGGTCCACTCCTGTTTGGCATCTACTTTTCTGAAGTACAGGCTAGCACAGATTGCCTTTAGCTAATGAAGTTCACAGATGACTGCAAACTAGGAGCCGTAGCTGAGTCCCCAAATAATGTGGACATCCTACAGAAGAGCCTCATGGAGACAGCTGCCTGGTGTCAGTGCCATGGCCTCAAGCTCAATGCCAAAAAGTACATTGTCATCTCCTTTCGTAACAACTCTGTACCCATGAGATACCACATTGGTGGTAGTCTACTTAACACCGAAAGTGTGATAAGAGATCTTGGGACACAGGTAGAAGCAGACTCTCCTTCAATAAACACATTGCCACCGTAGTCAGGAAATCCTTCTACATGGCACATCTCATCACAAAAGGCTTCTCATCCAGGAAAACAGAGGTAATTGTTCCCATCTACTCATCGCTCATCAGACCCATTATAGAGTACAATGCCCCATTTTGGTATGTACCTCACAAGACATCTACAACAACTGGAAAGGCCACAGAAATACCTCACAAAGGGGATTACTGGCCTCAAACAGATGCCCTATGCAGACTGAATCAAAAAACTCCAGCTTTACTCCGTCACATATCGCCTGCTCAGAGGCAATCTCTGCCTAACATACAAAGCTATGTCAAACCCTGAGCTGTTGGGCATAGTCCACCTAAAGAAACCCCAATCTCTCCAAGCCATACACTCTAGGGACCTAAGCCTTCTCACCACATTAAACAGGACATGCTGGAGGGATAGATTCCTCTCCCAGAGACTTCCCATACTCTGGAACAAACTACCTGTCTTTATCAAGCAAAGCTCCTCACTAGTTCTGTTCAAGAAAACTCTTGATGATTGGATGGGAAATAGGAAATTCACCCTGGGGATCACCCCTGTGGCTCTGCTCGACAGGGGCACAGGTAAATAATCTTCTTTGGTGGAGAATGCCAAGGTACCTTTTCAACTAGGCTTGTATAGGCCCTAGGACCGATAGCCTAGTACCTACCTATGAACCTATGAAAGGGCCATTTAGTGGTGCTCACAGGCTTGCACCACCAAACTCAAACAGCAAAATATGCTCAATAAGGGACTTGTGTTGTTACACAGCTAGGCTTATAAACAGTGTACTATTGTTAGGGTTGTTGTTGCTTGTCTTTCGACTTTTTCCCGGTAAGGGGTCGCCACAGCGGAACTCCGGTCCGCTAATGATTGGCAGTATATTTTTACGAAATGCCGAGGTGCCAGCTCGACGCCCAACCTTCAATGAAGGCACGCCCATTTACGCACGCATGTCTTATGAACGCTACCCAATCACGGGGAGGACATGCAGACTCCACACATACTAGCCTCAAATTATACTAAGGGGCAATGTGCCTATGCGGGCTTCCCAAGCTGGTGTTCCCCACATGGCTTGCTGTTGTCATCTACTATAAGTTCACCTGCAGTCTCATGTAAATCAGATTTGTGCCTCTGCAGGACAAGAGGTAGGAGGCCTGTTTGAAGTGGATGTTTGTGCAAACAACAAAACACTACAAAACCATGCCATTGGAGATGTCAGTTTGGGATACACACTTCCACTCTTCTTTATGGACACACACACACACACACACACACACACACACACACACACACACACACACACACACACACACACACACACACACACACACACACACACACACACACACACACACACACACACACAAACAGTCTACTACAGTGAGAACTGAACGCCTAAGACAGTGGTGAAATGAGAAGCAAGCAGGGGGAAAACAAAGTGAAAGAAAATCAGGAATTTACAGGAAGGGTGTAGGTAAGAAGCATAGCTATCCATTTCTTCAACAGTAACAACTGAGCACATGTACAGATTCTTAGCTGAATTTGGACTGTCACCTCCAATGGAAGAGGTGACAACAACACAACTGCATTGTGAAACAAATTGGATCAAATTAAGCATGTCAAGTAGAAACATGAGTGAAACGGAGACCTATGTATGGGACAATATTTTTTGGGGGGACAGGTGCCTTTTTTTTAAGAAGAGAGTGGAATGTTGGGGAAGGGACATAGGCATGTCTGGGGCAGGCAAGTTGGGAAGGTGAGGAAGCATTTGCAGACAGACAAGACATACAAGACAAGAGACAGGGTTAGTGAAGGGCATAAGATGGGGTGAACACTTTGGTTGGAGTGTGAGGGTGAGGGCGAGGTCCCATGGATATCAGGCGTGGTAACAGTATGACTCCAGTCTTCACCATGTAGACTGTCAGCACTGTTTCATCAGTGTGCCACTGGCTGCAGTGGCTAACATCTATGTCTATAACTGGTTTGCCATACCAGGATGGAAAGCAGGCTCTCCAGCCAGCGTAGGCATGTGCCCACAGTCTGGTGCACAAGCCTACACACCATACCTCAAACTCAGCTCAGTTGATGAATTTTCTCCCTATACCTCTGCTTACAGAGGGGAGCACAGGTCTAGCCTCTGGAGCAGAACTACCTGAGGGTCCAGTTATAACATGGGCAATGGGGGGGGGGTGCCACCAGGCTGCAGCCCAGAAGTTCTGGACCTTGGTGCTTCAGCCAGTGGAGCAAGTTTAGGTAGATCATGGCAAACCAGCCTGCCCTGCAGTGCTGTAGCATTAACATAAATAAAATTAAAATACAATCATTCTTTCACGTCCATATTCCTTATCTTAGGCCTTCCTCATTCCTCTTACTCATTCCTTCCTATCCTCACCTCTTTTTCCATATACCCCATCTCCCTCCTCAGCACACATCCAAACCAACGCGCATGTCAAACTTGCTTTGTCTCCAAACTGTCCAACATGAGCTGACCCTCTAATATACCGATTCCTAATCCTATCCATCCCTATCCATCTCACATGTCCAATTGCAATCTTAACCTGCCACAACATCCAGCTCTGACTCCTGCCTTTCAACATGACTGTCTCCAACCCAACCCTTCTTGCTGGTCTCACCACACCTTGTAGACCTTCCTTCACTCCTTACTCTACCGCCTGTCGTCTCACAAAAAATACAATAATGAAATAAAACATAAGTAAAAAAATGAAAAGAATAAAATTAAATAAAATACACAATAACAGACTAAATTATAAAAATATTAATATTAAATAATATAATGAAAAACATAATACATAATGACAAATAAATGAAAATGTATTTAACAATAAAGTAATATAAAATTAGACATAAACAAAACATAAGAAATGAAATATAATAATAAAAATGATTAATTATATAAAAAAATCATATAAAAATAAAAATAAAAAATAAAAAATCCATAAAAAGCAAATGAAGAAAAGAGGTGAGGTGAAAGAAAAAACGGAGAACATTAGTAAGGTCACAGATAATATACAAAGCTTTCAACAGTTAATTTTAACAGTACCAGCTGCTAAGAAATTCCTTTATTACTTTGACTACTACCCTGTTCCTAATACATACACACTATAGTAAAGACCATATCGCACCCAGGAATCATTCATGATTGCATATATTGCACATCGCATGTTCCATGTGCACTGATTACACTTAACAGCAGGCTAGTTAAGCCACAGGTATAGAGGTCTGCACTTCAAATGCTATCATGATGAATATGTAACACTACTATATATTTATTAATGACAACCTAAAACAGTATTGTAAACAGCTGAGTTCAAATGTGCTGAGTGTGGTATTTGAACCCACAAGCAGCGACTACTGCAATACTGTAATTTTCCTTTGGAATACAACATAATGCAAGCACTTTTTCCTTTTACACTTTATAGATTCATGTTCACTGTTATCTGAGAATGTGCAACTGTGGCTTTGTGTTATAGACCATGCCTCTCAATGATTTAGAGCAGGATTTCTGCATGGATCATATAATAATGGAGGTACAATAACCCATACATAGGAACATATTTTAAATATTGCTCTTACACATATGGAAAGTTGCACAGGATTTGTGCTAACATACATTTTCACACTTTTGCGTGTCCCAATTATAATGGCAGAGCCCTTGCAAAACTACACCAGGCCTCAGATTTCTATTGAGAGCCTGTGTAGTTTCCTTGTAGGAGTCGGGGGCCATGATCCTTAGTCCAATAAACACCTTAGACTCCTGAATATCCCAGCATCGTTCCCGGAAGTGAACACCCTCTCTAATGATACTAGCCATGTCTATACAAGGTCAAGCTCAATGTGCATTTCCCACCAATTCCATTTGAAATGGCATGCTTCCTGCCAATTCCACTTGCTGAGAGTGCACACTGTCTGCCTTTTGTTAAATTTGAAAAAGCTGCAATCTGCTTACCATCACAGAAACAAATTCACTTGTTTTATCATGTTTGTGTGATGGTAAGCAGAGCACAGCTTTTTTCAAATGTAGCAAATAGTATACAATGCGCACTCTCAAGCAATGCAATTCCAAGCTTAGTTCATATGCAGCCACTTGTGCAAATCTGTTAATCAACTGGGAGAGCAGAACTATATATTCATCAACATTTTGTCATATCAGCAAAACTATACCAAGTATTATAAGTGGAAGTAAATACAATTTGCCATGGAGCAAGTGTAAAATATATATGGAATGCACAATATTCAAACCCATGACCATGAGTTAGTTACATTAGACCCAGACTTGAATATGGAATAACAATATGGAAACCCTATAAGAAGACAAGCATGAGTAAACTGGAAAGAGTGCAGCAGAAATATACCAAGGGCATCCATGGATGTGAAAATCTATGAAAGACTAAGATATCTGAACTTGCACAGTATCTCTTACAGATATCTAAGAGGAGATCTTATTCAGGTTTATAGGGCATTTAGGGACAACTACCTCTGGGAATGTTTGGGGTTATCAAAAAGTACTACAGAATCATCAAACAACCTGTGTATAAAATTCTATAGGAATGAGAAGTGTAGTAATTGGTTCTCTGACAGAGTAGCTGATGCATGGAGCAGACTACCAAATTACATTAAAGTAAGCATTAGTTTAGATACTTTAAAAACAGCCTCAACACTTATTATGAGAACAAGTGCTTTGGTATATTGGCAAGCTAGAAAGGCATTTATGCCCGTGCTTGAAATATTTGTATGCATGTATGTATGTATGTATTTATGTATGAGTAAAGAAGTTCTAAATTTACAACTCTTGCCACAAGGATATTGAGGCAACATTTGTCTATGTAGCACTTTATTTGTATAAGCTGCAATGTCACAACAGTATAAGAGAAGTTTGTATACCCTGTACTAGAACCCAGGATCACCTGCATTCCACTCCAACACTTAACACCTGTCGCCCCAGAATTAGTTACATGAAGTCCCCTATATTAGTATTCACGTTTACCTTCACTGTATTAGCACAGTGCAGCCTCACTTACCAGGTTTGTGCAGTGCAGAGCACTATTAATAGAATGCATCCAGTTTCCATTTTTGGATGTCTATGTCTAGGTCATGTCTGATACATGGGTGGTCAAGTCATGCAAATGAGTGGTATCATGCAAATGTGGGGAAAAAATTAAAAATAGAGAGAACAGTAAAGAATTACACATACAATATTAATTAAGAATAATCCTAATATATATCAAACAAGGGAGAAGAAATTGCCCTGCAATCAACCTGTTAAATGCAGCAAACTTACACGGAAGTACATAGCTCTCAACCTGTTAGAGTATGACATCTGGAGCAAGTAATAAATAATGGGGGCACAAAGGCCAGAATACAGGGGCAATTTTTACATATACTGTTCTTACAAACTTTGACAATTTGATGGAATAGCAGGTGCTGCATTAGCATGACATTTCTGAGGCATATGAAGTCTGACTCTCAAATGACTGTCATTATTTTCTGAATTCAGTCCTCCAAGATTTTGTAATGATTTGCCAGAAAACACATGAGTTTTAAGAGTAAAAAGCCACAAATATGAGGCAAACATCTGGACATTCTGTTGAAATCTGTACATTTGAGTACTACGTGGAAGTGATAAGTTTCATGGCCAGGTGCACTGGTGCACACCGCAAAAGCTTGTTTAACCATGCTGTGTCTTATTAATATGCCTTGAACACTGCTGATTGCAGTTGTGTACACTGATAAATTGCATGTAGGCTCTACATGGAGCCTACACAGAGTTTACTGAATCCTGGTGATTATTTAAAAAAATAATATAATGTACATTTTTTGGACTCAAAATGAGGAGCATTTCTCAAAATAAGGTACAGCTGACAGAGGAAAGTATTCCACAATCAGTTTGTAAAATGCAGAAGAAAAGTTAATGCTCATAGCATACTGTTGTATTCTAATACCTTGAGGATCGTGTGCACACTGCCTGACATTCTAGTCAGTGCCTTCACTAGGCTCCCAGCTTAGTCCTAGAAATCTCTCCATCTCTTATTTTCCATCTACATGTCCTGAATGAATATTGAATGAACAGATGTGGAAAAAGTCCAATTCACGTGTCCACCATTAAAAATAAACAATCTCTGCAAAGTCGGTTATTTGTGATTGCTAAACCGGTGTACCCTGACTTAATTTGTTAAGATGTGTTGAATAGATTAATTTCAGGTTGACTAAGTGAAACTTAACCTATGCATATATATATATATATATATATATATATATATATATAGATGGATATAATTATTTCAATAAGTGATATATAAATCACTACATTTTTACAAAAATTCAAGTTAATTCTGAGAAATATCACTTTGTCTAGTTAAAGAACCTGTAGGGCTAATCTGCAGCTATATTATTTAATTATAATTGATTATTTTTTATTGTTTTTTTACTTTCCATACTCCATGTACAAACCATTGATCAGTTTAGGATACAATTTTTTTTTACTTCAATACAGAATGGCTTGGGGTACCATACAATGGAAAGGAAAACCTGAATGAAATAAAAATGGTCCAGCAAGACCTGTATGATTTCGTCTTAGGATGAGATGTATGTCTTTAATTATGTATTTATAAAATAGAGTATTATGATTGGATCTCAAATTTTAACTACTTTGTTATGTATTCAAGATGTGAATGCCAAGAAATTCACCTCAGAAGTGAAGCTGGAGAAGTGAATCGTAGCATCTATGCTAAAAATACATAATAAGGAGTTATGATCGATGAGCCCCAATCATAACTTTTTGTAATGCCATGGAGTCTTTTCTACTCCATATACTATCAATTACAAAAGAAAAAAAAAGTCAGGGATAGTTTTAAAACACTGCCCTAATTTAAATATGTTGTTTACAAATTGAAACTTATAAACTTCAGTGGACATAGGAGGACAGAAATTCAGGGACTGAAGGAACCTTCCTTCACTTATACCCAACCATCACAGCACTTAGGGGGGGTTGTAACAATTGTTATACACCTCTGAAAGTGCTGCTACAGTCAGGTCTTGCACTGCTGCAGTAGTGCATAACAGGTTTATCTTTTTTTCTGATTTTGGAGCATAATCATGGTGCTCCATGCACAACATTTATATTAAATCAAAATAAGTGTCTGTGTCTCATTCAAGAGGTAACAGATTTGAACTTGTTCACTATAACCTCTGCACCACCTCCATAAAGTCTAAGACACTCAGACCTTATCTCGACTAGTGATTTTTTCAATGTTTGGTTGACTGATTATTACTTCCCATATGTCTAATTAGGCACTGTTTGTTCTTTTTCAGAACTGTTCAGCCAGATAAGAGTGAGGCAGAACCCCAAGAACCTTTCTGCAACTGAAGGAGACACTGTCATTCTGACCTGCTTCTTGTACCTCATCTCCAACCTTAGAATAATTAACCGTGACCTAACCTGAAACTATACACCACCTGAGAATAACAAGCTGAATTGTACAAAGCAAATTTTAACCCACAGATTCAATGGCTGAAATCTGTAAATGTTAGAGAAATGTGACGGTTGGTATGTCAGCCACTGGAACAGTTCTAGTATGAGTATGTCAATGGTCATAATAGCTTTGGGAGTAAATTATCCTGAATGCTACTACTGTGGGGTGTCTGTGTTAACATCGTATTTATTGAAGTGCAATAGAAATGGGACCTGGTTCACTGTCCTACATGAGAATATTTGTAAGAACAGAATAGCAACTTCTTGTGTGTGCATGCATGCAATCATGCAAGCAACCAAAAATGAGGTGAAGGGAGAAAGAGAGAGACAGTATGACATTCTGAGAAGCAAATGTGTAGCAGCATAAAGTTACCCATATCACTTCTGTTGTACAGGAAATCTGAATTAAAATCATAAACATAAAGATGTTCTTCATGCTTCACTGTTGCAGTGTTGGCATATGGGATTTCCTGCTTCAGAAGTGCTTGGTTGGCCTGACTACTAGAGGAAAAAAACTCCCTCCTCCCTGAGCTGGTGAATGCCCTACCCTGACGTCAAGACAGTTGGGTATAAAGGGAGCCAGCCGATACCATGACATCAGTCTTTCTTGCCGTTGGAGCATAAAGCATTCGTAAATGTGTTGGTCTATCCACACTGGAGTGAGAAATTCTTCTAAAGCTACGTACCCCATTGGGGAACTCTTTTCCTTACTTGTAACTCATGTCAGATAAAGTTAACAACTGTCTCCATTGTGGTAAATAAATCTTACACAGAGAATTTCATGCCTTGTGTGTTGCTTGCTTAGGTCCAAACCATGATGTCCCAAATTGTTGTCTGTGCGCCCTTTTCAATACTAGGACTATAAGGTGTAGGGTCAAAATCTTGTTTAAGCACCTTAGTCAGCAATCCATTTCCCATCGTACGATGGCATCCATTGGCCATCCTGAGGTTGAGCTCCCTAAGTGAAATAAGGAATAAATAGACCCAAACTTAGGGCCTCAGATGACAACCTTTCTCCAGAAACAAAATAGCCACTGATTCTAAAGACAACCACAAAGCATTCTATAGCTTTGTCAAGAATCTCAATGGCAACACTCAGATCTGCTCTGAGTTACAGCACAATGACACTAAATATACAGAACCAACTGATATTGCCAACATCCTGGCAGATAGGTTCAGTGCTAATTTAACCCCCCCCAACTCCCTAAATGGCCCATCTCTATACCGGAGGAATGCAAAATTCCTGAATTCACAGTTGCACAGGAAAAAAAACTCACTCTCCAAAGCCAAGAACACAGCATCTATGGCTCCTGACAACATCCCAGGCTGCATTCTACATGAACTACAGAACAAACTGGCACCCCACCTAAGCACCATGTTCAATCATAGCCTCACCTCAGGCTTTGTGCCCACTGAATGGCGGACAGCATCTGTTATCCCACTCCACAAAGGGGGAGCCACCACGGACCCCGGGAACTACCGCCCCATTAGCCTAATGAGCCTGGTCTTCAAAGCCATGGAACGTATCATCATGGAACATATAAACAAAGACATTGGTAAGCTCCAAACTCTGGACCCCACCCAGTTCCAGTTTGTAAAAGGCAGATCATGTCTCCTAAACCTGATTGACTTCTTTGAAGCAGTCACCAAAGCCGTAGATGAGGGTAAGGTGGTTCATACAGCCTATCTAGATCTCGCCAAGACTTTTGACACCATCCCCCACTCTGAAATTATAAATAAACGCACAAACCTAGGTATTGATCCCTATGTCACAAGATGGGGTTGCCTACTGGCTCACCAACAGAACCCACACTTTGAAAGTAGCAGACTCAAAATCTGACTCCAAATCAGTGACAAGTGGAGTACCACAAGGATCAGTCCTGGGTCCACTCCTGTTTGGCATCTACTTTTCTGAAGTACAGGCTAGCACGGATCGCCTTTAGCTAATGAAGTTCACAGATGACTGCAAACTAGGAGCCATAGCTGAGTCCCCAAATAATGTGGACATCCTACAGAAGAGCCTCATGGAGACAGCTGCCTGGTGTCAGTGCCATGGCCTCAAGCTCAGTGCCAAAAAGTACATTGTCATCTCCTTTCGTAACAACTCTGTACCCATGAGCTACCACATTGGTGGTAGTCTACTCAACACCGAAAGTGTGATAAGAGATCTTGGGACACAGGTAGAAGCAGACTGTCCTTCAATAAACACATTGCCACCGTAGTCAGGAAATCCTTCTACATGGCACACCTCATCACAAAAGGCTTCTCATCCAGGAAAACAGAGGTCATTGTTCCCATCTACTCATCACTCATCAGACCCATTAAAGAGTACAATGCCCCTTTTGGTATGTACCTCACAAGACATCTGCAACAACTGGAAAGGCCACAGAAATACCTCACAAATGGGATTACTGGCCTCAAACAGATGCCCTATGCAGACTGAATCAAAAAATTCCAGCTTTACTCAGTCACATATCACCTGCTCAGAGGCGATCTCTGCCTAACATACAAAGCTATGTCAAACCCTGAGCTGTTGGGCATGGTCCACCTAAAGAAACCCCAATCTCTCCGAGCTATACACTCTAGGGACCTAAGCCTTCTCACCACATTAAACAGGACATGCTGGAGGGATAGATTCCTCTCCCAGAGACTTCCCATACTCTGGAACAAACTAACTATCTTTATCAAGCAAAACCCCTCACAAGTTCTGTTCAAGAAAACTCTTGATGATTGGATGGGAAATAGGAAATTCACCCCAGGAATCACCCCTGTGGCTCTGCTCGACAGGGGCCCAGGTAAATAATCTTCTTTGGTGGAGAATGCCAGGGTACCTTTTCAACTAGGCTTGTATAGGCCCTAGGACCGATAGCCTAGTACCTACCTATGAACCTATGAAAGGGCCATTTAGTGGTGCTCACAGGCTTGCACCACCAAACTCAAACAGCAAAATATGCTTAATAAGGGACTTGTGTTGTTACACAGCTAGGCTTCTAAACAGTACTATTGTTAGGGTTGTTGTTGTTTGTCTTTCTACTTTTTCCCGGTAAGGGGTCGCCACAGTGGAACTCCGGTCCGCTAATGATTGGCAGTAGATGTTTACGAAATGCCGAGGTGCCAGCTCGACACCCAACCTTCAATGAAGGCACGCCCATTTACGCATGCATGTCTTATAAACACTACCCAATCACGGGGAGGACATGCAGACTCCACACATACTAGCCTCAAATTATACTAAGGGGCAATGTGCCTATGCGGGCTTCCCAAGCTGGTGTTCCCCACATGGCTTGCTGATGTCATCTACTATAAGTTCACCTGCAGTCTCATGTAAATCAGATTTGTGCCTCTGCAGGACAAGAGGTAGGAGGCCTGTTTGAAATGGATGTTTGTGCAAACAACAAAACACTACAAAACCATGCCATTGGAGATGTCAGTTTGGGATACACACTTCCACTCTTCTTTATGGGCACACACACACACACACACACACACACACACACACACACACACACACACACACACACACACACACACACACACATGCACACACACACACACACACACACACACACACACACACACACACACACACACACACACACACACAAACAGTCTACTACAGTGAGAACTGAACGCCTAAGACAGTGGTGAAATGAGAAGCAAGCAGGGGGAAAACAAAGTGAAAGAAAATCAGGAATTTACAGGAAGGGTATAGGTAAGAAGCATAGCTATCCATTTCTTCAACAGTAACAACTGAGCACATGTACAGATTCTTAGCTGAATTTGGACTGTCACCTCCAATGGAAGAGGTGACAACAACATAACTGCATTGTGAAACAAATTGATCAAATTAAGCATGTCAAGTAGAAACATGAGTGAAATTGAGACCTATGTATGGACAATATTTTTTTGGGTTACAGGTGCCTTTTTTTAAGAAGTGAGTGGAATGTTGGGGAAGGGACATAGGCATGTCTGGGGCAGGCAAGTTGGGAAGGTGAGGAAGCATTTGCAGACAGACAAGACATACAAGACAAGAGACAGGATTAGTGAAGGACACAAGAGGGGGTGAACACCTTGGTTGGGGTGAGGGTGAGGAGAGCGAGGTCCCATGGATATCAGGCGTGGTAACAGTATGACTCCAGTCTTCACCATGTAGACTGTCAGCAGTGTTTCATCAGTGTGCCACTGGCTGCAGTGGCTAACATCTATGTCTATGACTGGTTTGCCATACCAGGATGGAAAGCAGGTTCTCCAGCCAGCGTAGGCATGTGCCCACAGTCTGGTGCACAAGCCTACACACCATACCTCAAACTCAGCTCAGTTGATGAATTTTCCCCCTATACCTCTGCTTCCAGAGGGGAACACAGATCTAGCCTCTGGAGAAGAACTACCTGAGGGTCCAGTTATAGCATGGGCAATGGGGGGGAGGGCGCCACCAGGCAGCAGCCCAGAAGTTCTGGACCTTGGTGCTTCAGCCAGTGGAGCAAGTTTAGGTAGATCATGGCGAACCAGCCTACCCTGCAGTGCTGTAGCATTAACATAAATAAAATTAAAATACAATAATGAAATAAAACATAAGTAAAAAAATGGAAAGAATAAAATTAAGCAAAATACACAATAATAGACTAAATTATAAAAATATTAATATTAAATAATATAATTAAAAACATAATACATAATGACAAATAAATGAAAATGTATTTAACAACAAAGTAATATACAATTAGACATAAACAAAACATAAGAAATGAAATATAATAATAAAAATTATTAATTATATAAAAAAATCATGTAAAAATAACAATAAAAAAAAAAAATCCATAAAAAGCAAATGAAGAGAAGAGGTGAGGTGAAAGAAAAAACGGAGAGCATTAGTAAGGTCACAGATAATATACAAAGCTTTCTACAGTTAATTTTAACAGTACCAGCTGCTAAGAAATTCCTTTATTACTTTGACTACTACCCTGTTCCTAATACATACACACTATAGTAAAGACCATATCGCACCCAGGAATCATTCATGATTGCATATATTGCACATCGCATGTTCCATGTGCACTGATTACACTTAACAGCAGGCTAGTCAAGCCACAGGTATAGAGGTCTGCACTTCAAATGCTATCATGATGAATATGTAACACTACTATATATTTATTAATGACAACCTAAAACAGTATTGTAAACAGCTGAGTTCAAATGTGCTGAGTGTGGTATTTGAACCCACAGGCAGCGACTACTGTAATACTGTAATTTTCCTTTGGAATACAACATAATGCAAGCACTTTTTCCTTTTACACTTTATAGATTCATGTTCACTGTTATCTGAGAATGTGCAACTGTGGCTTTGTGTTATAGACCGTACCTCTCAATGATTTAGAGCAGGATTTCTGCACAGATCATATAATAATGGAGGTGCAATAACCCATACATAGGAACATATTTTAAATATTGCTCTTGCACATATGGAAAGTTGCACAGGATTTGTGCTAACATGCATTTTCACACTTTTGCGTGTCCCAATTATAATGGCAGAGCCCTTGCAAAACTACACCAGGCCTCAGATTTCTATTGAGAGCCTGTGTAGTTTCCTTGTAGGAGTCAGGGGCCATGATCCTTAGTCCAATATACACCTTAGACTCCTGAATATCCCAGCATTGTTCCCGGAAGTGAACACCCTCTCCAATGATACTAGCCATGTCTATACAAGGTCAAGCTCAATGTGCATTTCCCACCAGTTCCATTTGAAATGGCATGGTTCCTGCCAATTCCACTTGCTGAGAGTGCACACTGTCTGCCTTTTGCTAAATTTGAAAAAGCTGCAATCTACTTACTATCACAGAAACAAATTCACTTGTTTTATCATGTTTGTGTGATGGTAAGCGGAGCACAGCTTTTTTCAAATGTAGCAAATAGTATACAATGCGCACCCTCAAGCAATGCAATTCCAAGCTTAGTTCATATGCAGCCACTTGTGCAAATCTGTTAATCAACTGGGAGAGCAGAACTATACATTCATCAACATTTTGTCATATCAGTAAAACAATAACAAGTATTATAAGTGGAAGTAAATACAATTTGCCATGGAGCAAGTGTAAAATATATATGGAATGCACAATATTCAAACCCATGACCATGTGTTAGTTACATTAGACCCAGACTTAAATATGGAATAACAATATGGAAACCCTATAAGAAGACAAGCATGAGTAAACTGGAAAGAGTGCAGCAGAAATATACCAAGGGCATCCATGGATGTGAAAATCTAAGTTATTATGAAAGACTAAGATATCTGAACTTGTACAGTGTGTCTTACAGATATCTAAGAGGAGATCTTATTCAGGTTTATAGGGCATTTAGTGACAACTACCTCTGGGAATGTTTGGGGTTATCAAAAAGTACTACAGGATCATCAAACAACCTGTGTAGAAAATTCTATAGGAATGAGAAGTGTACTAATTGGTTCTCTGACAGAGTAGCTGATGCATGGAACAGACTACCAAATTACATTAAAGTAAGCATTAGTTTAGATACTTTAAAAACAGCCTCAACACTTATTATGGGAACAAGTGTTTTTGTATATTGGCAAGCTAGAAAGGCATTTATGCCCATGCTTGAAATATTTGTATGCATGTATGTATGTATGTATGTATGAGTAAAGAAGTCCTAAATTTACAACTCTTACCACAAGGATATTGAGGCAACATTTGTCTATGTAGCACTTTATTTGTATAAGCTGCAATGTCACAACAGTATAAGAGAAGTTTGTATACCCTGTACTAGAACCCAGGATCACCTGCATTCCACTCCAACACTTAACACCTGTCGCCCCAGAATTAGTTACATGAAGTCCCCTATATTAGTATTCACGTTTACCTTCACTGTATTAGCGCAGTGCAGCCTCACTTACCAGGTTTGTGCACTGCAGAGCACTATTAATAGAATGCATCCAGTTTCCATTTTTGGATGTCTAGGTCATGTCTGATACATGGGTGGTCAAGTCATGCAAATGAGTGGCGCATCATGCAAATGTGGGGAAAAAAATTAAAAATAGAGAGAACAGTAAAGAATTACACATACAATATTAATTAAGAATAATCCTAATATATATCAAACAAGGGAGAAGAAATTGCCCTGCAATCAACCTGTTCAATGCAGCAAACTTACACGGAAGTACATAGCTCTTAACCTGTTAGAGTATGACATCTGGAGCAAGTAATAAATAATGGGGGCACAAAGGCCAGAATACAGGGGCAATTTTTACATATACTGTTCTTACAAACTTTGACAATTTGATGGAATAGCAGGTGTTGCATTAGCATGACATTTCTGAGGCATATGAAGTCTGACTCTCAAATGACTGTCATTATTTTCTGAATTCAGTCCTCCAAGATTTTGTAATGATTTTCCAGAAAACACATGAGTTTTAAGAGTAAAAGGCCACAAATATGAGGCAAACATCTGGACATTCTGTTGAAATCTGTACATTTGAGTACTACGTGGAAGGGATAAGTTTCATGGCCAGGTGCACTGGTGCACACCGCAAAAGCTTGTTTAACCATGCTGTGTCTTATTAATATGCATTGAACACTGCTGATTGCAGTTGTGTACACTGATTCATTCATGTAGGCTCTACATGGAGCCTACACAGAGTTTACTGAATCCTGGTGATTATTTAAAAAAATAATATAAATCCTTCCAACAGGAAGGGAAATGTACATTTTAGGACTCAAAATGAGGAGCATTTCTCAAAATAAGGTACAGCTGACAGAGGTAGGTATTCCACAATCAGTTTGTAAAATGCAGAAGAAAAGTTAATGCTCATAGCATACTGTTGTATTCTAATACCTTGATGGTCATGTGCAGACTGCCTGACATTCTAGTCTGTGCCTTCACTAGGCTTCCAGCTTAGTCCTGGAAATCTCTCCATCTCTTATTTTCCATCTACATGTCCTGAATGAATATTGAATGAACAGACATGGAAAAAATCCAATCCACATGTCCACCATTAAAAATAAACAATCTCTGCAAAGTTGGTTATTTGTGATTGCTAAACCGGTGTACCCTGACTTAATTTGTTAAGATGTGTTGAATAGATTAATTTCAGGTTGACTAAGTGAAACTTAACCTATGCATATATATATATATATATATATATATATATATATAGATTGATATAATTATTTCAATAAGTGATATATAAATCACTACATTTTTACAAAAATTCTAAGTTAATTCTGAGAAATAAGAACCTGTAGGGCTAATCTGCAGCTATATTATCTAATTATAATTGATTATTTTTTATTGTTTTTTTTACTTTCCATACTCCATGTACAAACCACTGATCAGTTTGGGATACAATTTTTTTTTTACTTCAATACAGAATGGCTTGGGGTACCATACAATGGAAAGGAAAACCTGAATGAAATAAAAATGGTCAAGCAAGACCGGCATGATTTCATCTTAGGATGAGATGTATGTATTTATAAAATAGAGTACTATGATTGGGTCTCAAATTTTAACTACATTGTTATGTATTCAAGATGTGAATGCCAAGAAATTCACCTCAGAAGTGAAGCTGGAGAAGTGAATCATAGCATCTATGCTAAAAATACGTAATAAGGAGTTATGATCGATGAGCCCCAATCATAACTTTTTGTAATGCCATGGAGTCTTTTCTACTCCATGTACTATCAATTACAAAAGAAAAAAAAAGTCAGGGACAGTTTTAAAACACTGCCCTAATTTAAATATGTTGTTTACAAATTGAAACTTGTAAACTTCAGTGGACATAGGAGGACAGAAATTCAGGGACTGAAGGAATCTTCCTTCACTTATATCCAACCATCACAGCACTTAGGGAGTTTGTAACAATTGTTATATGCCTCTGAAAGTGCTGCTACAGTCAGGTCTTGCACTGCTGCAGTAGTGCATAACAGGTTTATCTTTTTTTCTGATTTTGGAGCATAATCATGGTGCTCCATGCACAACATTTATATTAAATCAAAATAAGTGTCTGTGCCTCATTCAAGAGGTAACAGCTTTGAACTTGTTCACTATAACCTCTGCACCACCTCCATAAAGTCTAAGACACTCAGACCTTATCTCGACTAGTGATTTTTTTCAATGTTTGGTTGACTGATTACTTCCCATATGTCTAATTAGGCACTGTTTGTTCTTTTTCAGAACTGTTCAGCCAGATAAGAGTGAGGCAGAACCCCAAGAACCTTTCTGCAACTGAAGGAGACACTGTCATTCTGACCTGCTTCTTGTACCTCATCTCCAACCTTAGAATAATTAACCTTGACCTAACCTGAAACTATACACCACCTGAGAATAACGAGCTGAATTGTACAAAGTAAATTTTAACCCACAGATTCAATGGCTGAAATCTGTAAATGTCAGAGAAATGTGACGGTCGGTATGTCAGCCACTGGAACATTTCTAGTATGAGTATGTCAATGGTCATAACAGCTTTGGGAGTAAATGATCCTGAATGCTACTATTGTAGGGTGTCTGTGTTAACATCATATTTATTGAAGTGCAATAGAAATGGGACCTGGTTCACTGTCCTACATGAGAATGTTTGTAAGAACAGAATAGCAACTTCTTGTGTGTGCATGCATGCAATCATGCAAGCAACCAAAACTGAGGTGACAGGAGAAAGAGAGAGACAGTATGACATTCTGAGAAGCAAATGTGTAGCAGCATAAAGTTACTCATATCACTTCTGTTGTACAGGAAATCTGAATTAAAATCATAAACATAAAGATGTTCTTCATGCTTCACTGTTGCAGTGTTGGCATATGGGATTTTCTGCTTCAGAAGTGCTCGGTCGGCCTGATTACTAGAGGAAAAAACTCCCTCCTCCCTGAGCTGGTGAATGCCCTACCCTGACGTCAGGACAGTTGGGTATAAAGGGAGCCAGCCGATACCATATCATCAGTCTTTCTTGCCATTGGAGCGTAAAGCACTTGTAAGTGCGTTGGTCTAGCCACACTGGAGTGAGACATTCTTCTAAAGCTACGTACCCCATTGGGGAACTCTTTTCCTTACTTGTGACTCATGTCAGATAAAGTTAACAACTGTCTCCATTGTGGTAAATAAATCTTACACAGAGAATTTCATACTTTGTGTGTTGCTTGTTTAGGTCCAAACCATGTTGTCCCAAATTTTTGTCTGTGCACCCTTTTCAATACTAGGGCTATAAGGTGTAGGGACAAAATCTTGTTTAAGCATTTTAGTCAGCAATCCATTTCCCATCGTGCGATGGCATCCATTGGCCATCCTGAGGTTGAGCTCCCTAAGTGAAATAAGGAATAAATAGACCAAAACTTAGGGCCTCAGATGACAACCTTTCTCCATCCTCTAGCCCCCCAAGGCTCATTATCACAGAGGAAAAAGAGGCACCTTTGCAGCCCCCTTCTGCTAGTGAGGTGATGGAGCAGCCCTCTATCGAGACCCTTTTGGAGTCCGACATGCTGTCGGGTCTCTCAACTTCAATGCAGCCCTTGGCATTCGTTTCATCTGTCTGGTGCGGAGTCACTAAGGAGACATTAGCTTCTGGCCAATAATCCTGAACTGACAATGTCCTTTTGGGGCATCTGCCAACATCAGGTATTTCTCTCAAGGAAACTGGTGTCAGAGTAGTGCACATGCACAGGCTCAAGGCAAAAACTACACCTAAGAAGACTTTGACCTCAAGTACTGTGCCTAGGCCTATCTGCTTCTGCCCCACAGGTTATCAGTAGGATTTTGTCAGGTTGGACAAGGACTTTATTTCGTTCGTCAGTGGCAGGCAACCCCCTTGAATCTTCACCAGGAAAAGGGAAGAGGGACCCTACACCTGAGACCTCTTTTCAGAACCCCTGAGTCAGATGAAGACTCTGATCAGGAGGACTCTGCCCTTGAAGATGAAGCCTTTCTTACCTCCTTTGAGGATTCTGATTCAGATGATGTGTTACCTTCTGCTTCACCCCCTGAGGACATTATCTTTGGGGAGACACTGCATGCCATGAGACAGTTTTTCCAGTGACAAGCACAGGAATACCCACCAAGTTAAAAAGAGGGTCAGTGAGTTCCTTAATGTCCAACAACACAAACCCTTGGCTATCACTCCAGTTTTGGAAGTGGTATAAGATGTCTTCATGGAATCTTCCCTTAACCCAGACTGTCTTCCCCCAGCCCCTCATAAACCAGACAGGTTTTACAGGGTTCTGGACTCATACATTCCTTTTTAGGAACCCCTTTTCTGATCCAGAGGTTGTCACCCAGGCCCCAAAGGAGTTAGGGCTAGTACTTCTAAAAACTCATTACCTATGGACAAAGAAAGCAGGGCCCTTGACAGATTTGAGAAGAAGGTTTACACTTCCTCTACCCTGTCCTTGAGGGTCCTCAATTGCCAGTTCCATATGATAAAATACCAGAAGAGTATTTTGGAAAAAATTAAGCAAAAGATTCCCTCCCTGGAGGACAAGAGCACCTCCAAGGAATAGCTGGATCTCTGTCATTCCAGTTCTCAGGTAGCTGGGCACTCATTGCATGGTGGATATGATGCCTTAAAGGTATCTTCATGAGCTTGTTCATCAGAAGGCATGCTTGGCTTAGGGAACAGACATTACTAGAACATGTCATATCTAAACTACTAGATGCACCCCTGGATAAGGACTCTCCTTTTAGACCAAAGGCTGAGGCTGTGTTATAAAAGGTGAAGGATAAAGCAAAATCCATTTAAATGGGCAAAGACTTCCTCCAAGTCCAGCCACCTAGGTACAGTAGGAATTTTCCCAATAAGCATTGGTCCCTTCCCTCCCAATCAAAACCCAGTCAGAGGCAAACCCAAAGGGAAAGGTCTCATAGACAGCATTAGCAGTCACAGAGGGCAAGGGATTGTTCTTCAGATACACTTGGACTGGGGAGTTCTAGGACATAGGGCCCTAGCAGAGATCAGCAATGACTCACCCCTCATGCAAAATGCCTTTCAGCCAGAGAATTCCTTAGAGCAATTGGCTTCATGGCATCTTGTATACTAGTGATCTGTTTGGTCAGGTTACCTATGAGGAAGCTTCAGCTGTACCTCATGAATCTGTGGTGCCAACACTCAGTCCCTGGAGATGTAAATCCACCTTATTTGCTGCCTCAGGGTGGAACTGTCATGGTAGGCATGAGCATGTGCATAGAACCAGGGTCTCCCTTTCAGTTTCATTCTCAAGGCCAAACCTTAACCATGGATACAGCAGACACAGCCTGAGGAGCCCATTTCCAGCACCTCCTATCCTAGGGCAAATGGGAAGAGCAGTTCAGACACAAGCACATGAATTGGAAGGAATTGATGGCAGTACAGAAGGGCATGGTGACCTTCAAGGATCACTGGAAACAGGGGTCCTACTTATCAAAACAGACAACACAACAGTCATGTGGTACATAAAAAAACAAGGGGACACCCACTCCTATCCTGTTTGCTGGCTGGCAATGCAAATATGGGAGGCAGCCAATGCTATGGGGTTGCACCTGTTAGCTCAGTACTTTCTTGGAGCTCAAAACACTCTAGCAGATCACCTAATCAGACACTTAATGGATATGCATGAGTGGCAGCTGCATCGGGAAACATTTCTTAGCATAATCTAGAAGAGGGGAGCACCTCAAATAGACCTCTTTGCCACCAACGAAAACACTCAGTTAAAAAGATTCTGTTCCAGGAGCAAACTTCACAGAACCTGAGGGACAGATACCTTCTCTTTCCTGGAACCACCTATTTCTTTAAGCATTTCTCATCTGCCTCTCCTTCCAAGGGTCCTTCTAAAACTCAGGGAAGAAGGACCATTGGTCATCCTGACAGCTCTAGATGGCCCATGCAGCACTGGTACCCCCCTGCTACTGAGTTTAACCTAAGAAAATCCTTGGCAGTTACCACAGAGAGTGGATCTGCTGACTCAGTCAAAAAGAATCTCAAACTGCCTGTCTGGATAATTCATCAAAATTCTACCCTGAGCACTCTCTGACTAGTCAGGTGTTTAATATCTTCAAAGAGTCTAGAAGACCCAGTACTAGGAAAACATACTCTGGTAAGTGGAAAAGATTTTCTATTTGGAGTCAGCAACAAAGCCTCAACCCTGTCTCAAACAACATCCGGGGGTGTGGATAATACTTATGTCACATGCAGCATTCTGAGGGCATGGATAATACTTATGTCACATGTAGCATTCCGGAGGTGTGGATAATACTTATGTCACATGCAGCATTCGGGGGGGCATGGATAATACTTATGTCACATGCAACATTCTGGTGGCGTGGCATGGATAATACTTATGTCACATGCAGCTTTCTGGGGGCATGGATAATACTTATGTCACATGCAGCATTCTGGGGGCATGAATAAGACATGTCACATGCAGCATTCCAGGGGCATGGATAAGACTTATGTCACATGCAGCATTCCCGGGGCGTGAATAAGATTTATGTCACATGCAGCACTCCAGGGGTATGGATAGTACTTATGTCACATGCAGCATTCCGGGGGTGTGGATAATACTTATGTTGCATGCAGCATTCTGGGGGTGTGGATAATACTTATGTCACATGCAGCATTCTGGGGACATGGATAATACTTATGTCACATGCAGCATTCTGGGGGTGTGGATAATACTTATGTCACATGCAGCATTCTGGGACACGGATAATACTTATGTCACATGCAGCATTCCGGGGGTGTGGATAATACTTATGTCACATGCAGCATTCTGGGGGTGTGGATAATACCTATGTCACATGCAGCATTTTGGGGGCATGGATAATACTTATGTCACATCCAGCATTTTGGGGGGGTGTGGATAATATTTATGTCACATGCAGCATTCTGGGGGCGTGGATAATACTTATGTCACATGCATCATTCTGGGGACATGGACAATACTTATGTCACATGCAGGATTCTGGGGATGTGGATAATACTTATGTCACATGCAGCATTCTGGGGGTGTGAATAATACTTATGTCACATGCAGCATTCTGGGGGATGTGGTTAATACTTATGTCACATGCAGCATTCTGGGGGCATGGATAATACTTATGTCACATGCAGTATTCTGGGGGCATGGATAAGACTTATGTCACATGCAGCATTCCAGGGGAATGGATAAGACTTATGTTACATGCAGCATTCTGGGGGTGACGTGGATAATAGTTATGTCACATACTGCATTCCGGGGGCATGGATAATACTTATGTCACATGCAGCATTCTGGGGGCATGGATAATACTTATGTAATATGCAGCATTCTGAGGGTGTGGATAATACTTATATCACACGCAGCATTCTGGGGGCGTGGATAATACTTATGTCACATGCAGCATGCTGGGGGTGTGGATAATACTTATGTCACATGCAGTGTTCTGGGAGATGTGGATAGTACTTATGTCACATGCAGCATTCTGGGGACCTGGATAATACTTACGTCACATGCAGAAATCTGAGGGCATGGATGAGACTTATGTCCCATGCGGCATTCTGGGGGCATGGATAAGACTTATTTCGCATGCAGCATTCCAGGGGCATGGATAAGACTTATGTCACATGCAGCATTCTGGGGTGTGGATAATACTTATGTCACATGCAGCATTCCAGGGGCATGGATAATACTTATGTCACATGCAGCATTTTGGCGGTGTGGATAATACTTATGTCACATGCAGCATTCCAGGGGCATGGGTAAGACTTATGTCACATTCAGCATTCCGGGCCTTGGATAATACTTATTAGTCATGTACTGTTCCACAGAAATGCCACCATCATCTGAATCCATCCATCAGTCCACAACCCCTTTTCCCATTTTTACACATGGTGTTGAGGTGTCACTTGGAACAATCGCAATAATTGAATACCTGAATAATAGGACAGAGGAATTCTAGGACTGCTTGACCATATTATTTGGGAAACAAAGTGGAAAAGGTATACAAAAAGTTTCTTTAAAGAAAGGATTGAGGTTTATAGTTCTATGGGAATTAAATGCTACAAAGTTTTGTGCGTGTGTGTGTGTGTGTGTGTGTGTGTGTGTGTGTGTGTGTGTGTGTGTGTGTGTATGTGTGTGTGTGTGTGTGTGTGTGTGTGTTTGGTTGTCAGTGTGTGTGTGTGTGTGTGTGTGTGTGTGTGTGTGTGTGTGTGTGTGTATGGTTATTAATTTGTGTTATAGGCTGTATGCATGGGTTTCAGTGTGTGTGTTTAGAAGGACATGGTTGCACATGTGTGTGTGTCTAGAAAGGCATGGTTGCACATGTCTGTTAATTTGTGTTGTGTCTATGGGTGTTAATATGTATTGTGTGTGTGTGTGTGTGTGTGTGTGTGTGTGTGTGTGCATGAGTATTAATTTGTGCTGTGTGCGTGTGTGTGTGTGTGTGTGTGTGTGTGTGTGTGTGTGTGTGTGTGTGTGTGTGAATTTCTATTATGCATGTGTGTGGATGTCAGTGTGTGTGCATGACTAACTTGTGTGTGCATGTGTGTGTGTGTGTGTGTGTGTGTGTGTGTGTGTGTGTGTGTGTGTGTGTGTGTGTGTGTGTGTGTGTGTGTGTGTGTGTGTGTGTGTGTGTGTGTGTGTGTGTGTGTGTGTGTGTGTGTATGTATGTATGCAAGGGCGTTAGTGTGTGTGCATGGGTATTAATCTGTTGTGTACAAACACATTGGTACTAATTTGTGGTGTGTGTGTGTATCTGTGTGTCTATGTGAGTGTGTGTGTGTGTGTGTGTGTGTGTGATTTCTAAAATTTCAAAATTGGGGTCTTGAGGAAACTACCCTGATTTATGGATTTGTTGGGGGACTGAGGAATATGTGGTGCTTCCTATATTTAACTCACATGTTAAATAAGATGAAACATTTTTCAAATAATCAGTTGCTGCAGTTTGTTTAAGTATAGCATCCCATAATAAAAATATGTATCATCTATAGAATAGATATAGAAAATTAAAATATGGTTTGCAATGTTTAAAAACTTGGAGGAAAACACTATTTCTCTCTCTTCCAGACTGCTATTAAGTTATTGTTGATTTCATTTGCACCATGTTGTAAGTGATTTTAAATAACAAACTATTGTAGCACTTTTTTGCTGAAGAGTTTATTTATAGAAATATTCCACAATAAGTTTGAAATCACAGTATGCATGGATTTAAAATGACAGATGGCTCTTTATGCATCTAAGTAGTCACATAATAGTGAATTTTAGCACTCAGTGTGGAACTAAGGAACTCAACTCGGCAGGGTATACTTCCATGCAGACAGCCTTATTGTTCTGAATACCTGAAACAATATTATGAATCATGTCAATATTTGGGTTCTATTCTGGAAATGAAGTTTCAAGCTTTTGGGGTTGGTTTACAAAATGCAAGGTTTCTTTGTGCATATTTACCTGTTGTGTTTCACTTTCTCATAAAATGTGGTAAAGAATTTTAATATACCTCCTGAGTTTGTCAAAACGATGTTTTCTGTAGCAGTATAAAGAATGCTGTTTGATACGGGCATCATAATTAATAGAATTTCCTCAAAGAATTTTGGTTCTTAGCTTTCAAATATGTACATTTTGAGTAATGGAAACATTTAACTATATGCTGGATGTTCAGTATTTCATTAGCTTTTCACTGGCTGAATGTTAGAGGTGTATAATCTTCATAATTTACTAAATTTCACAAAAATGAGAAATTATATATTGTACAAATCCATCTCTGCATTTCTCTTTATGAACTATTCTTAAACTCAAACCATAGTCTTCTTCAGCTAATTACCTTCCAAGTCAGTACCTTAAAATAGCAGCTGATAACACTGCCTATCATGTCTCAGTCCTTATAAACAAATCAGTCTAGTCTAAGAATCTCATGTTCCCTCTCTCTGGAAAAAATCAAAAATGATCCCTCTACAGAAAGGAATAAATTCAACAGATATTGTCAACGATAGACCTATAGCAATCTTATCATCCCTCTCCAAAATACTTGAAAATGTATTCAAAAACAATTGCTAAACTATCTCCTGCAGAAAGAACTCCTTTCCCCCACACAGTATGGCTTCTGCCCTTCCCATTGTACTAATGCTGCACTTCTAACCTTTATAGATACTGTCAATAGAGCTAGAGATAACGGCAAACTAGTCTTCTGCTTATTTCTAGACTTGTCTAAAGCCTTCGACACAGTTTGTCACAGCAAATTTCTACTTTAAATGTCCTCATTAGGTCCGTCTCTCAGCCCACCCATCTATGGTTCAAAAGCTACTTGTCCAATAAGTATCAGTCAGTAAAATGCCACTCCAGTGTCTCTCCATACCTCCTACTCACCACTGGTGTACCACAAGGCTCCATCCTTGGTCCCCTCCTCTTTATCATTCTCACTAACACCCTCCACACATCCACACAACAGGCCTCCGTAATACAGAATGCAGATGACTCCATGTTTATTTGCAAATCTGACAATCTGGCACATCTCCAAAAAGTTACTCTGGAAGCTTTAACAGCCACTGAAACATGGCTTTGTAATCCACAGCTCATGATCAGTCCAATAAAAACAAAGTACTTTTTCCCCAAATCCCTCTCTCACAAAAAAAACAAAATTTAGAATCATCTCTTTTAATAATAAAACCATGAAGTCACGTCACGTTGTAAATTATTAGGGATGATGGTGGATGATGATCTTAAGTTTGACCTGCACATATAAAATTGCATTATAAAATCATCAAAAACTATGGATGCTTTCTTACTAACCTTCAGTCATCACAAAAATCAAAACTTGGACAATGCTATAACAAAGTTGCTAAATTTGCAAAAAATACCCCTTTCACAACCCACCACTGTATAGCACCAAAAAGCCTAAATTGGTTAGAAGTGCCTCATCAACTAATATACAGAGCTTCTTACCACCCTTAAAATTATCCAGCATCCATCCGCTTGCCCAGCACTAAATACTACTCTAAACAATTATGTTCTCACTTGGTCATAATGATCCAGTGACCATAAACTCCTTTCTGTCCACAAACCTACCAAATCTGCTGGGCATGGTCTGTACTCGTACCATGTTGCCAAGCCCTGGAATTCTTCACCTGTATCCATGAGTTCAATACCCTCCTTCCAGTCTTTTAAAACCATTCTGAAAGACTTCCCAGCCAAAATCTAGCTCTGTTCCCACTCAACCCCAGAATAAACTATATCCATAAATATGAACAAGTACCTGTTCATCCCTTATACCTCCTTACTCTCCCTTCTTCACTCACCCCCTAACTCTTTCCTGACTCACTATCTAAACATGCCATAACCCTAATGATTTCTCTCATTTGGTATTGTAATTCATGTTGGTATTATATAAACATACCTTTAATTTCCCTACACTGGCTAAAAATTCTCTAAATATGAAATCATTGTCCTATACATTGTATCTACTCCTAACCAATGTTGTCACATTATGTCTAATTTGGTATAAATGTTTAAACTGTAGGTTTCTATTGTATTATTTCTGATGATTGTAAAATTATTGTTCTTAAAATGTCTAAGCAACATTTTGGAACTTTCTTCCAGGCCTCCACTGAAAATGGACACCTAACCAGTTGGACTGGCAATCAGATGTCAAGAAATTATAAATATTTTGCTTTTCCATAATCTGATGTCAATATGTCATAAATATAAATGTTGAATACTTCCTATATTTTAGTTTAAGACATACATGACTCAGCATTTTACTGGAGAATTTTTGGATTTAATTTTTATAATGTCATATTATATGTCCAGAATCATAGTATTTATTTGTCTAACTGACCTACTTTTATAATTGTGCGTCCCAGAATTATGAAAAAAATAAGAGAGAACCAAAGTTACTTTTGCAGGAG
This sequence comes from Protopterus annectens, assembly GCF_019279795.1. NCBI lineage: Eukaryota > Metazoa > Chordata > Ceratodontiformes > Protopteridae > Protopterus > Protopterus annectens. The sequence goes on from NC_056732.1 coordinate 1,874,066,492, forward strand.
GGTGAGCCACTCTGCACGCTCTACCCTGCAACTTATATATACTAATGCTGAGATAACGGTACCTCCACAGCCCCTGATACTTATATATACTAATGCTGAGATAACGGTATCCCCAAATACCTTTAATTATATATACTAATACTGAGACAACGGAACCCCACACCCACTGCTACTTATTTATACTAATGCTGAGATAACGGTACCTCCACAAGGCTCTAATTTGTATATATATATATATATATATATATATATATATATATATATATATATACTAATGCTGAGACAATGGTACCCCACACATTCTCCTACTTATATATACTAACGCTGAGATAATGGTACCCCCACAACCCTCTAATTTATATATATATATATATATATATATATATATATATATATATATATATATATATATCTATACTAATGCTGAGACAATGGTACCCCACACATACTCCTACTTATATATACTAATGCTGAGATAACGGTACCTCCACAGCCCCTGATACTTATATATACTAACGCTGAGATAATGGTACCCCCACACCCCCTGCTACTTATACATAATAACTCTGAGATCACTGTAGCCCCCACACCCTGCTACTTATATATACTAACGCTGAGATAATGGTACCCCCACACCCCACTACTTATATATACTAATGCTAAGACAATGGTAGCCCCACAACCCATACTGCATAAATATACTAATGCTCAGATCACTGAACTCCCAACCCCCTGCTACTTATATATATATATATATATATATATATATATATATATATATATATATATATATATATATATATATATATATTAAATCTGAGATTACAGTACCCCCACAACCTGCTAGTTATATATACTAAACCTGAGATCACTGAACCCCCACACATCTGCTTTGTACTTATACTAACACTGAGATCACTAAATGCCCCAAACCACTGATACTTCTTTATACTAGCTCTGGGATAACTGAACTCTCACACCTTGCTGCTTATATATGCTAACTCTGAGAACAGTGTATCCCCACACCCTGTTACTTATATATGTAAACTAACTCTGAGATCAGTGTACCCCCAAACTTTGCTACTTATAAATACTAACTCTGACATCACAGTAGCCCCACACCCATCTACTTATATATACTAACTCTGAGATCACAGTACACCCACACCCTGCTACTTATATATAAGTCTGTGATCACAGTAACCCCACACCCCTGCTACTTATATATACTAACTCTGGGATCAGTGAAATCCCACACAGCTGTTACTGATATATACTAATTCTGAGATCACTGTACCCCCACACCCTGCTACTTATATATACCAACTCTGAGATCACTGTACCCCCACACGTCTGAGATCACATTACCCCCACACTCTGCTACTTATATATACTAACTCTGAGATCAGTGTACCTCCACACCCTGCTACTTATATATACTAACTCTGAGATCACAGTACCCCACACCTTGCTACTTATATATACTAACTCTGAGATCAGTATACCCCACACCCTGCTACTTATATATACTAACTCTGAGATAACTGTACCTGCACACCCTGCTACTTATATATACTAACTCTGAGATCAGTGTACCCCACACCCTGCTACTTATATATACTAACTCTGGGATCGCAGAAACCCCACACTCTGCTACTTATATATACTAGCTCTGAGATCATAGTACCCCCACACCCTGCTACTTATATATATTAACTCTGAGATCAGTGTACCCCACACCCTGCTACTTATATATACTAACTCTGAGATAAGTGTACCACCACACCCTGCTATTTATATATAGTAACTCTGAGATCAGTGTACCCCCACACTCTGCTACTTATATAGACTACCTCTAGGATCACAGTACTGTCACACCCTGCTACTGATATATACTAACTCTGAGATTAGTATACCTCCACATCCTGCTATTTATATATAGTAACTCTGAGATCAGTGAACACCACACCCTGCTACTTATATATACTAACTCTGAGATCTTTGTACCCCACACCCTGCTCTTCATATATACTAATTCTGAGATCAAAGCAACCCCCACACCCTGCTACTTATACATACTAACTGTGTGATCAGTGTACCTCCACACCCTGCTACTTATATATATACTAACTCTGGGATCAGCGTACCCCCACACCCTGCTACTTATATATACTAACTCTGGGATCAGTGTACCCCCACACCCCTGCTACTTATATGTACTAACTCTGGGATCACAGTACCTCCACACCCTGCTACTTATATGTACTAACTCTGAGATCAGTGTACACCCACACCTGCTACTTATATATACTAACTCTGAGATCACAGCACCCCCACACCCTGCTACTTATATATACTAACTCTGGGATCAGTGTACCGCCACACCCTGCTACTTATATATACTAACTCTGAGATCAGTGAACCCCCACACCCTGCTACTTATATATACTAACTCTGAGATCAGTGTACCCCCACACCCTGCTACTTATATATACTAACTTTGAGATCAATGTACCCCACACCCTACTACTTACACATACTAACTCTGAGATCAGTGTACACCTATACCCTGCTAATGATATATGCTAACTCTGAGATCAGTGTGCACCCACACCCCTATTACTTATATATACTAAATCTGGGACCACTGTACTCCCAAACCCTGCTACTTATATATACCCACTCACTGTCCCCACACCCTGCTACTTATACATACCCACTCTGAGATCATTATACCCCACACCCTGCTACTTATATACTAACTCTGAGATCAGTGTTTCCCCACACCCTGCTACTTATATATACTAACGCTGAGATCACAGTAACCCCAACACCCCTGCTACTTATATATACTAACTCTGAGATCAGTGTACCCCACACCCTGCTACTTATATATACTAACTCTGAGATCAGTGTACCCCCACACCCTGCTACTTATATATACTAACTCTGAGATCAGTGTACCCCCACACCCTGCTACTTATATATACTAACTCTGAGATCAGTGTACCCCACACCCTGCTACTGATATATACTAACTCTGAGATCAGTGAACCCACACACCCTGCTACTGATATATACTAACTCTGAGATCAGTGAACCCACACACTCTGCTACTGATATATACTAACTCTGAGATTAGTGTACCCTGCACACCCAGCTACTGATATATACTAACTCTGAGATTAGTGTACCCTGCACACCCTGCTACTTATATATATACTAACTCTGAGATCAGTGAACCCACACACCCTGCTACTGATATATACTAACTCTGAGATTAGTGTACCCTGCACACCCAGCTACTGATATATACTAACTCTGAGATTAGTGTACCCTGCACACCCAGCTACTGATATATACTAACTCTGAGATCAGTGAACCCACACACCCTGCTACTGATATATACTAACTCTGAGATCAGTGTACCCTTACACCCTGCTACTTATATATACTAACTCTGAGATCATTGTACCCCACACCCTGCTACTTATATATACTAACTCTGAGATCAGTGTACCCCACACCCTGCTATGTATATATACTAACTCTGAGATCAATGTACCCCTACACCCTGCTAAATATATATACTAACTCTGAGATCAGTGTACCCCCACACCCTGCTACTTATATATACTAACTCTGAGATCAGTGTAACCCCACACCCTGCTACTTATATATACTAACTCTGAGATCAGTGTACCCCACACCCTGCTACTTATATATACTAACTCTGAGATCATTGTACCCCACACCCTGCTACTTATATATACTAACTCTGAGATCACTGTACCCCACACCCTGCTACTTATATATACTAACTCTGAGATCACTGTACTCCCAAACCCTGCTACTTATACATACCCACTCTGAGATCATTACACCCCACACCCTGCTACTTATATACTAACTCTGAGATCAGTGTTTCCCCACACCCTGCTACTTATGTACACTAACTCTGAGATCAGTGAACACCACACCCTTGTACTTATATATATATATATATATATATATATATATATATATATATATATATATACTAACTCTGGGATCAGTGTACCCCCACACCCTGCTACTTATATGTACTAACTCTGAGATCATTGTACCCCACACCCTGCTACTGATATATACTAACTCTGAGATCAGTGTACCCTTACACCCTGCTACTGATATATACTAACTCTGAGATCAGTGTACCCTTACACCCTGCTACTTTTATATACTAACTCTGAGATCATTGTACCCCACAACCTGCTACTAATATATACTAACTCTGAGATCAGTGTACCCCCACACACCCTGCTACTTATATATACTAACTCTGAGATCAGTGTACCCCACACCCTGCTACTTATATATACTAACTCTGAGATCAGTGTACCCCCACACCCTGCTACTTATATATACTAACTCTGAGATCATTGTACCCCACACCCTGCTACTTATATATACTAACTCTGAGATCACAGGACTCCCACACCCTGCTACTTATATATATATATATATATATATATATATATATATATATATATATATATATATATATACTAACTCTGAGATCACAGTACCCCCAAACCCTGCTACTTATATATACTAACTCTGAGATCACTGTACCCCCATGCTCTGCTACTTATACATACTAACTCTGAGATCAGTGTACCCCCACACACCCTACTACTTATATATACTAATAACTCTGAGATCATTGTACCCCCACACCCTGCTACTTATATATACTAACTCTGAGATCAGTGTACCCCCACACCCTGCTACTTATATATACTAACTCTGAGATCAGTGTACCCCACACCCTGCTACTTATATATACTAACTCTGAGATCACAGTACCCCACACCCTGCTACTTATATATACTAACTCTGAGATCAGTGTAACCCCACACCCTGCTACTTATATATACTAACTCTGAGATCACAGTACCCCACACCCTGCTACTTATATATACTAACTCTGAGATCAGTGCACCCTCACACCCTGCTACTTATACATACCCACTCTGAGATCATTATACCCCACACCCTGCTACTTATATACTAACTCTGAGATCAGTGTTTCCCCACACCCTGCTACTTATATATACTAACTCTGAGATCAGTGTACCCCCACACCCTGCTACTTATATATACTAACTCTGAGATCACAGTACCCCACACCCTGCTACTTATATATACTAACTCTGAGATCAGTGTACCCCCACACCCTGCTACTTATATATACTAACTCTGAGATCAGTGTACCCCACACCCTGCTACTTATATATACTAACTCTGAGATCAGTGTACCCCCACACCTGCTACTTATATACTAACTCTGAGATCAGTGTACCCCCACACCCTGCTACTTATATATACTAACTCTGAGATCAGTGTACCCCCACACCCTGCTACTTATATATACTAACTCTGAGATCAGTGTACCCCCACACCCTGCTACTTATATATACTAACTCTAAGATCAGTGTACCACCACACCCTGCTACTGATATATACTAACACTGAGATCACTGTATCCCCACACCCTGCTACATATATATGCTAACTCTGAGATCAGTGTACCCCACACCCTGCTACTTATATATACTAACTCTGAGATCACAGTACCCCCACACCCTGCTACTTATATATACTAACTCTGAGATCAGTGTACCCCCACACCCTGCTACTTATATATACTAACTCTGAGATCAGTGTACCACCACACCCTGCTACTGATATATACTAACTCTGAGATCAGTGTACCCACACACCCTGCTACTTATATATATATATATATATATATATATATATATATATATATATATATATATATATATATATATATATATATATATACTAATTCTGAGATCAGTAAGCCCACACCCTGCTACTTATATATACTAACTCTGAGATCAGTGTACCCCCACACCCTGCTACTTATATATACTAACTCTGAGATCAGTGTACCCCCACACCCTGCTACTTATATATACTAACTCTGAGATCAGTGCACCCTCACACCCTGCTACTTATACATACTAACTCTGGGATCACAGTACCCCCACACCCTGCTACTTATATATACTAACTCTGAGATCAGTGTACCCCCACACCCTGCTACTTATATATACTAACTCTGAGATCAGTGTACCCACACCCTGCTACTTATATATACTAACTCTGAGATCATTGTACCCCACACCCTGCTACTTATATATACTAACTCTGAGATCAGTGTAACCCACACCCTGCTACTTATATATACTAACTCTGAGATCAGTGTACCCTTACACCCTGCTACTGATATATACTAACTCTGAGATCACAGTACCCACACCCTGCTACTTATATATACTAACTCTGGGATCAGTGTACCCCCACACCCTGCTACTTATATGTACTAACTCTGAGATCACAGTAAAACCACATCCTGCTAATTATGTACACTAACTCTGAGATCAGTGAACACCACACCCTTGTACTTATATATAGTAATTCTGAGATCAGTGTAACCCCACACCCTGCTACTTATATATACTAACTCTGAGATCAGTGTACCCCCACACCCTGCTACTTATATATACTAACTCTGAGATCAGTGTACCCACACCCTGCTACTTATATATACTAACTCTGAGATCACAGTACCCCCACACCCTGCTACTTATATATACTAACTCTGAGATCAGTGTACCCTTACACCCTGCTACTTATATATACTAACTCTGAGATCAGTGTACCCCCACACCCTGCTACTTATATATACTAACTCTGAGATCAGTGTACCCTCACACCCTGCTTGTATCTACTAACTCTGAGATTGCTGTACCCCCATACCCTGCTACTTATATGTACTAACTCTGAGATCAGTGTAACCTACACCTGCTACTTATATATATATACAAACTCTGAGATCACTGTACCCCCACACCCTGCTATTTATACATACTAACTGTGCGATCAGTGTACCTCCACACCCTGCTACTTATATACACTAATTCTGAGATAACTGTACCCACCCAACCTGCTACTTATATATACTAACTCTAGGATCAGTGTACACTGAACACCTGCTACTTATGAATACTAACTCTGAGATCACAGTACTCTCACACCCAACTATTTATATGTACTAACACTGAGATCAGTATACCTACACACCCTGCTACTTATACACACTAACTCTGAGATCAGTGTACCCCCACACCCTGCTACTGATATATACTAACTCTGAGATCAGTGTACCTCCACACCCTGCTACTTATATATACTAACTCTGAGATCATTGTACCCCACACCCTGCTACTTATTTATACTAACTCTGAACACAGCACCCCCACACCCTGCTATTTATATATACTAACTCTGAGTACAGTGTACCGACACCCTGCTACTTATATATACTAACTCTGAGATCAGTGTACCCTCACACCCTGCTACTGATATATACTAACTCTGAGATCAGTGTACCCACACACCCTGCTACTTATATATACTAACTCTGAGATCAGTGTACCCCACACCATGCGACTTATACATACTAACTCTAAGATCACTGAACCTGCATACCCCTTCTACTTATATATACTAACTCTGAGATCAGTGTACCCCACACCCTGCTACTTATATATACTAACTCTGAGATCACAGTACCCCACACCCTGCTACTTATATATACTAACTCTGAGATCAGTGTACCCTGCACACCCTGCTACTGATATATACTAACTCTGAGATTAGTGTACCCTGCACACCCTGCTACTGATATATACTAACTCTGAGATCAGTGTACCCCACACCCTGCTACTTATATATACTAACTCTGAGATCACAGTACCCCCACACCCTGCTACTTATATATACTAACTCTGAGATCAGTGTACCCCACACCCTGCTACTTATATATACTAACTCTGAGATCAGTGTGCCCCACACCCTGCTACTTATATATACTAACTCTGAGATCAGTGTACCCCCACACCCTGCTACTTATATATATACTAACTCTGAGATCAGTGTACCCCACACCCTGCTACTTATATATACTAAATCTGAGATCAGTGTACCCCCACACCCTGCTACTTATATATACTAACTCTGAGATCAGTGTACCCCACACCCTGCTACTTATATATACTAACTCTGAGATCAGTGTACCCCCACACCTTGCTACTTATATATACTAACTCTGAGATCAGTGTACTCCCACACCCTGCTACTGATATATACTAATTCTGAGATCAGTGTACCCCACACCCAGCTACTTATATGTACTAATTCTGAGATCAGTGTACCCACACACCCTGCTACTTATACATACTAACTCTGAGGTCAGTATACCCCACACCCTGCTACCTATATATATATATATATATATATATATATATATATATATATATACTAACTCTGAGATCAGTGTACCCTCACACCCTGCTACTTATACATACTAACTCTGGGATCACAGTACCCCCACACCCTGCTACTTATACATACCCACTCTGAGATCATTATACCCCACACCCTGCTACTTATAAACTAACTCTGAGATCATTGTACCCCACAACCTGCTACTGATATATACTAACTCTGAGATCAGTGTACCCCACACCCTGCTACTTATATATACTAACTCTGAGATCAGTGTACCCTTACACCCTGCTACTTATATATACTAACTCTGAGATCAGTGTACCCTTACACCCTGCTACTTTTATATACTAACTCTGAGATCATTGTACCCCACAACCTGCTACTGATATATACTAACTCTGAGATCAGTGTACCCCCACACACCCTGCTACTTATATATACTAACTCTGAGATCAGTGTACCCTTACACCCTGCTACTGATATATACTAACTCTGATATCACAGTACCCCCAAACCCTGCTACTTATATATACTAACTCTGAGATCAGTGTACCCCAACACCCTGCTACTTATATATACTAACTCTGAGATCAGTGTACCCCCACACCCTGCTACTTATATATACTAACTCTGAGATCAGTGTACCCCCACACCCTGCTACTTATATATACTAACTCTGAGATCAGTATACCCCATACCCTGCTACTTATACATACTAACTCTGAGATAAGTGTACCCACACCCTGCTACTTATATATACTAACTCTGAGATCAGTGTAACCCCACACCCTGCTACTTATATATACTAACTCTGAGATCAGTGTACCCCACACCCTGCTACTTATATATACTAACTCTGAGATCAGTGTACCCACACCCTGCTACTTATATATACTAACTCTGAGATCACTGTACCCCCACACCCTGCTACTTATATATACTAACTCTGAGATCAGTGTACCCCACACCCTGCTACTTATATATACTAACTCTGAGATCAGTGTACCTCCACACCCTGCTACTTATATATATATATATATATATATATATATATATATATATATATATATATACTAACTCTGAGATCAGTGTACCACCACACCCTGCTACTTTTATATACTAACTCTGAGATCATTGTACCCCACAACCTGCTAATTATGTACAATAACTCTGACATGAGTGAACATCACACCCTTGTAATTATATATACTAACATACTCTGAGGTCAGTGTACCCCCACACCCTGCTACTTATATATACTAACTCTGAGATCACTGTATCCCCACACCCTGCTACATATATATATATATATATATATATATATATATATATATATATATATACTAACTCTGAGATCAGTGTACCCCACACCCTGCTACTTATATATACTAACTCTGAGATCACAGTACCCCAACACCCTGCTACTTATATATACTAACTCTGAGATCAGTGTACCCACACCCTGCTACTTATATATACTAACTCTGAGATCAGTGTACCCCCACACCCTGCTACTTATATATACTAACTCTGGGATCAGTGTACCCCCACACCCTGCTACTGATATATACTAACTCTGAGATCACAGTACCCCCACACCCTGCTACTTATATATACTAACTCTGAGATCATTGTACCTATATATATATAAACTCTGGGATCACATTAACCCCACATCCTGCTACTTATATATACTAAATCTGAGACCAGTGTATCCCCCCACACTACTTCTTATATAAATACTAACTCTGAGATAACTCCACCCACACATCCTGCTACTTATATATATTAACTCTGAGATCAGTGTACCCCACACCCTGCTACTTATATATACTAACTCTGAGATCAGTGTACCCCACACCCTGCTACTGATATATACTAACTCTGAGATCAGTGTACCCCCACACCCTGCTACTTATATATACTAACTCTGAGATCAGTGAACCCACACACCCTGCTACTGATATATACTAACTCTGAGATAAGTGTACCCACACACCCTGCTACTTATATATACTAACTCTGAGATCATTGTACCCCACACCCTGCTGTTCATATATACTAACTCTGAGATCACAGTGCCCTCACACCCTGCTACTTATATATACTAACTCTGGGATCAGTGTACTCTCACACCCTGCTACTGATATATACTAACTCTGAGATCAGTGTACCCACACACCCTGCTACTTATATATATATATACTAAATCTGAGATCAGTGTACCCCCACACCCTGCTACTTATATATACTAACTCTGAGATCAGTGTACCCCACACCCTGCTACTTATATATACTAACTCTGAGATCAGTGTACCCCACACCCTGCTACTTATATATACTAACTCTGAGATCAGTGTACCCCCACACCCTGCTACTTATATATATATATATATATATATATATATATATATATATATATATATATATATATATATATACTAACTCTGAGATCAGTGTACCCCACACACCTGCTACTTATATATATTAAATCTGAGATTACAGTACCCCCACAACCTGCTAGTTATATATACTAACTCTGAGGTCAGTGTACCCCACACACCTGCTACTTATATCAGACGTGTCCAACCTATAGCCCATGGGCTACATGCAGCCCTCAGAGCTCTTCCCTGCGGCCCATGACCTTTAACTGCAACTTCGGTGTATGCATGCACCAAAACACTTTTTTTCATTTGTTTTTTGCATCCGTGACCTGTAACTGCAACATTGGTTTGCGCATGCACCAAAGCACCCTTCCCATTTTGTTTTTTTCCCGCCAAAGTAAGATCTGTGTTTTCTCGCCGCTGTGTTATTTTGCACTGAAGAATCTGTCTGTGTGTGTGTGTGTGTGTGTGTGTGTGTGTGTGTGTGTGTGTGTGTGTGTGTGTGTGTGTGCATGTGTGTTGTCACGCTGAAGAGGGATTTGTGTACGGATTTGCCCTCGGTGCCTATGAAAGGGACAGCACCTAACTGTATTAACAGGTGAGTGCAGAGTGAGTGAGTGCATGCATGAAAGCAAAATGTTTGTGTGCATGAAAGAAGAAGGAGTGTGTGTGTTTATGTGTGCAAGAGAGAGAGGGAGAGTGTTGTACTGAATTAACGTACCTGTCAACTGTACAGATTTTCAAAAAATGTCTGGATTTTAGTCTCATATCATTTGCGTGTTCTGACATTCAAGCTGAATATATCCATATCCCTTACAAGTCCTTTTCCTACTGAGCTGATATTGTTTGAAGATGTACAAATCAACAGACATGGCTGATCCGTATGGTTTTGTATGGGTACCTGGAGATAGGATAGTATTAACGGGGAAAGAGATGACCAAACAGAGATCACAAATTGTACCATACCTCATAACTGTTCAGATTTTTGCAGAATGTCCAAACATTTGCTTCATATTCTTGGCTTGTTTTTCATAAAACTGTGGTTTTCTGGCATTAAAGACTGAAGTTAGAAAATAATAACAGTCATCTGAGTTTCAGAATTCATACCCTTCAGAAAATGTATGCTAATGCAAAACTTGTTATCAACTTTCTAAGTCTGTAATAGCAATATTTAAAAAAACGTCCCTATTTTTGGGCCTTTGTCCCCCTATTATTGAGGTTTTGTCCAGAATTTGTGCTCTAAGAGGTTGAAAGGTATGAGTGTATCCAGTGTGAGAGTGGAAAATAAGTGGGTAAATTGTATTAGTGTCAGACTTACACAAATGCCCTTTTTGTATTGAGCATAAACCATTTAGTCATGCTCTACAAATGATGAAGGTTTTCTAAGCGTTATGGACATTGTTCATATATTGTGTTTGTAGTGATGTGAGACTTTTTAGCTATTTTCTTGCAGACAGACTTCATAGAATTACTAAAATTGTTAACAAATTCAATACTTTAATTCTGATAAAGTGAAGCTTCAAATGTCTGGTAGGCTGTTATACTTTTATACCCTACACAAGCAATTTTGAAATAACTGGTGTAACTGAATTCAGAATTCTAATTAGGACAGTGGATCTTTATATGATTACTATATTGTTAAATACCGATGCCCTATTTCAGTTAATTTGATAAATTATTTAAAGGTAATATGGCACTTTTTAACACGTCTCTTGTGGGTGCAGCTTGGGGGTGGAGAAAGAGTAACGAACTGGTTTATAGGATTATATTGAAGTTTTGTGTGATGGAAGTATGTCAGCATCTCATGCTGAATTGTGTGTTGGTTGTTAGTTGCAGAACATTTTTCTGTGTAATATTGGTTACTATGGTATCTTGGCTAGTGTAAGTAGGGGGTCTCCAGGTGCTTTTTGCAGGGAAATGCAAGGGTGAGTTTGAACTGTCAGATGTATATGGATTCTGCCCTATTTTAATGCATCACTTTTGCTCATAAATTTCTTGACCTGACAGATAGCACAACTGTGAAGTTTATCAACTTAAAGATGTCATTCTGGGTAAATAAAATGGTGGGGGATACACAGGTGAGATGGATTTCTTACTAAAGCATGCTGTAAGAGTTAACTTAGAGATATTGATTACCAATATGTACAGATGTTCTGCTGTAGGCTAGTGTGTGACTTTATATACCTAGGAGGCTCTCATGATTTTTTTTTTTATTAAATGTGAACTGCCATTTCAGTGGCTATGCTTTCTGTTCCTAGCTGTATTTTGTGGGATGCTTGTTAGAAATTATTAAAATGTCGAATTTAAGAATAAGTATGTAAACTATGTTGGTCTGATACAAGTTTTATGAAAAGAGGCACAATAACATAGATATACTAAATAGAAACAGGTGTGTGCAGCATGGATGAGCATAGCACGGGCAGCTGTTATCACTGGATAATATCCTGCTTAACAAGTCTGGCTTCAGGTTTAGGCATTCTGCTACTGACACTTCTAGCATGCAGCAATGCTACCTAGATATTGTCCGGACTGGAATTTGTTATGTTGGGATTTTTATCATGTGAATTCGGCCTAAAACAGACACTATGGAGATAACAGGATTTTTAGCCAGTACATGAAAAATGAGGAGTTAGACATGCAGGCTGTACTTGTCAAAAGTCCACTGAACATTTTGACCCACAGAGACACACTGGATCCATTTGAATGACAGAATTTACTAACCAAATACTGAAACCAATTCTATCACTGTATTTAAGCATCATTCCTGGTGAATATGAAATGCTGCCCTAGGTCAGGATCTTGTCTTCTTCAAAGACATGAGGAGAGAGTTTAAGCATCTTTCCACATCACTGCAGGGATCTATGGGCTGAGGGGGCTAAGTCCTCCACATAAGGGAGAAAAAGAAGGTCCAATATCCCAGTAGTGAAGACATACCTACTACAATGGAATTGGATACAGACGAATAAATCAGTACCTTGGACTACATATGGACATAAAGGACATGACAGAAGACATGGACACCTTTAAGAAACCAGCAAAATCAAGAGGTATGATCTCATACAAATGGAAGGGTTCATTAACTAAGATGTTAGAGTTAACTGTTTAATTAAGAATTAGAATTAGAATGAGAATTAGAATTTTAAGGTAAATATTAGGCATTTATTACATTTATTCATTGTTCGAATGCACCTACAGAACAACCAGGAAGTTGACTTTGGTTGCCCACGGCAGCGAAAGAGTTAACTATATAATATATTTTATGTGTTGCCCCAAGAAAATTTCTGTTCACTCAATGCAGCCCCGACAAGCCAAAAGGTTGGACATCCCTGATTTATATAAACTAACTCTGAGATCACTGCACCCCCACACCCTGCTACTTATATATACTAATTCTTAGATAATTGTACAACACACCCTGCTACTTATAAATATACTAACACTGGGATCACATTACCCACACACCCTGCTACTGATATATACTAACTCTGAGATTAGTGTACCCTGCACACCCAGCTACTGATATATACTAACTCTGAGATCAGTGAACCCACACACTCTGCTACTGATATATACTAACTCTGAGATCAGTGAACCCACACACCCTGCTACTGATATATACTAACTCTGAGATCACAGTACCCCACACCCTGCTACTTATATATACTAACTCTGAGATCATTGTACCCCACACCCTGCTACTTATAAACTAACTCTGAGATCAGTATACCCCACACCCTGCTACTTATATACTAACTCTGAGATCAGTGTTTCCCCACACCCTGTTCCCTATATATACTAACTCTGAGATCAGTGAACCCACACACCCTGCTACTGATATATACTAACTCTGAGATTAGTGTACCCTGCACACCCTGCTACTGATATATACTAACTCTGAGATTAGTGTACCCACACACTCTGCTACTTATATATACTAACTCTGAGATCAGTGTACCCCACACCCTGCTACTTATATATACTAACTCTGAGATCAGTGTACCCCACACCCTGCTACTTATATATACTAACTCTGGGATCACAGTACCCCCACACCTTGCTACTGATATATACTAACACTAAGATCAGTGTAACCTCACACACTGCTACTGATAAATACTAACTCTGAGATCAGTGTACCCCACACCCTGCTACTTATATATACTAACTCTGAGATCACAGCACCCCACACCCTGCTACTTATATATACTAACTCTGAGATCAGTGCACCCTCACACCCTGCTATTTATCAATACTAACTCAAACATCACAATACCCTCACAATCTGTTAATTAGATATACTAACAATTAGATAAGTGTGCCCCCACACCCTGCTACTTATATATACTAACTCTGACAGCAGTGTACCCCTACACTCTACTACTTATATATACGAACTGTGGGATCACAGTACCCCCACACACTGCCACTGATATATGCTAACTCTGAGAATACAGTACCGCCACACGTTGCTACCTTTATATAATAATTCACAGATAATTGTACCCTCACACCCTGCTACTTACATACACTAACTTTGAGATCACAGTACCCCCACACCTTGCTACATATATATACTAACTCTGAGATCATTGTACCCAACAACCTGTTACTTATATATACTAACTCTGAGATCATAGCTCCCCCACACCCTGCTATTTATATATACTAACTCTGAGATCAGTGAACCCCCACACCTGGCTACATATATGTACTAACTCTGAGATCATTGTACCCCCACACCATGCTCCTTATATATATTAACTCTGAGGACAGTGTACCCCCACACCTTACTACTAAAATATACAAACTCTGAGATCAGTGTACCCCCACACACTGCTTCTTATCTATACTAACTCTGGGATCACAGTACCCCCACACACTGCTACTGATATATACAAACTCTGAGATCACAGTACCCCCACATGCTGCTACCTATATAAGATAATTCTGAGATAATTGTACCCCACACCCTGCTACTTACATGTACTAAATCTGGGATCACAGTAATCACACACCCTACTACATAGCTATATATATATATATATATATATATATATATATATATATATATATATATATATATATATATATATATATATATATATATATATATTTAGTTATTCTGAGATAATTGTACCCCCACACCCTGCTACTTATATATACTAACTCTGAGATCACAGTAACCCCACACCCTGCTAATTATATATACTAACTCTGAGATCAGTGTACCCCACAACCTGCTACTTATATATATATAAACTCGGAGATCACTGTATCCCCACACCTTGCTACTTATATACACT
Organism: Protopterus annectens; assembly: GCF_019279795.1. NCBI lineage: Eukaryota > Metazoa > Chordata > Ceratodontiformes > Protopteridae > Protopterus > Protopterus annectens. The sequence continues at coordinate 1,874,082,543 of NC_056732.1, forward strand.
AACTGTGAGGTCTGTGTACCTTCACACGCTGCTACTTATATATACTAACTCTGAGATCACAGTACCACACACCCTGCAACTTATATATACTAATTCGGAGATCAGTGTACCCCCACACTGAGCTACTTACATATATTAACTCTGAGATCACAGTGCCCCCACACCCTGCTACATATATCTATACTAACTCTGAGATAACTGTACCCGCACAACCTGCTACTTATACATAAGTCTGTGATCACAATAACACCACACCCCTGCTACTTATATATACTAACTCTGGGATCAGTGTACTCTCACACCCTGCTACTTATATATACTAATGCTGAGATCACTGAACACCCACAGTCCTGTTACCTCTATATACTAACTCTGAGATCAGAGAAACCCCACACCCTACTACTTACATATAAAAACTCTGGGATCAGTGTACCCCCACACCCTGCTACCTATAGATACTAACTCTGAGATCACTGAACCCCCAGACCCCTGCTACTTATATGTACTAACTCTGGGATCACAGTACCCCCACACCCTGCTACTTATATGTACTAACACTGAGATCAGTGTAACCCCACACCATGCTACTGATACATACTAACTCTGAAATCAATGTACCCCCCACGCTCTACTACTTATATATACTAACTCTGAGATCACAGTACCCCACACCCTGCAACTTATATATACTAATTCGGAGATCAGTGTACCCCCACACTGAGCTACTTACATATATTAACTCTGAGATCACAGTGCCCCCACACCCTGCTACATATATCTATACTAACTCTGAGATAACTGTACCCGCACAACCTGCTACTTATACATAAGTCTGTGATCACAATAACACCACACCCCTGCTACTTATATATACTAACTCTGGGATCAGTGTACTCTCACACCCTGCTACTTATATATACTAATTCTGAGATCACTGAACCCCCACAGCCCTGTTACTTCTATATACTAACTCTGAGATCACAGTAACCCCACACCCTACTACTTATATATACTAACTCTGGGAGCAGTGTACCCCCACACCCTGCTACTTATATATACTAACTCTGAGATCACTGAACCCCCACACCCCTGCTACTTATATGTACTAACTCTGGGATCACAGTACCCCCACACCCTGCTACTTATATATACTAACACTGAGATCAGTGTAACCCCACACCCTGCTACTGATACATACTAACTCTGAAACCAATGTACCCCCCACGCTCTACTACTTATATATACTACCTCTGAGATCATTGTACCCCACACCCTGCAACTTATATATATGAACTCTGGGATCAGAGCACCCCCACACACTGCTACTGATATATACTAATTCCAAGATCAGTGTACCCCCACACCCTGCTATTTATCGATACTAACTCAAAAATCACAATACCCTCACACCCTGTAACTTATATATACTAACACTGAGATAAGTGTACCCCCACACTCAGCTACTTATACATAACTCTGAGAGCAGTGTACCCCACACCCTGCTACTGATATATATTAACTCTGAGCTCATAGTACCCCCTGCCCTGCTACATATATATATATATATATATATATATATATATATATATATATATATATATATACTAACTCTGAGATCAATGTACCCCCACACCCTACTACTTATACATACTAACTCTGAGATCAGTGTACACCTATACCCTGCTAATGATATATGCTAACTCTGAGATCAGTGTACACCCACACCCCTATTACTTATATATACTAAATCTGGGATCACTGTACTCCCAAACCCTGCTACTTATATATACTAACTCTGAGGTCACTGTACCCTACACCGTGCTATTTAGATATACTAACTCTAAAATCACTGTACCCCCTATCCTGCTACTTGTACTTCACGCCCTGCTACTTACATGTACAACCTCTGAGATCACTGTACCCCTACATTCTACTGCGTAATATATACTAACTCTGAGATCACAGCACCCCACACACTGTAACTCTGATATCAGTGTACCCCTACACCCTGCTACTTTTATATACTAACTCAGAGTTCAGTGTATTGCCACTCCCATCTACTTCTATATACTAACTCTGGGATTGCAGAAACCCCACACTCTGCTACTGATATATACTAACTCTGAAATTAGTGTACACCCACACTCTGCTACTTATATATACTAATTCTGAGATCAGTGTACCACCACACCCTGCTACCTATGTATACTAGCTCTGAGGTCATTGTACCCTAACATACTGCTAGTTATAACTCTGAGATCAGTGTACCCCACACCCTGCTACTTATATATACTAACTCTGAGATCAGTGTACCCTCACACCCTGCTACTTATATATACTAACTCTGAGATCAGTGTACCCCCACACCCTGCTACTTATAAATACTAACTCTGAGATCACAGCACCTGCACACCCTGCTACTTATATATATTAACTCTGGAATTGCGGAAACCCCACACTCTGATACTGATATATACTAACTCTGAGATCAGTGTACCCCACACCCTGCTACTGATATATACTAATGCTAAGATAAGTGTACCACCACACCCTGCTACTGATAACTAATAACTCTGAGATCAGTGTACCCCCACACCCTGCTACTTATATATACAAACTCTGAGATCATTGTACCCACACCCTGCTACTTATATATACTAACTCTGAGATCACAGCACCCCCACACCCTGCTACTTATATATACCAACTCTGACATTAGTGTACCCCCACACCCTGCCACTTATATATACTAACTCTGAGATAAGTGTACCCAGACACCCTGTTACATATATATACTAACTCTGAGATCATTGTACCCCCACACGCTGCTACATTTATATATATTAACTCTGAGATCAGTGTACCACACACCCCGCTACTTATATATACTAACTCTAAGATCATTGTACCCCCATACCCTGCTACCTATATATATTAACTGTGAGGTCAGTGTACCCTCACACCCTACTACTTATATATAATAACTCTGAGATTATTGTACCCCACACACTGCTATTCATATATACTAACTCTGAGAACCCAGTACCCCCACACCCTGCTACTTACATATACTAATTCTGAGATAATTGTACCCCCACACCCTACTATTTATATATGCTAACTCTGGGATCACTGTATCCCCACACCCTGCTACTTATCTATACTAACTATGAGGTCAGTGTACCTCCAAATGCTGCTACTTATATATACTAAATCTGAGACCAGTGTACCATCCCACCAAGCTACTTATATATACTACCTCTGAGATAATTGTACCTGCACTCCCTGCTACTTATATATACTAACTGTGGGATCAGTGTACCCCCACACCCTGCCACTTATATATATTAACTCTAAGATCACTGAACCCGCATACCCCTGCTACTTACATGTACTAATGCTTGGATCACACTACACCCAGACCCTGCTACTTATATATATTAACTCTGAAATGATAGTACTCCCACACCCTGCTACTTATATATACTAACTCTGAGATCAATGTACCCTCACACCCTGCTACTTATATATACTAACTCTGAGATCAATGTACCTCGCAGCCTGCTATTGATATATACTAACTCTGAGATCAGTGTACCCTTACACCCAGCTACTTATATATATACTAACTCTGAGATCAGTGTACCCCCACAACCTGCTACTGATATATACTAACTCTGAAATAAGTGCACCCCTACACCCTGCTACTTATATATGCTAACTCTGAGATCATTGTACCCCACACCCTGCTACTTATATATACTAACTCTGAGATCACAGCACCAGCACACCCTGCTACTTATATATACTAACTCTGAGATCAGTGTACCTCCAAACCCTGCTACTTATATATACTAACTCTGGGATCAGTGTACCCCCACACCATGCTACTTATATATACTAACTCAAAGTTCAGTGTATTTCCACTCTCATCTACTTCTATATACTAACTCTGGGATCGCGGAAACCCCACACTCTGCTACTGATATATACTAACTCTGAGATTAGTGTACACCCACACCCTGCTACTTATATATACTAACTCTGAGATCAGTGTACCACCACACCCTGCTACCTATGTAAGCTAACTCTGAGGTCGTTGTACCCCAACACCCTTCTACTTATAACTCTGAGATCAGAGTACCCTTACACCCTGCTACTTATAAATACTAACTCTGAGATCAGTATACCCCACACCCTGCTACATATACATATTAACTCTGAGATCAGTATACCCCACACCCTGCTACTTATACATATTAACTCTGAGATCAGTGTATCCCACACCCTGCTTCTCATATATACTAACTCTGAGATCAGTGTACCCCCACACCCTGCTACTTATATATACAAACTCTGAGATCATTGTACCCACACCCTTCTACTTATATATACTAACTCTGAGATCACAGCACCCCCAGACCCTGCTACTTATATATACCAACTCTGAGATAACTGTACCCAGACGCCCTGTTACATATATATACTAACTCTGAGATCACTGTACCCCCAAACGCTGCTACATATATATATATATATATATATATATATATTAACTCTGAGATCAGTGTACCACACACCCTGCTACTTATATATACTAACTCTAAGATCATTGTACTCCCATACCCTGCTGCTTATATATACTAACTGTGAGGTCAGTGTACCCTCACACCCTACTACTTATATATAGTAACTCTGAGATTATTGTACCCCCACACACTGCTACTCATATATACTAACTCTGAGAACCCAGTACCCCCACACCCTGCTACTTACATATACTAATTCTGAGATAATTGTAACCCCACACCCTGCTATTTATATATACTAACTCTGGGATCACTGTAACCCCACACCCTGCTACTTATCTATACTAACTCTGAGGTCAGTGTACCTCCAAATGCTACTACTTATATATGCTACCTCTGAGATAATTGTACCCGCACACCCTGCTACTTATATATACTAACTGTGGGATCAGTGTACCCCGACACCCTGCTACGTATATATACTTACTCTATGATCACTGTATCCCACACCCCCTGCTACTTATATATACTAACACTTGGATCACACTACTCCCAGACCCTTCTACTTTTACATACTAACTCTGAGATACCAGTACCCCCACACCCTACTACTTATATATACTAACTCTGAGATCAATGTACCCCCACACTCTGCTACCTCTACATACTAAATCTGAGATCAGTGTACCCTCACACCCTGCTACTGATATATACTAACTCTGAGATCAGTGTACCCCCACACCCTGCTACTTATATATATACTAATTCTGAGATCAGTGTACCCCCACACCCTGCTACTGATATATACTAACTCTGAAATCAGTGTACCCCTACACCCTGCTACTTATATGCTAACTCTGAGATCACTGTACCCCACACCCTGCTACTTATATATACTAACTCTGAGATCACAGCACCTCTACACCCTGCTACTTATATATACTAACTCTGAGATCAGTGTACCTCCAAACCCTGCTACTAATATATACTAACTCTGAGATCAGTGTACCCCCACACCATGCTACTTATATTGACTAACTATGAGATAACAGTACCCACACACCCTGCTACTTATATATACTAACTCGGGGATCAGTGAACCCCCACAGCCTGCTACTTATATATACTAACTCTGAGATCACTATACCCCCACACTTTGCAATGTATAAACTTCATGGCGTGTGCTATAACTGCATAATGCTATAGTGAGATGTACTAGTTAGGTTGGAGTTCTAATCCCAGACATGGCAATTGTAAAACTCTGACTGTGTGTGTAGGGGTCAGTGCTTTCTGCTGATTTGGCTTAGTTGTATGTTGCTCTAACTGTAGTGCACAGGGTCCTGGCTTTAAGCCTTGGCAGTGAAATACATATATACTAACTGTAAGGTCAGTGTACCTCCACACCCTGCTACTTATATATATATATACTAACTGTAAGGTCAGTGTACCTCCACACCCTGCTACTTATATATACTAACTTTAAGATTACAGTACCCCAAACCCTGCTATGTATATATATTAATTTTGAGATGAGTTTACCCCCACACCGTGCTACTTATATATACTAACTCTGAGATCACAGTACCCCCACACCCTGCTAGTTATATATACTAACTCTGAGATTACCGTACCTACACACCTTGCTACTTATATATAAATCTGGGATCACAGTAACCCCACACCCCTGCTACTTATAAATACTAACTCTGGGATCAGTGTATCCCCACACCCTGCTACTTATATATACTAACTCTGAGATCACAGTACCCCCATACCCTGCTACTTATATATACTAACTCTGAGATCCTGCTACTTATATATACTAACTCTGAGATAAGTGAACCTCCACACCCTGCTACTAATGCACACTAAGTCTGAGATTAGTGTACCCCCACACCCTGCTACTTATATATACTAACTCTGAGATCAGTGTACCCCCACACCCTACTACTTATATATACTATCTCTAAGATCACTGAACTCCCACACCCCTGCTACTTATATGTACTAACTCTGGGATCACAGTACCCCCACACCCTGCTACTTATATATACTAACTCTGAGATCACTGAACCTCCACACCCCTGCTACTTATATGTACTAACTCTGGGATCACAGTACCCCCACACCCTGCTACTTATATATACTAACTCTGAGATCATTGTACCTCACACCTGGCAACTCATATATACGAACTCTGGGATCACAGCACCCCCACACCCTGCTACTTATATATACTAATTCCAAGGTCATTGTACCCCCACACCCTGCTCCTTATCGATACTAACTCAAAAATCACAAGACCCTCACACCCTGTTACTTATATATACTAACACTGAGATAAGTGTACCCCCACACTCTGCTACTTATACATAACTCTGAGAGCAGTGTACCCCACACCCTGCTACTGATATATACTAAAGTTGAGATCATAGTACCCACAGACCCTGCTACATATATATACTAACTCTGAGATCAGTGTACCCCACACCCTGCTACTTATACATACTAACTCTGAGATCAGTATACACCTACACTCTGAAATGATATGTGCTAACTCTGAGATGAGTGTACCTCCACACCCCTGTTACTTATATATACTAAATCTGGGATCACTGTAGCCCCAAAACCTGCCAATTATATATACTAACTCTGAGGTCACTGTACCCCATACCGTGCTATTTAGATATACTAACTCTAAAATCACTGTACCCCCCATCCTGCTACTTATATATACTAACTCTGGGATCACTGTACCTTCACACCCTGCTACTTATATATACAACCTCTCAGATCACTGTATCCTTACATTCTACTGCATAATATAAACTAACTCTGAGATCACAGCACCCCACACCCTGCTACTTATATATACTAACTCTGAGATCACAGTACCCCCACACCCTGCTACTTATATGTACTAACTCTGGGATCACAGTACCCCTACACCCTGCTACTTATACATACTAACTCTGAGATCATAGTAACCCCCACACCCTACTACTTATATATACTAACTCTGGGAGCAGTGTACCGCCACACCCTGCTACTTATATATACTAACTCTGAGATCACTGAACCCTCACACCACTGCTACTTATATGTTCTAACTCTGGGATCACAGTAACCCCACAGCCTGCTACTTATATATACTAACACTGAGATCATTGTAACCCCACACCCTGCTACTGATACATACTAACTCTGAGATCAATGTACCCCCACACCCTGCTACTTATATATTCTAACTCCGAGATCAGTGTATCCACACACCCTGCTACTTATCGATACTAACTCAAACATCACAATACCCTCACAACCTGTTACTTATAAATACTAACACTGAGATAAGTGTACCCCCACACCCTGCTACTTATCGATACTAACTCAAAAATTGCAATACCCTCACAACCTGTTTCTTATATAGACTAACACTGAGATAAGTGTACCCCCACACCCTGCTACTTATACATACTAACTCTGACAGCAGTGTACCCCCACACCCTGCTACTGATATATATACTATCTCTGAGATCAGTGTACCCCCACACCCTGCTACTTATATATACTAACTGTGAGATCATTGTACCCCACACCCTGCTACTTATATATACTAACTCTGAGATCACAGCACCCCCACACCCTGCTACTTATATATACTAACTCTGAGATCAGTGAACCCCCACACCATGCTCCTTATATATACTAACTCTGAGGACTGTACCCCCACACCCTACTACTTATATATAAGAACCCTGAGATCACTTTACGCCCACACCCTGCTATTTATCTATACTAACTCTGGGATCACAGTACCCCCACACACTGCTTCTGATATATACTAACTCTGAGATCACAGTTCCCCCACATGCTGCAACTTATGTATAATAATTCTGATATAATTGTACCCCACACTCTGCTGCATTTATATACTAACTCTGGGATCACAGTAATCTCACACACTGCTACCTATATATATACTAATTCGGAGATAAATCTATCCCCACACCCTCCTACATATATATATATATATATATATATACATACATATATATATATATATATATATATATATATATATATATATATATATATATAAATATATATACTAACAGTAACCCCACACCCTGCTAAATATATATACTAACTCTGAGATCACAGTAACCCCACACCCTGATACTTATATATAGAAACTCTGAGATCACTGTACCCGCACACCTTGCTACTTATATATATACTAACTGTGAGATCAGTGTACCCCCACACCGTGCTACTTTCATATACTAACTGAGATAACTGTGCCCACACTCCCTGCTACTTATATGTACTAACTCTAGAATCAGTGTACTCTCACAACCTGCTACTTATATATACTAACTCTGGGATCAGTGTACTCCCACACCCTGCTACTTATATATACTAACTTTGAGATCACTGAACCCCCACACCACCTGCTATTTCTATATACTAACTCTGGGATCACAGCACCCCCACATCCTGCTACTTTTATATACTAACTCTGAGATCACAGTACCAGCAGACCATGCTACTTATATATACTAACTCTGAGATCAGTGTACACCTACACTCTCTAATGATATATGTTAACTCTAAGATCAGTGTACCCCCACAACCCTGTTACTCACACACACACACACACACACACACACACACATATATATATATATATATATATATATATATATATATGTATATTATCTGGGATCACTGTACCCCCAAGCCCTGCTACTTTTATATACTAACTCTGAGATCACTGTACCACATACCGTGCTATTTGGATATACTAACTCTGAAATCACTGTACTCCCCATCCTGCTACTTATATATACTAACTCTGGGATCACAGTACCCTCACACCCTGCTACTTATATATACTAACTCTGGGATCACAGTACCCTCACACCCTGCTACTTATATATACTAACTCTGAGATCTGTGTACCTCCACACCCTGCTACTTATATATGTTAACCGTGAGATCAGTGTACACCCACACCCTGCAACTTATATATACAAAGTCTGAGATCACAGTACCCCCACACCCCTGCTACTTATATATACTAACTCTGGGATCACTGTACCCCCACACCCTGCTACTTATATATACTAACTCTGAGATCACAGTACCCCCACACCCTGCTACTTATATATACTAACTATGAGATCAGTGTACCCCCACACCCTGCTACTTATACATACTAACTCAGAGTTCAGTGTACGCCCACACCCAGCTACTTCTATATACTAACTCTGGTATCGTGGAAACCCCACACTCTGCTACTGATATATACTAACTCTGAGATTAGTGTACCCCACACCCTGCTACTTATATATACTAACTCTGAGATCATTGTACCCCACACCCTGCTACTTATATATACTAACTCTGAGATCAGTGTACCCCACACCCTGCTACTTATATATACTAACTCTGAGATCACAGCACCCCCATATATAATATATATACTAACTCTGAGATAAATGTACCCACACACCCTGTTACGTATATATAACCAAACAAAGGAGTTTGGAAAACGAAGCCACCAACCACGAAGGAAGTAAATCACAAGATGTTTATTAATGCTGACAATACACAATGTGTTTTCGTCCACAAGACTTCATCAGATAACACAATTCACCAATTTAAAATCCTTAAATAACTCCTCACATTAAAAAATTCAACAATGAATACCTAACATCAATTAATTAAACAAATGAAGGCATATGTATAAAAGCAAAGAGCAATAGACAGATTTAAAACATAATAAAAAGGTACATATTTAATACATAATAAACAATAAATGCCAAATTAATAAATATATATATGTATGGATGTATAAAAAGGTCAGTCTGGCAACTCGGCACCATAAAAATCTACTGCCAGTCATTAGCGGACCGGAGTTCCGCTGTGGCCACCCCTAACTGGGAAAAGCCGAAAAGACAAACAACAAAGTGGATGTATAAAAATGGATGTATAGAAATATAATTGTAAAAATCACCTGATAATATAGTTAAAAAGATATATAAAAACTTATACAATGCTACCCTCTAGTGGCTAAAAACTGGAAACACTTTTATAATTTAGCTGCTCTTAGGTTCAATAATGGTGCAAGTGAAATACTTTCATTCAAACCAGAGTGCCTTCCTGCGTCCAAAAATACCTGCCAGTATAACTCCTTATATTCGAGATGCGTTTCCCACAAACCCCCCCAACATCTTTGGGAACAACCTCCAGCACAAAAAAACAAAATAAATTGCTTGGGCACACTCCTATGTATGTTTATATAGGGCATTTTAATCATTATTTTTACTTCTACCGTATAAATGCTCGTAAATCCGCCTTTGCATGCGTCTTTCTGTTTTCCCTATATAAAACGCACAACATGCCTAACAAGATACTAAATAAACCAAATCACTGCAGTTGCAATTACTATGACAGGTACCATAAACATATCCGTTCCTACCTGTAATAAACACCCCGTCAGTGTTTGTTACAGGTATGCATTGTGCACATGCCCCACATTTGTATGTACCAGGCCTCCTAGCCTTCTGAGCAGAATTCCTTTTTTCCATTAATTCCTTTAAATTAATCCCTTTTTTAAAAACAATATTTAAAGGCTTCTGTTGCATGCCCTTTAAATCAGTAAGAGAGGTGAATCTATCCCATTCCTTTTTAACCAACTCTATCACCCGATGAGAATCACTATTGTATTCCAAAGTGAATACCCTATGAAACTTATCATCCTTAGTTTTAACATTGTTGGGTGTAAACTCAATACCTTTACCCAACAGGGGCCTAAATTTTGTCGTCCGTTGACTTTTAATATATAAAATGGTTGTTGTTGTGACTTTCGGCTTTTCCCGGTTAGGGGTCGCCACAGCGGAACTCCGGTCCGCTAATGATTGGCAGTTGATTTTTATGTACCGAGTTGCCAGCCCTGACATTCACGCATGTCTCCACGCAGAAGATGCTCTAACCGAGAGTCGAACCGGACAGCGTCTTACTGTCAGGCAACAACGCTACCACAGCACCACCACCACGGATTAATATATATAACATGGTATCGTTCAATAATTCATCTGGGTAGCCCCTTTCAAAAAAAAGTTTTCTAAGAAAAAGGTATTCTTCATCAAAATCCTCATCTAAAGAGGTGAGCCTGCTGGCCCTAATCAATTGCCCTTTGAAAATACGCTTTCTCTGCGAAAATGGATGAGCGCTCTCAAAATGGAGATATAAATTGGAGAAGGCCCCCTTTCAAAAAACTTTTGACTTAATGCCACCATTTATTTTGATAATACTCACATCCAAAAAATCAACCTTATCAAAAGAAACATTACTAGTAAAATGTAAAACGGATGTGGTAGTGTTAAGATACTCCAAAAATTCCACTAATTTTTCCTTGGAATCATTCCAAAAAATACAAATATCATCCAAAAAGCGTCTGTATAAAATCCAACAATCGCAAAAACTAGAGTTAAAAATATATTTTTTCTCCCACCAGGCTAAGATGATATTAGCATAGGTCGGTGCACAGTTAGTGCCCATAGCTACCCCCCTCACCTGGTGGAAATATTCCCCACCATAGTAAATGAAATTATTTTTCAAAACCATATCCATCAGATTTAAAATAACATGCAAGTCATCACTGGAAATTCTGGTTTTGTCCACCAAAGCAGCTTCAAGCCGAGCTAACCCCTCTTCTTGGGGAATAACAGTAAATAGATCTTTAATATACACCATTACAAAAATGGTATTATCATAGGTCATATTCATATCAATACCCTGAAAGAATTCCCAAGAATCGTTCAAGATTGTTTTCTCCATATTCCAAATTTTTTTCACCTTCACATCTAAGAATTTTGCTAAAGGCATAGTTTTGGAGCCTCTCAGCTGATACTATAGGTCTAAGTGGGGGATTAATCTGTTTTTTATGGACCTTGGGGATCCCAAACATGGTGGGTATCCTGGGTTGGGAAACATGTAAAAATCTGAAGGTTTCTATGTTAATTAATCCTTCTAACAACATATCATTGAGGGCCACTTCTATCTTCTTGTAGGCCACATGGATCTCATTTTTAGAAACGCTATTATAAGTAGAGTGGTCTCCCAGAATTTCATTCACCTTCCCTTCATAAATCACCTGGTCCGTAAATACCGTATCCCCTCCCTTGTCAGGTTTTATAACCCTGATCTATAAATTTTGCTGAACTCACTTAATATGTTTCTCTTGTTTGTGTTGAAGTTGTACTTTTTGGATTTATCTACAGCCTTTCTTAGTTCCTTCTCCACTATAACCTCAAAATTCTTCAATTGAGGGTGTATAAGTGGATTATATTCACTTTTGCGTCTTAAGCAAGTCTGTATGTCCGTCTTAGCTTCCAAAACTTGGCATAACTTCCAAATTAAGTTGTCTAATGAACATTTTAAAATCCAGTAACAGCCTAGTGATATCACATTTTTTGTATGGCACAAATTTCAAACCCCTGGAAAGTAAAGTAAAATGATCAACAGTTAGTTGAATGCCAGTGTAATTAAAAATGTTGTAATTCCTATAAGTAAATATATTATTTTCACTGGTAATTTCATCGAAACCTCATACATTATGGTCACTTACTAATGGTTTGTCTACCACTTGATCATGAATTAATGACTTTGGTTTTAATGAAATTCATGTTTTGTCATCCCTCAATGTCCCCCTCCCCTTCCTCCCCTCTGAGGTTGATAATAATATTGAGGGGCCCTCTGATTCATTAATCTTTATGAATGCCGGGAAGGGGGGTATTCTAAAGGGTCCAATTAACTGACCACATCAAGCACCTCTTCTTCATCATCCATATATAAGAACTCAGCAGTCACGTCATCTCTCTCCCAACATTTACTGTTTTTACTATTTTCCTAGGTGCCATATATAACAGCTCAGCAGTCACATCATCCCTCTCCCAACATTTACCATTTTTACTATTTTCCTAGGTGCCATATATAACAGCTCAGCAGTCACGTCATCCCTCTCCCAACATTTACTGTTTTTACTATTTTTCCTAGGTGCCATATATAACAACTCAGCAGTCACTTCATCCCTCTCCCAATATTTACTGTTTTTACTATTTTTCCTAGGTGCCACATATAACAGCTCAGCAGTCACTTCATCCCTCTCCCAACATTTACTGTTTTTACTATTTTCCTAGGTGCCATATATAACAGCTCAGCAGTCACTTCATCCCTCTCCCAACATTTACTGTTTTTACTATTTTCCTAGGTGCCATATATAACAGCTCAAAAGTCACTTCATCCCTATCCAAACATTTACTGTTTTTACTATTTTCCTAGGTGCCATATATAACAGCTCAGCAGTCATGTCATCCCTCTCCCAACATTTACTGTTTTTACTATTTTTCTAGGTGCCATATATAACAACTCAGCAGTCACGTCATCCCTCTCCCAACATTTACTGTTTTTACTATTTTCCTAGATGCCATATATAACAGCTCAGCAGCCACTTCATCCCTCTCCCAACATTTACTTATTTTACTAGGTGCCATATATAACAGGTCAGCAGTCACGTCGTCCCTCTCCCAACATTTACTGTTTTTACTATTTTCCTAGGTGCCATATATAACAGCTCAGCAGCCACGTCATCCCTCTCCCAGCATTTACTGTTTTTACTATTTTCCTAGGTGCCATATATAACAACTCAGCAGTCATGTCATCCCTCTCCCAACATTTACATTTACTGTTTTTACTATTTTCCTAGGTGCCATATATAACAACTCAGCAGTCACTTCATCCCTCTCCCAACATTTACTGTTTTTACTATTTTTCCTAGGTGCCATATATAACAGCTGAGCAGTCACTTCATCCCTCTCCCAACATTTACTGTTTTTACTATTTTTCCTAGGTGCCATATATAACAACTCAGCAGTCACGTCATCCCTCTCCCAACATTTACTGTTTTTACTATTTTCCTAGGTGCCATATATAACAACTCAGCAGTCACTTCATCCCTCTCCCAACATTTACTGTTTTTACTATTTTCCTAGGTGCCATATATACCAGCCAAGCAGTCACGTCATCCCTCTCCCAACATTTACTGTTTTTACTATTTTTCCTAGGTGCCATTTATAACAGCTCAGCAGTCACTTCATCCCTCTCCAAACATTTACTGTTTTTACTATTTTTCCTAGGTGCCATATATAACAACTCAGCAGTCACGTCATCCCTCTCCCAACATTTACTGTTTTTACTATTTTCCTAGGTGCCATATATAACAACTCAGCAGTCACTTCATCCCTCTCCCAACATTTACTGTTTTTACTATTTTTCCTAGGTGCCATATATAACAGCTCAGCAGTCACGTCATCCCTCTCCCAACATTTACTGTTTTTACTATTTTTCCTAGGTGCCATATATAACAGCTCAGCAGTCACTTCATCCCTCTCCCAACATTTACTGTTTTTACTATTTTCCTAGGTGCTATATATAACAGCTCCGCAGTCACGTCATCCCTCTCCCAACATTTACTGTTTTTACTATTTTCCTAGGTGCCATATATAACAGCTCAGCAGTCACGTCATCCCTCTCCCAACATTTACTGTTTTTACTATTTTCCTAGGTGCCATATATAACAACTCAGCAGTCAGCCATATACAGCTCAGCAGCAGTCATGTCATCCCTCTCCCAACATTTACTGTTTTTACTATTTTCCTAGGTGCCATATATAACAACTCAGCAGTCACTTCATCCCTCTCCCAACATTTACTGTTTTTACTATTTTCCTAGGTGCCATATATAACAGCTCAGCAGTCACTTCATCCCTCTCCCAACATTTACTGTTTTTACTATTTTTCCTAGGTGCCATATATAACAGCTCAGCAGTCACTTCATCCCTCTCCCAACATTTACTGTTTTTACTATTTTTCCTAGGTGCCATATATAATAACTCAGCAGTCACATCATCCCTCTCCCAACACTTACTGTTTTTACTATTTTTCCTAGGTGCCATATATAACAACTCAGCAGTCACCTCATCCCTCTCCCAACATTTACTGTTTTTACTATTTTTCATAGGTGCCGTATATAACAGCTCAGCAGTCACATCATCCCTCTCCCAACATTTACTGTTTTACTATTTTCCTAATTGCCATATATAACAACTCAGCAGTCACTTTATCCCTCTCCCAACATTTACTATTTTTACTATTTTCCTAGGTGCCATATATAACAACTCAGCAGTCACGTCATCCCTCTCCCAACATTTACTGTTTTTACTATTTTCCTAGGTGCCATATATAACAGCTCAGCAGTCACTTCATCCCTCTCCCAACATTTACTGTTTTTACTATTTTCCTAGGTGCCATATATAACAACTCAGCAGTCACTTCATCCCTCTCCCAACATTTACTGTTTTTACTATTTTCCTAGGTGCCATATATAACAGCTCAGCAGTCACTTCATCCCTCTCCCAACATTTACTGTTTTTACTATTTTTCCTAGGTGCCATATATAACAGCTCAGCAGTCACTTCATCCCTCTCCCAACATTTACTGTTTTTACTATTTTCCTAGGTGCCATATATAACAGCTCAGCAGTCACTTCATCCCTCTCCCAACATTTACTGTTTTTACTATTTTCCTAGGTGCAATATATAACAGCTCCGCAGTCACGTCATCCCTCTCCCAACATTTACTGTTTTACTATTTTCCTAGGTGCCATATATAACAACTCAGCAGTCACTTCATCCCTCTCCCAACATTTACTGTTTTTACTATTTTCCTAGGTGCCATATATAACAACTCAGCAGTCACTTCATCCCTCTCCCAACATTTACTGTTTTTACTATTTTCCTAGGTGCCATATATAACAACTCAGCAGTCACGTCATCCCTCTCCCAACATTTACTGTTTTACTATTTTCCTAGGTGCCATATATAACAGCTCAGCAGTCACGTCATCCCTCTCCCAACATTTACTGTTTTACTATTTTCCTAGGTGCCATATATAACAGCTCAGCAGTCACGTCATCCCTCTCCCAACATTTACTGTTTTTACTATTTTCCTAGGTGCCATATATAACAGCTCAGCAGTCACGTCATCCCTCTCCCAACCATTTACTGTTTTTACTATTTTTCCTAGGTGCCATATATAACAACTCAGCAGTCACTTCATCTCTCTCCCAACATTTAGTGTTTTTACTATTTTACTAGGTGCCATATATAACAGCTCAGCAGTCACGTCGTCCCTCTCCCAACATTTACTGTTTTTACTATTTTCCTAGGTGCCATATATAACAGCTCAGCAGTCACTTCATCCCTCTCCCAACATTTACTGTTTTTACTATTTTCCTAGGTGCCATATATAACAACTCAGCAGTCACGTCATCCCTCTCCCAACATTTACTGTTTTTACTATTTTCCTAGGTGCCATATATAACAACTCAGCAGTCACTTCATCCCTCTCCCAACATTTACTGTTTTTACTATTTTTCCTAGGTGCCATATATAACAGCTGAGCAGTCACTTCATCCCTCTCCCAACATTTACTGTTTTTACTATTTTTCCTAGGTGCCATATATAACAACTCAGCAGTCACGTCATCACTCTCCCAAAATTTACTGTTTTACTATTTTTCCTAGGTGCCATATATAACAACTCAGCAGTCACTTCATCCCTCTCCCAACATTTACTGTTTTTACTATTTTCCTAGGTGCCATATATAACAGCTCAGCAGTCACGTCATCCCTCTCCCAACATTTACTGTTTTTACTATTTTCCTAGGTGCCATATATAACAGCTCAGCAGTCACTTCATCCCTCTCCCAACATTTACTGTTTTTACTATTTTCCTAGGTGCCATATATAACAACTCAGCAGTCACGTCATCCCTCTCCCAACATTTACTGTTTTTACTATTTTCCTAGGTGCCATATATAACAACTCAGCAGTCACTTCATCCCTCTCCCAACATTTACTGTTTTTACTATTTTCCTAGGTGCCATATATAACAGCTCAGCAGTCACTTCATCCCTCTCCCAACATTTACTGTTTTTACTATTTTTCCTAGGTGCCATATATAACAACTCAGCAGTCACGTCATCCCTCTCCCAACATTTACTGTTTTTACTATTTTCCTAGGTGCCATATATAACAGCTCAGCAATCACTTCATCCCTCTCCCAACATTTACTGTTTTTACTATTTTCCTAGGTGCTATATATAACAGCTCCGCAGTCACGTCATCCCTCTCCCAACATTTACTGTTTTTACTATTTTTCCTAGGTGCCATATATAACAGCTCAGCAGTCACGTCATCCCTCTCCCAACATTTACTGTTTTTACTATTTTCCTAGGTGCCATATATAACAACTCAGCAGTCACTTCATCCCTCTCCCAACATTTCCTGTTTTTACTATTTTCCTAGGTGCCATATATAACAACTCAGCAGTCACGTCATCCCTCTCCCAACATTTACTGTTTTTACTATTTTCCTAGGTGCCATATATAACAGCTCAGCAGTCACTTCATCCCTCTCCCAACAATTACTGTTTTTACTATTTTTCCTAGGTGCCATATATAACAACTCAGCAGTCACGTCATCCCTCTCCCAACATTTACTGTTTTTACTATTTTCCTAGGTGCCATATATAACAGCTCAGCAGTCACGTCATCCCTCTCCCAACATTTACTGTTTTTACTATTTTCCTAGGTGCCATATATAACAGCTCAGCAGTCACGTCATCCCTCTCCCAACATTTACTGTTTTACTATTTTCCTAGGTGCCATATATAACAGCTCAGCAGTCACGTCATCCCTCTCCCAACCCTTTACTGTTTTTACTATTTTTCCTAGGTGCCATATATAACAACTCAGCAGTCACTTCATCCCTCTCCCAACATTTACTGTTTTTACTATTTTACTAGGTGCCATATATAACAGCTCAGCAGTCACGTCGTCCCTCTCCCAACATTTACTGTTTTTACTATTTTCCTAGGTGCCATATATAACAGCTCAGCAGTCACTTCATCCCTCTCCCAACATTTACTGTTTTTACTATTTTCCTAGGTGCCATATATAACAACTCAGCAGTCACGTCATCCCTCTCCCAACATTTACTGTTTTTACTATTTTCCTAGGTGCCATATATAACAACTCAGCAGTCACTTCATCCCTCTCCCAACATTTACTGTTTTTACTATTTTTCCTAGGTGCCATATATAACAGCTGAGCAGTCACCTCATCCCTCTCCCAACATTTACTGTTTTTACTATTTTTCCTAGGTGCCATATATAACAACTCAGCAGTCATGTCATCCCTCTCCCAACATTTACTGTTTTTACTATTTTCCTAGGTGCCATATATAACAACTCAGCAGTCACTTCATCCCTCTCCCAACATTTACTGTTTTTACTATTTTCCTAGGTGCCATATATACCAGCTCAGCAGTCACGTCATCCCTCTCCCAACATTTACTGTTTTTACTATTTTTCCTAGGTGCCATTTATAACAGCTCAGCAGTCACTTCATCCCTCTCCCAACATTTACTGTTTTTACTATTTTCCTAGGTGCCATATATAACAACTCAGCAGTCACGTCATCCCTCTCCCAACATTTACTGTTTTTACTATTTTCCTAGGTGCCATATATAACAACTCAGCAGTCACGTCATCCCTCTCCCAACATTTACTGTTTTTACTATTTTTCCTAGGTGCCATATATAACAGCTCAGCAGTCACGTCATCCCTCTCCCAACATTTACTGTTTTTACTATTTTTCCTAGGTGCCATATATAACAGCTCAGCAGTCACTTCATCCCTCTCCCACCATTTACTGTTTTTACTATTTTCCTAGGTGCAATATATAACAGCTCAGCAGTCACGTCATCCCTCTCCCAACATTTACTGTTTTTACTATTTTCCTAGGTGCCATATATAACAGCTCAGCAGTCACGTCATCCCTCTCCCAACATTTACTGTTTTTAATATTTTCCTAGGTGCCATATATAACAGCTCAGCAGTCACGTCATCCCTCTCCCAACCCTTTACTGTTTTTACTATTTTTCCTAGGTGCCATATATAACAGCTCAGCAGTCACTTCATCCCTCTCCCAACATTTACTGTTTTTACTATTTTCCTAGGTGCCATATATAACAGCTCAGCAGTCATGTCATCCCTCTCCCAACATTTACTGTTTTTACTATTTTCCTAGGTGCCATATATAACAACTCAGCAGTCACTTCATCCCTCTCCCAACATTTACTGTTTTTACTATTTTTCCTAGGTGCCATATATAACAGCTCAGCAGTCACTTCATCCCTCTCCCAACATTTACTGTTTTTACTATTTTTCCTAGGTGCCATATATAACAGCTCAGCAGTCACTTCATCCCTCTCCCAACATTTACTGTTTTTACTATTTTCCTAGGTGCCATATATAACAACTCAGCAGTCACTTCATCCCTCTCCCAACATTTACTGTTTTTACTATTTTCCTAGGTGCCATATATAACAACTCAGCAGTCACTTCATCCCTCTCCCAACATTTACTGTTTTTACTATTTTCCTAGGTGCCATATATAACAGCTCAGCAGTCACTTCATCCCTCTCCCAACATTTACTGTTTTACTATTTTCCTAGGTGCCATATATAACAACTCAGCAGTCACTTCATCCCTCTCCCAACATTTACTGTTTTTACTATTTTCCTAGGTGCCATATATAACAGCTCAGCAGTCACGTCATCCCTCTCCCAACATTTACTGTTTTTACTATTTTCCTAGGTGCCATATATAACAGCTCAGCAGTCACTTCATCCCTCTCCCAACATTTACTGTTTTTACTATTTTCCTAGGTGCAATATATAACAGCTCCGCAGTCACGTCATCCCTCTCCCAACATTTACTGCTTTTACTATTTTTCCTAGGTGCCATATATAACAGCTCAGCAGTCACGTCATCCCTCTCCCAACATTTACTGTTTTTACTATTTTCCTAGGTGCCATATATAACAACTCAGCAGTCACTTCATCCCTCTCCCAACATTTACTGTTTTTACTATTTTCCTAGGTGCCATATATAACAACTCAGCAGTCACGCCATCCCTCTCCCAACATTTACTGTTTTTACTATTTTCCTAGGTGCCATATATAACAGCTCAGCAGTCACTTCATCCCTCTCCCAACAATTACTGTTTTTACTATTTTCCTAGGTGCCATATATAACAACTCAGCAGTCATGTCATCCCTCTCCCAACATTTACTGTTTTTACTATTTTCCTAGGTGCCATATATAACAGCTCATCAGTCACGTCATCCCTCTCCCAACGTTTACTGTTTTTACTATTTTCCTAGGTGCCATATATAACAGCTCAGCAGTCACTTCATCCCTCTCCCAACAATTACTGTTTTTACTATTTTTCCTAGGTGCCATATATAACAACTCAGCAGTCATGTCATCCCTCTCCCAACATTTACTGTTTTTACTATTTTCCTAGGTGCCATATATAACAGCTCAGCAGTCACGTCATCCCTCTCCCAACATTTACTGTTTTTACTATTTTCCTAGGTGCCATATATAACAGCTCATCAGTCACGTCATCCCTCTCCCAACATTTACTGTTTTTACTATTTTCCTAGGTGCCATATATAACAGCTCAGCAGTCACGTCATCCCTCTCCCAACCCTTTACTGTTTTTACTATTTTTCCTAGGTGCCATATATAACAACTCAGCAGTCACTTCATCCCTCTCCCAACATTTACTGTTTTTACTATTTTTCCTAGGTGCCATATATAACAACTCCGCAGTCACTTCATCCCTCTCCCAACATTTACTGTTTTTACTATTTTCCTAGGTGCCATATATAACAGCTCAGCAGTCACTTCATCCCTCTCCCAACATTTACTGTTTTTACTATTTTTCCTAGGTGCCATATATAACAGCTCAGCAGTCACGTCATCCCTCTCCCAACATTTACTGTTTTTACTATTTTCCTAGGTGCCATATATAACAACTCAGCAGTCACGTCATCCCTCTCCCAACATTTACTGTTTTTACTATTTTTCCTAGGTGCAGGGTAGCATTGCCTTTCTTTGTACTCCAAAATATCCCTGTTCAGTTTCTTAATCTTCCTATTAATGCTAACTGAACATGATTCATCTATCTTATCCATCATCGCAAAATATTTACTTCTCTCTGCTTCAACAGTATGTAACAAATCATTGGTAATATAATTATTTAAATGTTCTATAACAGTGGTGAATTCATCCATTTTGGTTTCATTATGTTTAATAACAGTTTTGACTACATTATATACTAATTCTGAGATAACTATACCCGCACAC
The DNA here is from genome assembly GCF_019279795.1 of Protopterus annectens. Taxonomy (NCBI): domain Eukaryota; kingdom Metazoa; phylum Chordata; order Ceratodontiformes; family Protopteridae; genus Protopterus; species Protopterus annectens. The sequence continues at coordinate 1,874,104,416 of NC_056732.1, forward strand.
CCTGCTTCTTATATATGCTAAGTCCGGGAACAGTGTATCCCGACACCCTGCTACTTATATATATATATACTAACTCTAAGATCACTGAACCCCCATACCCCTGGTACTTATATATACTAACACTTGGATCACACTACCCCAGATCCTTCTACTTATATATACTAACTCTGAGATCACAGTACCACCACACCCTAGTACTTATATATACTAACACTGAGATCAGTGTACCCACACCCTGCTGCTGATATATACTAACTCTGAGATCAGTGCACCCCCACACTCTGCTACTTATATATACTAACTCTGAGATCAGAGTACCCCCATACCCTGCTACTTATATATATTAACCCTGAGATCAGTGTACTCCCACTCTGAGATTTGTGTACCCCCACACCCTGAAACTTATATATATATATATATATATATATATATATATATATATATATACTAACTCTGAGATCACTGTACCCCTACACCTTGCAACTTATAAACTCCATGGAGTGTGATATAATGCTATAGTGTGATGTACTAGTTTGGTAGGAGTTCAAATCCCAGACATGGCAACTGGGAGACTCTGTGTGAGTGTAGGGATCAGTGTTTTGATTTGGCATAGTGGTATGTTGATCTGACTGTAGTGAGCAGGGTCCCGGTTTCAAGCCTTGACAGTGAAATACATATATACTAACTGTAAGGTCTGTGTACCTCCACACCCTGATACTTATATATATATACTAACTCTAAGATCACAGTACCCAAAACCCTGCTACATATATATACTAATTCTGAGATTAGTTTACCCCCACACCGTGCTACTTACATATACTAACTGTGAGATCACAGTACCCCCACACCCTACTACTTATGTATACTCACTCTGAGATCAGAGTACCTGCACACCCTGCTACTTGTATATAACTCTGAGATCACATTAACCCCACACCCCTGCTGCTACTTATATATATATATATATATATATATATATATATATATATATACTAACTCTGGGATCAGTGTACCCCCACACCCTGCTAATTAAATATACTAAGTCTGAGATCACAGTACCCCACACCCTGCTACATATATGTCCTAACTCTGAGATCAGTGTACCCCCTCACCCTCCTACTTATACATACTAAGTCTGAGATTAGTGTACCCCATACCCTGCTACTGATATATACTAACTCTGAGATCAGTGTTCCCCCACACCCCTGTTACTTATATATACTAACTCTGGGATCACTGTACCTCCAAACCCTGCTACATAAATATACTAACTCTGAGGTCAGTGCACCCTATACCCTGCTATGTATATATACTAACTCTGAGATCAATGTAGCCCCACACCCTGTTACTGATATATACTAACTCAGGGATGACTGTACCCCCACACCCCTGCTACTGATATATACTACCTCTGAGACCAATGTACCCCCCACCCTGCTATTTATATATACTTACTCTGGGAACACTGTACACCCACACCCTGCTACTTATATGTACTAAATCTGGGATCACAGTACCTCAACTCCCTGCTGTTTATATATACTAACACTGAGATCAGTGTAACCCCATACCCTGCTACTGATATATACTAACTCTGAGAACAGTGTACCCACACACCCTGCTACTTATATATACTAACTCTGAGATAATTGTACCCCACACACTGCTACATATATATACTAACTCTGAGATCACAGTAATCTCCACAGCCTCCTACTCATATATACTAACTCTGGGATCAGAGTACCCCCACAACTGCTACTGATATATACTCACTCTGATATCACAGTACCCCCAGACCCTGCTACTTATATATACTAACTCTGAGATCATTGTACCCCACACCCTGCTACTTATATATACTAACTCTGAGATCACAGTAACCCCCACACCCTGCTACTTATATATACTAACTCTGAGATCACTGAACCCCCACACCCCAGCAACTTATATGTACTAACCCTGGAATCACAGTACCCCTACTTATATATACTAACACTGAGATTAGTGTAACCCCACACCCTGCTACTGATATATATTAACTCTGAGATCATTGCACCCCACACCATGCTACTTATATATACTAACTCAGAGATCAGTGTACCCCCACACCCTGCTACTTATCGATACTAACTCAGACATCACAATACCCTCACACTCTGTTACTTATATATACTAACACTGAGATAAGTGTACCCCCAAACCCTACTGCTTATACATGCTAACTCTGACAACAGTGTACCCCCACACCCTGCTACTGATATATACTAACTCTGAGGTAAGTGCACCCCCACAACCTGCTAATTATATATACTAACTCTGAGATCATTGTACTCCACACGCTGCTACTTATATATATACTAACTCTGAGATCCCAGCACCCCGACACCCTGCTACTTATATATACTAACTCTGAGATCAGTGAACCCCCACACCCTGCTACTTATATGTACTAACTCTGAGATCATGGTACCCCAACACCATGCTTCTTATATATACTAACTCTGAGGACAGTGTACCCCCACACCCTGTTCGATTCTCAGCTAAATCATCTTGTGTGGAGACATGCGTGAATTGGCGTACCTTCATTGAAGGTTGTGCGTCAGGGCTGGCAACTCAGCACGTAAAAATCTACTGCCAATCATTAGCTGACAGGAGTTCCGCTGTGGCGACCCCTAACCGGAAAAAGCCGAAAGACACAACAACAACAACAGATATATATATATATATATATATATATATATATATATATATATACTAACTCTGGGATCAAAGTACCCCCACACACTGCTACTGATATATACTAACTCTGGGATCACAGTAATCCCACACCCTGCTACCTATATATACTAATTCAGAGATAATTGTACACCCACACCCTGCTACGTATTTATACCAACTCTGAGATCACAGTAACCCCACACCCTGCTAATTATATATACTAACTCTGAGATCAGTGTACCCCACCCCCTTCTACTTATATAAAGTAACTCTGAGATCACTGTACGCCTACACCTTGCTACTTATATATACTAACTGTGAGGTCAGTGTAACTCCACACCCTTTTACTTATATAAACTAACTCTGAGATCACAGTACCCCACACTTTGCTACTTATATATACTAATTCTGAAATCAGTGTACCCCTACACCGTGCTACTTACATATACTAACTCATAGATCACAGTGCCCCCACACCCTGCTACATATATATATATATATATATATATATATATATATATATATATATATACTAACTCTGAGATAACTGTACCCGCACACCCTGCTACTTATATATGTCTGTGATCACAATAACCCCACTAACCCTGCTACTTATATATACTAACTCTGGGATCACTGTACCCCCACACCCTGCTATGTATATATACTAACTCTGAGATCAGTGTACCCACACACCCTGCTACTTATATATACTAACTCTAAGATCATTGTAACCCCACACCATACAACTTATATATACTAACTGTGAGGTCAGTGTACCCTCAAACCCTACTACTTGTATATACTAACTCTGAGATTATTGTACCCCCACACCCTGCTACTCATATATACTAACTCTGGGATCCCTATAACGCCACACCCTGCTACTTATCTATACTAACTCTGAGGTCAGTGTACCTCCAAACACTGCTACTTATATATACAAAATCTGAGACCAGTGTACCCCCCACCCTACTATATATATAACTGTACCCACACACCTTGCTAGTTATATATACTAACTCTGAGATCACTAAACCCCCTCATCCCTGCTACTTACATATACTAATTCTGAGATCACAGTACCCTCAGACCTTGCTACTTATATATACTAACTCTGAGATCAATGAACCCCTACACCCTGCTACTTATCGATACTAACTCAGACATCACAATACCCTCACACTCTGTTACTTATATATACTAACACTGAGATAAGAGTACCCCCACACCCTACTACTTATACATACTAACTCTGACAGCAGTGTACCCCCACACCCTGCTACTGATATATACTAACTCTGAGATAAGTGCACCCCCACAACCTGCTAATTATATATATACTAACTCTGAGATCATTGTACTCCACACCCTGCTACTTATATATATACTAACTCTGAGATCCCAGCACCCCCACACCCTGCTACTTATATACTAACTCTGAGATCAGTGAACCCCCACACCCTGCTACTTATATGTACTAACTCTGAGATCATGGTACCCCAACACCATGCTTCTTATATATACTAACTCTGAGGACAGTGTACCCCCACACCCTACTACTTATATATACAAACTCTGAGATCACTGCACGCCTATATATATATATATATATATATATATATATATATATATATATATATATATATATATATATATATATAGATATATATATATATATATATATATATATATATACTGCTGTGGTGGTGCTGCGGTATCATTGTCGTCTCACAGTAAAACGTTGTCCTGTTCGATTCTCAGCTAAATCATCTTCTGTGTGGAGACATGCGTGAATTGGCGTACCTTCATTGAAGGTTGTGCGTCAGGGCTGGCAACTCAGCACGTAAAAATCTACTGCCAATCATTAGTGGACCGGAGTTCGCTGTGCGACTAACCGAAAAGCCGAAAGACACAACAACAACAACAACAGATGTATATATATATATATATATATATATATATATATATATATATATATATATATATATATACTAACTCTGGGATCAGTGTACCCCCACACCCTGCTACTTATATATACTAACTCTGGGATCACAGTAACCCCACACCCTGCTAACTATATATACTAATTCAGAGATAATTGCATCCCCACACCCTGCTACTTATATGTACTAACTCTGAGATCACAGTAAAACCACATCCTGCTAATTATGTACACTAACTCTGAGATCAGTGAACACCACACCCTTGTACTTATATATAGTAATTCTGAGATCCCTGCACCCACTCACCCTGCTATTTATACATACTAACTGTGCGATCAGTGTACCTCCACACCCTGCTACTTATATATAACTAACTCTGGGATCACAGTACCCCACACTTTGCTACTTATATATACTAATTCTGAAATCAGTGTACCCCTACACCGTGCTACTTACATATACTAACTCATAGATCACAGTGCCCCCACATATATATATATATATATATATATATATATATATATATATATATATATATATATATATACTAACTCTGAGATAACTGTACCCGCACACCCTGCTACTTATATATGTCTGTGATCACAATAACCCCACTAACCCTGCTACTTATATATACTAACTCTGGCATCAGTGTACTCCCACACCCTGTTACTTATATATAGTAACTCCGAGATCACAGCACCCGCACACCCTGCTACTTCTATATACTTACTCTGGGATCACAAACCCCACACCCAGCTACTGATATATACTAACTCTAAGATCAGTGAACCCCCACACCCTGCTACTTATACATACTAACTCTGAGATCAGTGTACACCTGCACCCTGCTAATGATATATGCTAACTCAAAGGTCAGTGTAAACTCACACCCCTGTTACTTATATACAGTAAATCTGGGATCACTGTACCCCCAAACCCTGCAAATTATACATACTATCTCTGAGGGCACTGTAGCCCATAACATGCTATTTAGATATACTAACTCTGAAATCACTGTACCCTCCATCCTGTTACTTATATATACTACCTCTTGGATCACTGTACCCTAACACCCTACTACTTATGAATACTACCTCTGAGATCACTGTTCCCCCACATCCTACTGCTTAATATATAAATATATACTAACTCTGAGATCGCAGTACCCCCACACACTGCTACTTATATTTACTAACTCTCAGATCTTTGCACCCTCACACCCTGCTACTGATACATACTAATTCAGAGTTCAGTGTACTCCCACACCCTGCTACTTATACATACTAACTCTAGGATCACAGAAACCCCACACTCTGCTACTGATATATACTAATGCTGAGATCAGTGTACCCCACATCCTGCTACTTACATATACTAACTCTGAGGTCAGTGAACCCCCACATCCAGCTACTTTTTAATACTAAATCTGAAATCACTGTACCCCCCACACCCTGTTTCTTATATATACTAACTCTGAGATCAGTATACCCCACACCCTGCTATTTATACATACTAACTCTGAGATCAGTGTACTCCACACTGCTACTCATATAAACTAACTATGAGGTCAGTGTACTCCCACACCCTGCTACTTATACATACTAAATCTGAGATCACAGCACCTGCACACCCTGCTACTTCTATATACTAACTCTGGGATCGTGGAAAACCCACACTCTGCTACTGATATATACTAACTCTGAGATTAGTGTACCCTGCACACCCAGCTACTGATATATACTAACTCTGAGATTAGTGTACCCTGCACACCCAGCTACTGATATATACTAACTCTGAGATCAGTGTACCACTCACCCTGCTAGGTATATATACTAACTCTGAGATCACTGTACCCCCACACCCTGCTACTTGTATATACTAACTCTAAGATCAGTGTGCCCACACACCCTACTACTTATACATACTAATTCTAAGATCATTGTACCCCAACACCCTGATACTTATATACTAACTGTGAGGACAGTGTACCCTCACACCCTACTGATTATATATACTAAGTCTGAAATTACTCTACCCCCACACCCTTCTACGTACATATACTAACTTTGAGGTCAGTGTAACTCCAAACGCTGCTACTTATATATTCTAACTCTGAGACCAATGTACCCCCCACTACTTATATATATATATATATATATATATATATATATATATATATATATATGTATATATATATATACTAACTCTGAAATAACTGTACCTGCACACCTTGCTTATATATACTAACTCTTGGATCAGTATACCCACAGACCCTGCTATGTATATATACTAATTCTGAGATAATTGTACCCCCACACCCTACTATTTATATATGCTAACTCTGGGATCACTGTATCCCCACACCCTGCTACTTATATATATATATATATATATATATATATATATATATATATATATATATATATATATATACTAACTCTGAGATCACAGCACTCCCACACCCTGCTACTTATATACTGTAACTCTGAGACCAGTGTACCCCCCACCCTGCTATATATATATATATATATATATATATATATATATATATATATATATATATATATACTAACACTGAGATAACTGTACCCACACATCTTGCTACTGATATATACTAACTCTGGGATCAGTGTACGCCCACACCCTGCTTCTTATATATACTAACTCTAAGATCACTGAATGCCCACACCCCTGCTACTTATATATACTAATGCTTGGATCACACTACACCCAGACCCTGCTACTTATATATATTAACTCTGAGATCACAGTACCCCCACACCCTGCTACTTATATATACTAACACTGAGATCAGTATACCTTTACACCCTGCTACTTTTATATACTAACTCTGAGATCAGTGTACTCACACACCCTGCTACCGATATATACTAACTCTGGGATCAGTGTACCCCTACACAATGCTACTTATATTTACTAACTCTGAGATTACGGTAACCACACACCCTGCTACTTATATATACTAACTCGGGGATCAGTGTAGCCCCACACCCTGCTACTTATATATATACTCTTAGATCACTGAACCCCCATGCCACTGCTACTTATATATATTAACTCTGGGATATCTGTACTCCATATAAAAAACACACTCTCCAAGCCAAGAACCCAGCATCCATGGGACCTGACAATATCCCAGGCTGCATTCTACATGAACTACAGAATGAACTGGCACCCTCCCTTAGTACCATGTTCAATCATAGCCTCACCTCAGGCTTTGTACCCACTGAATGGCACACTGTGACGGTTATCCCACTCCACAAAGGGGAAGCCACGACGGACACCAGGAAGTACCGCCCCATTAGCCTGATGAGCCTGCTCTGCAAGGCCATGGAATGTATCATTGTGGAACTCATAAACAAAGACATTGGTAATCTCCAAACTATGGACCCTACCCAGTTTGGATTTGTAAAAGGCAGATCATGTCTCCTAAACCTGACTGACGTCTTTGAAGCAGTCACCAAAGCCATAGATGAGGACAAAATGGTTCACACAGCTTATCTAGATCTCGCCAAGGCTTTCAGCACCATCCCCCACTCTGGAATTATAGATAAGCTCACTAAACTAGGTATAAATCCCTATGTCACAAGATGGGTTGCCAACTGGCTCATGGACAGAACCCACACTGTGAAAGTAGCAGATTCCAAATCCGATTTCAGACCAGTGACAAGTGGTGTGCCACAGGGTTCAGTCCTGGGTCCTCTCCTGTTTGGTATCTACTTCTCTGAAGTGAAGGCTAACACAGAAGGTCTTTATTAACAAAGTTTGCAGATGACTGCAAACTAGGAGCCATAATCAAAACTCCTAACGATGTGGACAAACTACAAAAGGGCCTCACTGAGACAGATACCTGGTGTCAAAGCAATGGCCTGAAGCTCAATGCGAAAAAGTGTATTGTCATCCCCTTTGGTAAAAACTCTGTACCCATGAACTACCACATAGCTGGTAGTCTACTTAATGCCGAAAATGTGATAAGAGACCTTGGGACACAGGTGGACAGTAGTCTCTCCTTTGATAATCATATCGCCACAGTGGTCAGGAAATCCTTCTACATGGCTCATCTCATCACAAAAGGATTCTCATCCAGAAAAAAAGAGGTCATTGTTCCCCTCTACTCATCAATCATTAGACCCATTATAGAGTACAACGCCCCTTTTGGTATGTACCTCACAAGACATCTACAACTGGAAAGACCACAGAAATACCTCACAAAGAGGATTACTGGCCTCAAACAGATGCCCTATGCAGGCCGTCTCAAACAACTACAGCTTTACTCCATCGCATATCGCCTACATTGGGGCGATCTCTGCCTAACATACAAAGCTATGTCAAGCCCAGAGCTGTTGGACATGCTCCACTTAAAGAAATCCCAATCCCTCCGAGCTACATGATCTAGGGACCTAAACCTTGTCACCACAATAAACAGAACATGCTGAAGGGATAGATTCCTGTCCCAGAGTCTTCCCATACTCTGGAACAGACTACCTATCTATGTCAAACATAGCTCCTCATTAGCACTCTTCAAGAAAAATCTTGATGATTGGATGGGAAATTCACCCCGGGGATCACTTCTATGGCTCTGCTTGACAGGGGCACAGGAAAATAATTTTCTTGGGTGGCGAAAGCCAGGGTACATTTTTTGGCTAGGTTTGTATGGGCCCTAGGGCTGATAGCCTAGCACCTACCTATGAACCTATGAACAATGATACTTCTTGTCTTAGCTGCTTTATAGTTTTCTCTATTCGATATTTCCATGATGATATTCATTTTCACCCCTTCCTTTCCCTCACTACCCTGTGTTCCTGTAGTAGAACATTATCAGTTATTAATTTAACTGCACAGTAATATATCCTGTTTACTTCTGTTATATCGCATGGGTCTCTATGGACAGTCCTAATTACTGTGTTCATTTATTTTATCAAGCTTCTGACTTTTGGGGTTTTATTAACCTTCTGCAGTCTATTTCTCTCATTGATCTTGATATATCTATCTTTGTCTAGTAAATCAAGCAATTCTTCTCTTAAATAATTTTCTTCCAAATTGAGGGTACATGCCTTGTTTTCCGTTTCTTGCAGGCATTCTGTAGAAGGTTCTATACCATCTCCCTGTGGCACCTTCTCTCCAATTTCATCCTGTGCCATCCATTGCTCTGTCACATGGGAGCTCACTGGCCTATCACTCATCAACATTGACAGCATCAGAGTTTCCAGTTTCCTGTTTCTTTCCTTGCTAACTTCACGTGAACGTTTATACTGGTTTCCTGTGGAAGGCTCCAAAATATCTTCATATGGCACCTGACCAATTGCTTCCTGTTCCACTGGTCTCCCCTTAATTTGTATGTCCCTTACTCTATCCTGTTGTGGCGCTTCTTGAATTAGATTTTCTACTCTAAATCCTTCACTTCGCAGGTACTCCATAACCTCAGTTTTTATTTCTATAACTCCTCCATTACTAACCTCCTTTTCTACTTTCCTCTTTGTCTTACTTTTTGTATTGTAAAGTTTTCCATGTCTGGATTCCTTTGCCTGTATTTCTCTTCAAATATCTTTGGTGTTGCTCTTTTTGTATTGGTTAGTTTTGCATTCTCCTTTGCATAACTATTACACCATATTAAATCTCTTTTTCTTTGCCATGTCCATATTTCTTACTGGATCCTACCCAATTTGGCTTTGTCAAGGGCAGATCCTGCCTCTTGAACTTGGTCGACTTTTTCGAAACAGTCACTAAGGCCATTGATGAGGGTAAGGCAGTTCACACAGCCTACCTTGACCTAGCAAAAGCGTTCGACACAATAACCCACTCGGGCATCATAGAAAAGCTCACCAGCTTAGATGTAAACCCATATGTCACAAGATGGGTTGCAAACTGGCTCAAGGACAGAACACACAGGGTTAGAGTTGCTGGTGCCATGTCAGACTCTAAGCCGGTCACGAGCGGTGTCCCACAGGGCTCAGTCCTGGGCCCCCTCTTGTTCGGCATTTATTTTTCTGAAGTGCAGGCAAACATAGGGGGATTGTGGCTGACAAAATTTGCAGATGACTGCAAACTGGGCACCATAATTGACACTCCATCAGACACAGACATCCTCCAGAGAGGTCTCATAGAAATGGATAACTGGTGCCAGAGCCATGGCCTTAAGCTAAATCATCTCTGTGTCACTGCTAGACAGAGGCACAGCAAACTAATGGGTATAGTATTCTCATCCTAAGGGGTGGTGAAAGCCACACACACTCTGGCTAGGCTTATAAATGCCCTAGGGCAGATAGCCTAGTATGAACCTATGAAGATGTCTCCTGATCTTCCTGTTTCTCCCTTCTTTGGGGACTCATTCCATCCTGCTGTGATGTAACCTGTGTTAGACCTTCTACATCAATTCCTTTACTTCGCAGGCCCTACATAACTTTGGCTTCTATTTTTTAACTTCTACTTTATTCATCTTCTTCTCTACGCTCCATCTTTGTGATATTATTTTTTTTATTGTGAAATTTTCCATATCCGGATGCCTTTACCTGTATTTCTCTTCGAATATCTTTGGGGCTGCCTTCTTTACACTGATTAATTTGGCTTTCTCCTTTGCATAAATATTGCACCATATCAAATCTCTCTTTCTTTTCATGTCCATATTTCTTTTTTATACTTTTCAAATATCTCTTGGTTTTGTCATTTATATTTCCACACTTCCTCAGATGCTTCTTTTTCCAAACAGATCAAGGTTTCTTGATCTATATACTGTTTTTCACAAATCTGTTGTATTAATGAACACAAGTTTTAATTTGAAGCTTCTGACAGTTTTTCTTCCATAAGTATTTTTCTTTCCTCTAATTTTTCTCTTAATTGCTTTGTATATCTTGTGTCTGGAAATCCTGAGCTTTTTGCATAATAGTAAGAATACATCATTTCTTTCTTATCGTCAATAGTCCACTTTATCATCTTTATGACTCTTCTTTGGCCTATCAGTTTGTGTAATTTTTGTGGACTGATACTTCCTTCTACAACAGGGGGGCCATCCTCCCGCTGGGCCTGGCCGCATTGTAGTAATGTTTCTGTATTTTGAGGATTCTGCACTGTCATCTTTTCCAGTCCTGGCATCAGTGTACCTACCAGGACTGGGGACTTTTTTATCCTGGGTCTTGTGCACCCAGCTATCTTTTTTAGTTTTTGACCTACTTCTGTCCATGATATATGCACATAAATGCAGACCGTATATCAATGTCGCCTTGGTGAGATTTTGTGAAAACAGGGTCCACCTTTGTGAACGTACTTACCAAGACGTGAGGATGAATTCAGTTTCAGCATTAGTACTCTCCTTTGCTTGCTGACTTTTCATCTCTCCATTCGGATACCTCTCTATAGCTGAGAGAGTTTCTTAATGATGCCTGAGTCAGGGATAGTGTCAAATGCCTTGGCCAGGTCTAGGTAGGCTGTATGCACAGATTTCCCCTCATCCAGGGCCCTTGTGACTATCTCGAAGAAATCCACCAGACTTAACAAGCATGATCTCCCTTTGACAAATCCTAACTGGGCAGGATCTAGTGTTTGGAGATGACCGATATCTTTGTTGATAAGATCCATGATGATTTGCTCCATGGCCTTGCAGAAAAGGCTAGTCAGGCTAATAGGTCTGTAGTTCTCAGGGTCAATAGAAGCAGCACCTTTGTGCAGGGAGAAAACGTTGGCTGTTTTCCATTCAGCTGGGATGAAGCTGGTGCTTAGACTATGATTGAAAAGAGTAGCCAGCGATGATGATAATTCTTGTTGAAGCCCATGTAGGATGCAGGCTGGGATGTTATCAGATTCCATTGATGCTGTGTTTTTGGCCTTAGAGAGGGCATTTATGACCTGCTCTTTAGAGATGCAAGGTAGGGGACAGGTGGTAGGGATGTCATGGGGTACGTGTGGTGGGAACGGAGACGTGAAGTTTTCATCGAATCTGTTAGTAAGCAGGTTAGCTACATCCACCAGCTCAGTGTATGTGTTATCATTAACTACCAGTTCAGTGCAAATCTGAGCCTTACCTTTTAGGTTACGAATGTAAGTAAAAAATGCCTTGTGGTTGTCCTTGGTTGAGGAAATTAATTTTCATTCATAATTTGCCTTGGAGGACTTCACAAGAAGTCTTATTTGCTTATTTAAGCTGAGGAGGGAGTGTCTTCATTTTAGAGCCTGTTCCTTCTTACTCTTGGACAGCAGTTTCTTCCTTTTATTGTAAAGCCTATTAATGGTGGTTGTCCACCAGCCAGGTTTGCTTTCCTTGAAGAGCTTGTTTTGGTCCTAACAGGTACTGCAGTGTCAATGCAGTTATAGAGGTGCTTGTACAGGGCACTGGTGTAGAGCTCGGCATAGTTACCAGTTCCGTCTGAGGGGGAGGTGCAATGAAGGGGGGGTCTCAGGTGTGATAGTTACCTCAAATGAGACTGATTTTTGGTTAGATCTCACCAGGGATAAACTCACAGTGGGGAGCTACAGTGATCTGATCTACAGTGATACCTGCACCAGATCCAGGATGTTAGCACCCCTGGTTGGGGTGTCAACCAGCTGGTCTTGGGAGTTGACAAAGTTGAGGAACCTTTGGGCATGTGAGTCTGAGTACGAGTAATTCAGCCAGTCACTGCTAGGGTAGTTAAAGTCACCTGAAACTATGGTGTTAGGATGTATCTTGAAAGACTTAAGTTGATCCAAATAGGCAGAGTTGATGTCCTGATTCATGGAAGAGGTTCTGTAGCTGTTTTTTAAGCTATACTAGTTGAAGCTCTGCAGAATGGAGCAACAGCATCACATGAGTATTTGCCAGGTGTGTTGCTATGTTTTTATGCATATATGTTGTCCATGTTAGATTATGTATTTATGGTATGTACATTCTGTGAAACAAACATACATTAGACTGCAAGTGAAGTCAGCGTTATTTGTAACATTGCAGTGAAATGTATATGCCAATTGCATTTTATGTTCAGCATGTTCTGTAGGTACCTGATTACCTGATTTTTGTCTTTGTATCTTGTAGCACATCAACTGTCTTTAGCATCTAGTGACCATGATGTTGTTCATGACGCATATCAGCATGGTCATATGCCCCCTGGCACAGAGGACATTGATTTTTTTGGAGAGTCCATCCATGAAGTTGACATGGATGTTGCACCAGATGTATCCTCAGATGTGGAGGCTCAGTTATCAATGGATTCAGAGGATGATGACACAGTGGATGTTGAACAGGGTGAGGGCATTGATCAACACACCACAGTTAGGAGCACTGCTGGAAGATCTATACAACAACCTGATGCTGCTCCTCACTGTAGATGTAGGCGCGCAGATGTTGGACATGGCCAAGTGTCAGAGAGTATGCACCTCCTGCTGCAGGTAAAAGAATGAGCAGAGCTATGTCATCATTCAGACATCCTTGCACTTAGCCATGCCACAGATCATGTAGCACATGAGCTTGCTATCATGCATGAAGGAAAAGAGCACAGACACAGTGAGATTATGGTTGCATTGGCTGCTCAGAATGAGATGCTGCTGGCTGTGGCATGGTCAGTGGAAAACCTGACCTCTAAAATACTGCAGCAATGTCACCCTACTAACAGGATTCTGCATTCCATGACCATACACAGAAGACTGCAACCTGTGAGAGGGAGGCCACCTGTCTGCAGAATCAAAATTAGCCATTGGGAATCCCTAAACATCATTCAACCAGCATAAATGTCAGCTGCTGGCACATATGCTGAGGTCCCGCCAGTCGCAACATCTTCAACTTGAAGTCATACACCTTCATCTGAACTTGGTGTTGTACCCCCATCTATCTCCTCTGTGGAGCAAACAGGGCAGGTTGTGTCTCTACGTGGTAGTGGCAGGGTGAACAATGGTGTGAGATGTCAGTGAGGTCAACCAAGACTGCATTAGAGTGTGTCCAACAGTGTAGTACACATAGCTGACTCATTATTTCAATACCATGGTATTGTGACATGTGTTTGTGAAATAAAAATGTCTGTATTATATCATGCATGATCTCTGTTTTTTCATGTTATGATATTGTACAGATATGTAAGTGTAGCACTATGTGTCCCTTATTGTTGAACATCAAATGATAACACAGAAAGAGTGTGTTTGCCTACCTGTGTCAGTTGTGCCCTGAGTTGATGTATTATTTTTGACACATTTGCATGTGTTCATGTTGGAAAAGGCTAGGCTCATATGATGTGTGATGCTCAGTGCATAAATCTAGTGGATGCCTGCCATTAGAAGAAATCTGTGCTGCTGTGGTGGGGTAACACCTGGACATGAGTATTCAGTCTGTGTACACATGTACATGTGGATTGACATAACTCAGATGTCTGGGTCAGATACTGCCATGTAGCCTAGGCCTCCACCTGTGGTCATACTGTATATTACATACACCTGTGACATTTGCTCCCTATGTCTTCCTCCTCCTACTCTGATACCTATGGGATGTCCTGTTCAGACAGTTGTGGTTCTTGGGGTACTGCACCCACACCTGCTGCTGGAAGACCCCCATGTGCTGTAGTTAGCATGTTGTACAGCATGGCACCCACTGTTATCATCTGTGCTGCCTTCTCAGGTGTGTATTGTAATGCACCTCCAGATGTGTCCAGATATCTGAACCTTAGCTTTCAGTACACCGGACACATGTTCTGCGGTGTTTCTGGTTGTTGAGTACGCTCTGTTGTATGCTTCCTGTGCAGGGTTGGACGATTCATGGTGCAGGATCTTTAGCCATGACTCAAGAGGATGACTACAGTCAACTGTTAGGTGAGTTTTTGTTCAGGCTGGATATTGTTGACGGGGATCCTTCAGTTACATCCTAGCTGTGTTGCTGTACTTACCAAGAAGAAGTCTCTTAGGTATTTCATCTTGCAGGAGTGCAGCCCTCAGTCCACTTTCCCTCCAAATGGCAGCATCATGGACACTTCCAGCGTGTGTTGCCATGATGTTTGCTATGCTGTCATCTGCTGCACACACCACCTGGAAGTTGATGGATGGCCATCCCTTTCTGTTTATGTATTGGTCTGCTTCTGGATGTCCTGGTGTCTTGATAGGTATATGTGTGCAATGTATTGCACTGAGTACATGGGGAAGTTTGCGATGTTGTACAACTGGTACATTACATTTCCCCACTTCATGTGAGTGGATGGGAAATGTATGTAGTTACCCACCTTGCTGCACATTGCTTTCAAGAATTTCCCAATTTATAACTGGCAGCTGTCTGTGACACCTCCACAGTATCCCCATGTGTCTCTGGAATATCCCAGATGCAAGCACACTCAGGCTGAAATGCATTTTAGTTTTAAGGGGGGTGGAGTTTCCTCACAGCATCTGCATGGACATGTGTGGGGCACGCAAGTTATGGAAGGTCTGCACCATTTGTTGCTCTAGAAATCTGTCAATTATTTGCCTGTCTGACAACTGGTTTAGTTGCAGCCTTGCTCTGACTCTAGCTGGCTGCCTTCTAGAATGCACAGCTACATCATCATTTATGGCTTGTATCACTGCAGCCTGTTGCAGTATATTAACAGCAGATTACATTTTTATATATTTTTTTCAGTTTTGCTATGGATTTTGACATCATCCATAGTATTCACCTGCAATCCTTTAGGTCTGTAATGTATGCACACACAGTTTCAGAAGTGGAATTGGGGTAGCTGTTTGCCACATTCGAGTTGTGTTGTGTGCACATGATGTGTTTTAGAATTGAGCAAGGTAGCTGTTTGTCACATTCAAGTTGTGTTGTGTGCGCATGATGTGTTTCAGAATCACACTAGTGCACGTGGAAGCACTAATTATCATATACTGAATAATTAAGTACTTGGACTGCCTTCATCATGTCTTCTGGAATCACATCCACAGCAGATGCGCTGGAGTCTTCTGTCCATAAATACCTTCTGCGAACTTTACAGAATCTGGCCCATGAGTCATTACCATCCAGGTGACCCATGTTTATTTAATGGACAGGGTGAGTGGAGGATGAATAGTGCCTATCCTGGGGGAGGAGAGAGATCACCCAGGCTGCTATGCATAGAGCTTCAATACCAAGGGATGGAAAGGAGGAGCCAACTTATGGTGAGGTGGGCATGATGGGAGCTCCTGCCCCACATGTGAAGTCACATGCATGCATGGATGTAGGGAGGTGGGTTTTAGGAGTTCCTGTGGTGATACAGGTCGGCATGTCACCATGAGGGAATAAGCTAGGACCTTACTACAAAATGCTGTCAAAGCTAGGATGCTGGTGATAACACAAATATCCCTGATGCCTGCATGGATGACAGCTTCTCCAATAAAGGTTCCTACACTGGTCAACCCGAGGAAGATCCTCACTGCAGGGAAAGAATAGGCCCACATACCCCGCAAAGCTTGATGGTTGGTGAGCAGAAGGGGGAAAAAGATACAGGTGAAATTCATGATTCATTGACTTGTCAGTGCCCCATTTTACCTCTTGATGTGGCAGGTACGGCAAATTTTCAGGTAACTGGAGAGATAAGACACCTGCATAATGATCGCAATAGTCACCTTTTCTTTTCTGGATCATACTCCTTCCAGTAACCCCCCCTAGATAATGAGTATCGCCCTCCAGCCAAGTGTAATACTGAGCTAAAATATTGAGTTTGATGTATGTAGACTTTTAAAAATTCCTAAATGTACAATTTCACTCACAGGGCTTTCTCATCAGCCCCCCCTCCCCCCGTTACCCCATCTCTATTCCTTTTCTTTCTGTTTATTGATTTATTTATTTGTTTATTTTTGATGAAGATCTTGAGCAGAATTCTCTAGTTAATATTAACTAGCATTGTTAATATTTTTATTGTGCCCCAGAGGTGATTGCACCTGATCCTGAGTGGAGAAAACATTCAGGCTTCATGGTTGAACTGACCAAAATGTCCAGGAATGTGAGTTAAAACAGAAACAATTAAGAGGGAGCCCTCAGATTTTAGTACTGCAGAAAAATGAAGACCAGAAGAGTAAAAAGAAACAAAGCTGTTCGTAGCAGAAAACAGAAAATATAAAGAACGTAGTAGCATGCCATTCTGTATGATGTTTGAAATAGAGATTAGGATGTAGCCATAACACAAGATGTTTGCAGCTGAGTACTGGGGTTATTGGGATGACCGCTTGTGTATTAATATACAGAATCTGTGAAACTGCAGTGTTAGTTGTCATTGTCATCTTCTTTGTGATTGTCATTGTGGTGAGCTAGGAATTTATTGTCTAAAACTTTGTCCACTCTTATAGTGCCTTTTTCCATCAGTGCCAACCAAATAAACCTTTCAACATAGCACAATAAACCCAGGACAGACCGAAGGTATCCAACATAGCACAATAAACCCAGGACAGACCGAAGGTATTACTGCTCAATGCCAGGAGTCTAAACAGAAAACTCCACTCTTTCCAAACTCTCATCAGCCTGGAAAATATAGACATCTGTGCAGTTATGGAGACATAGTTTAAAGCCCCAGAGAGCACCCCAGCAGTGCAGGGCTATAATGACTTCCACATCTTCTGTGCAGTTGTGGAGACACAGTTTAAAGCCCCAGAGAGCACCCCAGCAGTGCAGGGCTATAATGACTTCCACATATTTAGATCAGCAACTATATAGGTAGGGACAAAAGCCTGAGTTGTCTCTGCATTTATAAAAACTAGTCACAACTCAAGCCTGATCAAGCAGTGTGACACCAGCTTCTCCATGTCCAGCTCAGCATAAGCAAAGTCCCGTACCTTACCATTGAAAGCTGTAGGTCCCCTCTATGACCCAGAATACCCATAATGCATACCTAAATGAACTGGGGGCAGTGTACATTGAACCCAACACTATAATGTGGGGCAACTTTGACTATCCCACTATAAACTGGAAAACATGCATGACTTCCAGTCCTCAGGCACAGAGATTCCTGGATTCTGCCGACACAAATGCTGTGCAACAGCTGGTCCGTACATCCATTAGGGAAGTTTGCACCCACCCATGTATAATATCCTCGCTTGTCAGGTCACACCATAAAGCTATCACCATTACAAATTAAACTAAAACCTGTGACTCCATCCAATCCTTGAATGTATGGGAATTATTCAAAAGCAAACCTCCTACTACTGAGTGACACCCTAGCAAAATTTCAAGCCCCTTTAAACCACATGAATACCATTGTTCACAGAATCTCTGTACCACCATGCAAATAGCTGCAACAAGGCAGTTGTACCCACCCAAAATAAGCACTGGACCTAAGTCAAAGAACAAACCACCCTGGTGGAATCCCAATATCAGCAATTTATATAACGAAACAAAGAAAACCAAGACAAGGCTTGGGACTGCTGCAATGCCCAGTAAGGAAAAAAAAACTCATCAAACTAAATAAGCAAGCCAGGAGTCTTATCAAATCTACCCAAGCCAAATCAAAGATAAAGACAGCCTTGTAGGCAAAAGGCAACCATAAATCCTTCTTGAGCTATGTACGTAAGCTCATAGGTAACACACAACAGTATGCTGGACTAATTGTAAACAGAATCACCTATACAGAGCTGGAGGATATAGCAGATTTACTAGGTGACAAATTAAGCTCCAATTTCATGCTGCACTCCCCTCCTTACACCTTCTAAGAGAAACCACTGACCATAATGCCCTCAGTTATCACTAGTGAACAAGCCCTCAATGCACAGTCCAAAGCAAAAAAAAAAACAAAAAAAAAACATCTAAAGGCCCTGATAATATCTCAGGTTGCCTCCTGAATACCATGAAACCTTTAGGATCCTTGCTGCATCTTAGCCTCAAAACTAGCTTCATACTTGGTGAATGGAAGGATGCAACAGTTATAAACATAGACTGGGAGCATTACTCTAGCTCCAACACCCTAGCTCAAAGGTTCCTAGAATTTATAAACTCAAATGCTATTGAACAACTTGTTACCACTCCCACAAGAGGGGAAAACATACATGACCTGATCATCACCAACATGGGGACTCTATGCTCCAGACCAGAAGTGTATCCCTCACTGGTAAGATCAGACCATAAACTAATCTCACTGGATATTCACATCCCGACCCCACCCCCTGCCCAGAAAACCACAGTGAAAAACTTCTCTAAAGCAAATTTCACACTCCTCAAAACCGAGGTGGAATCTTTCAAAGCCCCCGGGCCTGTAGAAAATACGGCTCAGACCGCAGAATACGTTATAAATGCATTCTATGAACACCTTCAGGAATGCATGGATCATGCAATCCCAAATAAAACCAGGACCCAATCTTCCAAAGGCAGAAGTCCTGTCTGGTGGACCCCAGCCATAAACAAACTATACAATAGAAGAAGGAAGCTACTACATGATAGAGCAAAATCCCAAAAAGGGAAGGCATCTCTGATCAGTGTTAGCAAAAAACTACAGGCACTCATAAAATCGTCTAAGGCCAGCTTCGAGAGAAAAATTGCACAGGACACTAAGGATAATCACAAGGCTTTCTTTAGTTATGTTAGGAACCTGGGTGGGAATTCCCAGATATGCTCAGAATTAGTCCAAAATTACAAAAAATACACCGAACCCACAGACATTGCCAACATCCTAGCTGACAGGTTCAGCGCAAACTTCTCCCCTCCCTCCCCACCAAAAGGGCAAATATCTATCACAGCAGAGTGCTGCCCCCCTGACATCTCAGATGCTCATGTAAGAGCTGCCCTCTCCAAAGCAAAAAACACAGCATCAGTGGGACCAGACGGTGTCCCGGGCTGCATCCTACATGAACTCCAGGAAGAGCTAAACCCAAACATAAAACTACTGTTCAATCTCAGCCTTACCACAGGATATGTACCCAAAGAGTGGCGTACAGCAGCAGTGGTCCCACTCCACAATGGTGGTGCCTCAACGGATCCTGGAAACTATTGCCCCATAAGCCTGACTAGCTTGGTCCCCAAAGCTATGGAAAGGATCATTATGGAACTCATAAATAAAGATATTGGGGACCTACAGACACTGGATTCTACCCAGTTCGGCTTTGTTAAGGGCAGATCCTGCCTCTTAAACCTGGTCAGTTTCTTTGAAACAGTCACGAAGGCCATTGACGAGGGGAAGGTGATCCACACAGCCTACCTGGACCTCACAAAAGCCTTCGATACAATACCCCACTCGGGCATTATAGATAAGCTCACCAGCTTAAATATAAACCCCTATGTCACTAGATGGGTTGCAAACTGGCTCAAGGACAGAACCCACATGGTTAGAATTGCTGGAGCCATGTCAGACTCCAAACCAGTTACAAGTGGCGTCCCACAAGGCTCAGTCCTGGGACCTCTCTTGTTCGGTATATATTTCTCGGAGGTACAGGCCAACACGGAAGGACTGTGGCTGACCAAGTTTGCAGATGACTGCAAACTGGGTGCCATAATCGACTCTCCAGCCGACACAAGCATCCTCCAAAAGGGCCTCATAGAAACAGACAACTGGTGCCAGAGCCATGGCCTCAAGCTAAACGCCAAAAAGTGCATAGTCATCCCTTTGGCAAAAACAAAGTGCCCACAAATTACCACATAGGTGGTAATCCATTAAGTACAGAAGAAGTAATTAGGGACCCAAGTTGATAGCAATCTCATTTGACAACCACGTGGCCAAAGTGGTTAGAAAAACATTTTATATAGCCCACCTAATCATGAAGGGATTCACATCTAGATCAGGGGAGGTCATCGTGCCTCTTTACTCATCCCTCATCAGGCCCATAATTGAGTACAATGCCCCTTTTGGGATGTACCTTACCAGACACCTGCAGCAACTGGAAAGACCCCAAAAGTACCTCACCAAGAGGATCAAAAGGCTCAAACAGATGCCATATGCTGCCTGGTTAAAGAAACTCCAGCTCTACTCAGTGGCATACCGCCTGCTCAGAGGCGATCTGTGCCTGACGTATAAAGCCATGTCCAATCCGGAATTAATGGACATGCTGCACCTCAGAAAATCCAAATCCCATCGAGCTACGCAGTTGACAGACTTGAACCTCAGCACTGAAATAAATAGGACATGCTGGAGGGACAGATTCATAACCCAGAGGCTCCCTTCACTCTGGAATAAAATCCCAGTCCAGGTTAGGCAGAGTCCCTCATTGACTCTCTTCAAGAGGAATCTTGATGAGTGGATGGGGGATCGTAGGTTTACCCCGGGTATCACTTCTGTGTCACTGTTAGACAGAGGCACAGTATACTAACCTCGAAAAAGGGCATAGCAAAACTAATTTAAAATGGGTGGCGAAAGCCAAACACACTCTGGCTAGGCTTATAAATGCCCTAGGGCAGATAGCCTAGTATGAACCTATGAACTCTACGCAAGGGGAGGTCATCTACTCACCTGGGAATTTACAGACTGATAAGTCTGACTAGTCTCATATGCAAGGCCAAGGAAAGAATTATCATGGCTATTATAAATAAAGACATAGGAAATATTCAGACACTGGATTTGTCAAGGGCACATCATGCCTGCTCAACATGGCGAACTTTGAAAAAGTCACCAAAGCTATGGACAAGGACAAAAACATATACACTGCCTATCTAGACCTAGCCAAGACATTTGGCACAATTCATTATTTGGGTGTTGTTGACAAATTCATGAAACTTGGAGTAAACACTCATGTCACCCACTGGATAGTCAACTGGTTCAAAGATAGGATACAGAAAATTAGGATAGGGGACTCTACCTGCACAAAAGGCCACCAATCATTGGAGTCTGTCAGAATCAGTGCAGGGGCTACTTCTTCATGGCATTTAGTTTTCAGAAGTCAGGCTAACATTATAGGCCTTTCATCGATCAAGTTAGCAGATGACTGCAAGCTCGTTATGATTATAAAGTCCCCCAAAGACACTAATACCCTCCAAGAGGGTTTGTCCCAAAGTAATAATTGGTATCAGAGCCATAATCTAAAATGGAATCCCAAAAAATACATCATAGTATCTTCTGGAAAATCAGCCTCCCCTGTGAATTTACATGTAGACCAGACAGCCCTTTGAGCAGCCCCAGGGGTTACAGACTTGAACATACGTAGACAGTGACCTGGCCTTTGCCCACCATCTATCTAGTGTTATAGAGAAATTATTCTACACTGCGTGCCTCATTAGGAAGGGTATGGCATCCAGGTCCAAAGATGTCATTATCCTGCTGTACTCAGTCCTCATTACATCAATCATAGAGTACAGTGGTCCCATCGCTATGTATTTTACCAGGCATATGTAACAACTGCAACTCCTACAGTGGTTCCTTAAAAACCCAAAGAAGAAACCACATGAAATATGCAGAATGCCTTATCTGTATACTCAGTCTCCTACAGACTATGGAGAGGTGATCCGTGCCTGGCTTAAAAGCCATCATCTGATCCAGTACTGAGGGATTTGCTGCAAATCAACAATTTTAACAGCATTAGAAATACCCAAAAAGGACCTAATCCTTGTTTGTAACAAAAACAGAAGACAGTGAATGGACAGATATGTGTCTCAGAGAATGCTTGACATGGACAGGACACTTGTTCCAAAGCAGGTACATGGTTCAACCCTAACCCTATTCAAATGTATCCTGGACCAATGGATGAGAAACCGAAAATTTACCCTTGGACTCACACCTATCCCCTTATTGGGCATATACAGCTTGTAAATGTTGTGCCACCAAAACACATCTGTATGGCCCTGGCTAAGTTATCTGATTCAGTTATATATAGCAATACATGGCTAGGCTTAAAAAGGCCTCTTGGAGCTATCAGCCTAGAAATCAGCTATGAACCGCTAAGATGACTGTACACCAGAGGTCTTTCTATGCTCGAGGCTGCAGATTTTGTCATTGCTGTTACGATGTGACATTACTGCAGAACTACCCAGGACTGTACAGCTGCCTACCTTAATGTATAACAGAATTTCTCTTCATTTACATAAACGAGAAAATGAGCAATGAAAGATTTGTACTTAGAAATGCAGTACAAACTGGCGCTATACATGGAAAATATAGTCCCCGTGTTACATAACGACTTAAGTGATTTTACAACAGTTCAAACACACTGTGATGAGACTTTTCTCAGGGGGAATGTAACCAAAATGGAGAAATGGTCCCCAGTGTTACATATCTTAGGTTAATTAGCTTAAACTAAAGAACTAATAGGCAGCACATTGTCTAGATGTTTAAGGTTTTTACCTGTCTGCTACAGAACCAGAGTTTAAGTTCTGAAGTCTTTTTACTGTCTCTTTGTACTTGCCATGTCCTAGCTATCTCTGCGTGGGCACCTAGTACCCAGCTCATATGTCTGTGTGGGCATCTAGTACCCAGCTCATATGTCTGTGTGGACACCTAGTACCCAGCTCATATGTCTGTGTGGGCATCTAGTACCCAGCTCATATATCTGTGTGGGCACCTAGTACCCAGCTCATATGTCTGTGTGGGCACTTAGTACCCAGCTCATAAAAATGCACTAGTTGTTTAGTACTATGCTCTTCAGTCGTACGGTGGTTTGCAGTGCTGCCTGCAAAAGAGTCATTCCTACGTTTTTTTATTGAATGATTTGTTTATGTGGCCTTTTTACCCTTGATTTGGATGTTAGTTGGGCTATTCTGTAGGCCCCTTAATGTTTAGGGACATCAGCTGAATTTAAAGACTCTGTGTTGCTAAAGTATAGCCAAACAATCCACTTATGCTGTGCCGATTAAGTCAATAATAAGGCTGAAATATTATTTATTTATTTAATTTTATTTATTTACATTTGTTTATGAGGAAAATTCGACTGGACACATGTCCTTTTTCAGCAGAGGCCCAGGGAGAAAAGCTCCACACACAGAATACATTAAGTACAGAATTAATGATAAAAAGTTAATAAAATGTATATAAATGCAAGTAAATAATGCCAGAAAAAGCCACAAACATAAAATATGAGTAATATAGTTACATGAAGGACAGATATAAATGGAGTATACATTCATATATACATAGGAGCATTGGTTACATCTGTGATGGCACATATTGAAACATTAGCATAATGAGATGATGTCATTATAAAGCTTATTGGACATAACAGTTATGGCTGTAGACTGAGTCCAATATAAAGCTGTGTTTGGTGAGATGGAGGAAGCAGGTGCAGAGACTAGGAGGAAATAGTAGGGGAAGATTAAGGATTGAGACAGTATACAGACTAGGTAATATAGGTTCATAGGTTCATCTCCCATCCATTGGTCAAGATTTCTCTTGAACAAGGCCAGCATTTTGTTCCACAGCATAGGGAGTCTTTGAGCAGCTGATGGCGACTGAATAGAGCTGGAGTTCTTTTGTACTCAATCATTGGTCTTTCTGAGGGGATCTGTGTCAGATGTGTTTTTTACTATGGCGCCCAGTTTGCAGTCATCTGCAAACTTTGTCTGATGAGTTTTTCAATGATACGGAAGGGGTATAGTATCGAAGGCTCATTGATGATGTAGGCTGTATGGACTGCCCTTTCCTCATCAATGGCTGCACTGAACCTGTCAGCCAGTATGTTGGCAATGTCTTAGGATCAGTAATCTTCACATCATTTATGTTTCTAACAGCTAAAGAAGGCCTTATGATTGTCTTTTTTTTAGCTATTTTTTTTTCTTCAAAAATTTCTTTGGATGATTTTATGAGAGCTCATAGAATATATGGTGGGTAGATGCCTTAGGTGATTGAGATGAAGTGGTTTCATGGGGTTTGGCTCCTAAATGTATCAACAAAGACTTAAAAAGTAAAAACTCATGAGAAATCAGAAGCTGTGGAGCTGGAACTATTGATGTCTTTAATGGGTCATTTGCATATATCCCATGGGCCTCCATTGCAGGCGTTTAAGGTATCACACAGTGAAAACTCTAGCTTGCCTAGTTTTTTTGTGATTTTTACTGAACGGTTTGTCTGTGTGACCTTTGTACCCTTTAGCTTGGATCTCAGTTGGGATAGTTTGTAGGCACCTTAATATTAATAGGCATGAGCTGTGTTTAAAGACCCTGTGTTTCTTTTTTTTCAATTTAATGTTTATTGAAATTGTGCATATTTAAGAAGAACAGAAAAAAAATACAAGCAAAAAAAAAAAGATACAAAAAGAAAAAGTGCAATCTGAACATAAAAACTTCAACTATATACAATCATAATAATAATAATCTACCCTTATATGGTACCCTTATATAGTAACAAGTAAATTGCATGAAAGAGTATATTGAAGGTGATGAGATTTTACATTTTGAATGTAGGACTACAAAGATTCAAGTAAAATGATGAATTGGTGTCCTCCCAACGATATCTAAAAGTTCACTTATTTTTTATTTTATTTTTTTTGTGTTTACTTCAAGTGTTACGTCGGGGAGAAAGATTGTTTGGTAAGACTACCTACCAAAAACTATTTACAAATAATATGCCCCCTTTATTTACTGTTTTAGTTTGTTTTGCTTTTCCCCTCTTGACATTTCTCGTTTCAGATCTCCCATTACTTTCCATTTACCTACTTCCTTCTCTTTGGTCTTCATTTATAATTCAAGTTTGGAGTGGGCATAGGTTCCAGTTTAGGCTTTCAGGATAGTGTCTAATAGATAATTCCGATAGTCTTGAAAATCTGTCCTTTTGTTGAGGTTCTTGGTTACTAATTTATGGGAAGAAATGTTTTATTGCCGTTCCTTCAAAATTATCCCAGGCTATTTTAGATATATCCAACTCGGTTTTTTGCAATGAAATGCTTGATTAGTGCACAGATTGTAATTATAAAATGTTTATGGATACCAGTAAGGAATTTGGGGGTTATATTTAGAATTGCTGTTTCCCATGAAAAAGTGGTCTTCTCATAACCCACTTTTTGGAGTTTAATTTTGAGGGAACACCATAATTTATAAACTATCTTGCAATTCCAAAAGATATGCAGTATATCTGTGTTTTCCTGGGAGCAAAAAGGACATCTTAGGTTTTTTTTATATCCAAACTTTTTTAGAACAGCAGGAGTGTAGTATACATTGTTATTGATCATGAGCTGTGTATAAATTACGTTTTTAAATGGAGTTATTTTAACGTATTTTTGAGTGCTTGATATTTTAGGTCTATGGAAATAGTGTTACTTTTATTTTCCCAGTATTTGGAGTAAAGAAGTGAAGACTGGAATTTAATTGCAGATATTAGTTTATATGCATTGGAAAGCATTTGTAATTTGTAGAATAATGTTTTAAGAATTAGTTGGATTATTTGAATGTTTTTTCTCCTCTGTTTTATTGTTGAGAACTTGATTTTGACTAGTAACTTAATTTGTCTCAGCATAGGGTCATATTTACAAGTAATTTCTAAATGAGTTCTTAAATCTGATATGTTTAGGTTATTTAAGTTGTGTATTTGACAGACCACTATATATTTTATTTGGGCATAGTTTGTGAGGCCAGTCATTTTATTTAGTTTCAAGTTACGATTGAGGTGTATTGGTTGCATTAATTTGATGTCTGTTATTCATCTGATGAAGGGCTACCAACCTGAAAGCGCTTATCTGTTTTGTACCAGCTTTTATTAAAAGTTCTTATTTTTACTACTTGAAGCATCCAGCGGTGTTCTTTCAGGATTTTTCTGTTTTTTGCATTAAATCAAGTGTGCTTTCCAGGTGAAGTGATGATAGTAAATTTTGGAAAGTTATTATCTTATTTTTGATCATGAGATGTATTTTGAGGGGACACTTATTTTTAAGTTGAATGTATGAGAAGGGTTTAGGGTTTATGTTGAGTGATTTTTATTTGTTTATACCAGATTTTACACCAGATTGTTGACCAAGTTGGGCTGTCTGGGTCATGATTTGAGATTTGAATAATTCTGCTAGCTCCTTAGTTTAAAGTCAGGTAACCCTAGCCCACCTTTTTTCCTTAGGTAGTACTAGTTTGTCATATCGAAGTCTTGTGGTTTTAGGGTACCATATGAATTTTGAAAGGGCTGATTTCATTTTACAAAAAAAATGTTTGGGTTATTTAGATTTATAGCATTTAGTTGGTATAGAATTCTTGGCAAGATGTTCATTTTAATAATGGCTGTTTTCGATAATGGAGATAGGTTTATGTTTTTCCATCTAGCTCCTGACTGACTTTTTCCCATGTTCCTTGCAAATTGGCTTTCATCAGATCATTATACACATGGACAAAGTTGATACCCAAGTATTTTACTGAATATTTTACTGCAATTGAAGTTATAGGGAAGTAAGATTCATTGTGCTTTAAGGGGTTTATTGGGAATATAGAAGATTTCATGGGATTGATTTCAGAATTAGCTATTTTTGAGAAATCTTCTATTGTTTTTAAAATTTTATGTAAGTCAATGTTGGGGAATTCAAAATAGATATTGAGATCATCAGCAAATGTGGTAAACTTTAGATCAATTTTATTTATTTTTGGGATATGGTCATATGTCTTTTGAGCAATATATAGTAGAAGTGGGTCTAGGTAGAGATTGAAGTGATAAGGAGCTGGAGGGCACCCTTGCTTGGTTCCATTTGTTATTTTAATAGGTTGAGATTGGATATTGTTTATATACAATGTGGTTGAGGCATTTTGATAGTTTTTATTATATTTATGAAAGATCTGGAAATATTGAAGCAAGTCATAATTTTGCATAAAAAATTTAAGTCCATTCTATCAAAAGCTTTGCTTGCATCAACTGTTAGAGTTTGTCTGTGAAGTTTGTCTTTTGCCAAGAGCATCATTATTGTATCAAGAGGTAAGGTGTTGTCCCAGACCTGTCTACATTTCATGAAACCTATTTGCTCAGGTGAGATTATGAAAGGAATTATTTTTTGTAATCTTTGTGATAGCATTGAGGTTAGTATTTTAATATCTAAATTTATAAGAGCAATAGGTCTATAGTTATATGGGTTTGCTATGTCTGAGCTGGGTTTGGGAATCAAGATGTTTTTTGAATTGTTGATGTAGAGGTCAGAGATTCCATGCTCTATAATATAATTGTATACTCCAAGCAAAATCCCAGAAAGCTGTAGATTGAATTTTTGGTAAAACTTGGTTGTGAAGCCATCCAGACAAGGGGCTTTGTTAATTTTTAGTTTATTTATGGCAAGCTGAATTTCTTCTGATGCCAGTGGTTTTGTTAGGTAATTTACCTGCTGTTCATTTAGTAGTGTGAATTTTAGGTCTTTTATGAATTTGTCTTATAAGTCTGAGTGGGATTTTTTCCGAGAATTATATATATATATATATATATATATATATATATATATATATATATATTATATATTTCGACGAATGAGTTTATTATATCTGAATCCTTACTTATGCATTTGCCATTATAATTTAGTTCAGTTATTTTGGGGAGCTCTTTTTTGATATTTATTAGTTTGACTAGTGTTTTGGAAGGCACTTGGGCCCACTCTGTATACTTATATAATAGTTTAAGCTCAGTAAATGATTGGTTTTGCAAATGTAAGGCATATAGCTTTTTTGTAGGTTTAACATATTCCCTTCCATCTCAGGAGACCATTTGTTTATTAGTTCTGTTTCTACATCTTTGAGTTGTTTCTCCAGTTGTGAAATCTCCATTTTTTCTTGTCTTTTAATGATGCTTTTTGTATAAGTAACCCGTGAATTACTACCTTTGTGGCAGCCCATTGTATGTCAAATGGAATATCATATATGTTTAGGTCTTTTTCTAGTTTAGTTAGAGTGAGGTTCATTTCTTGTAGTATTTGATCTTTATTAGTTAAATTTGCATTGAAAGTCCAGCTAGAGCTTTTACATTTTTGGTATTTTGTGGTGGTGGTGGTGTTGACGTTAATTGAGATTTTTGAGTGATCAGATCTGACATCTACTTTGTATTCTATGATTGCTCTCGCTAAGGTTTCAGATATCAAAAATAAATCAATTCTTGACCATGTTTTGTGAGTTGGACAGAAGTATGTGTCTTTATTTGTTGATTTGTCATTTTGGTATAATGAGTAGGGGTCTAAACTATTTATTAATTCTTTTACTGCTAGTGTGGTTTGAGGTGTTTGATTACTGTTTTCATTAGATCCATCTTTATAAGGGTTGGCTAGGATATTCCAGTCCCCACCAATAATATAATAGTAATTTGGGAATTTTATTAATAAGTTATAGATGTCATATATAAAATTATGTTGATTAGAACATGAGAAACCAAGTCAGTCAGTTAGCAGCACAGCAAAAACCTTTTAATCCACAGAGATAAAATTCACCAAGTAACGGTTAAGTGCTTTCATCTAACATAACAGACATCTTCAGAACCAAGTTACTCAATCAAATTAACAATTAAATAGCAGAGCCAGTGCTTACATGCCCTTCCTGTAAGCCAAAACATTTGCTTTAAGCATGCTGATCTTAAATCACATTTATAACACATTTAAAATGTATTTAAAATGTTCCTAAAACACATGAAAATATATATTACTCTTTTTAATTCACTAACAATTAAAATACTCTCATTTAATCCTGGTGGGGTAGCATCAAATTTAAGCTGCCATTTCATTTCTTTATGCTGCAATCTATTTTCCCAATCCTCAGTAACCTCTTCCATTGAGAGTTGTTCCAAAATCAAAAAATTAAATGTTTTAAAACCAGTACAATATACAGAGTGTGTAGCTAGCGCAGTTTGACTGTCCTTTTTCTTTATACTGTACACATGCTGATAAATTCTCTGCTTCAATGAATTAATAGTTTTCCTAATATAAAATGCATTGCATGTGCAACAAGTAGCTAAATAAATAATCCTTTGTGCGTTGGAATTCAACACTTTTTGTCTATTCCATACTTTTACCTTCCTCAGCACTTCACCATTTTTTTTCATGTTAATAAACTTACAATAAGAACAGTGTTCACATCTAGTTAAAGGAATGCCACCCCTACTTCCTCAATAAGAACAGTGTTCACATCTTCTAGTTAAAGGAACGCCACCCCTACTTCCTCAATAAGAACAGTGTTCACATCTTCTAGTTAAAGGAATGCCGCCCCTACTTCCTGTACTTTTACCTTCCTCAGTATTTCACCATTCTTTTCCATGTTAACATGCTCACATCTTCTAGTTAAAGGAATGCCGCCCCTACTTCCTGTACTTTTACCTTCCTCAGTATTTCACCATTCTTTTCCATGTTAACATGCTCACGTCTTCTAGTTAAAGGAATACCACCCCTACTTCCTGTACTTTTACCTTCCTCAGTATTTCACCATTCTTTTCCATGTTAACATGCTCACATCTTCTAGTTAAAGGAATACCACCCCTACTTCCTGTACTTTTACCTTCCTCAGTATTTCACCATTCTTTTCCATGTTAACATGCTCACGTCTTCTAGTTAAAGGAATACTACCCCTACTTCCTGTACTTTTACCTTCCTCAGTATTTCACCATTCTTTTCCATGTTAACATGCTCACATCTTCTAGTTAAAGGAATAATACCCCTACTTCCTGTACTTTTACCTTCCTCAGTATTTCACCATTCTTTTCCATGTTAACATGCTCACGTCTTCTAGTTAAAGGAATGCCGCCCCTACTTCCTGTACTTTCCAGTAGTCCTTTGAAATTTATCATGTTTTTATATGTAAACGTTGGTCTAGTATTAAATAACTGACAAATAATCACTACCCTCTTGTAATAATGTCCAATTTTTACAAATAATTTTTTCAGTTTCCTTAGAGTCAGTAGTGTAGTGCATTACCATATTATTACCCAATTGGAAATTGGAACTGCTAGTCCTAGTCATAGAATTTGCCTGACAATTAAAACCAAACTTAACAATAGGTGCAAATTTGTTTTGCCTGCCCACTCAAACCTCAGTAGTGATTTTATCCAACAAGTCACTTGGGTACCTTCTTTCTTTGAATATTTCTCTTAAAACTGAGAATTCCCTTAAACATTCCGAATTCTCTGATGTGAGCCCAGAAGCACGAATCAACTGACTCTTCACAATGCCTTTCTTTTCATACATAGGACGACAACTCAACAATTGTAGAAATGTATTGCAGTAAGTAGGTTTCCTAAATATTATGTGGAAATTGGAGAATTGTCGAAGGTAATCATGACTTGGTAAAAAGTGTGGGCACAAAACCTAGTTTTGTGTATAGGAATGATTTCAACTTGAAAACTTTATTAGTAAAAGGCAGGGATTTGTTTGTTGTTGACACAAAAAGTATCAGTAATGCACATGGCATGCACAAATGTTATGCATGCAGTATGTGTAAGTACATTTTAGAAGGGCCTTTTATAGACGTACCACATCTCTCCTATACCATTCCGGTTACTGGCTATTTTTCATGTAAAGTCTTAGGATTAGTTTATGTTGCAGTTTGTAGCACATGCTCAAAATTTTATGTTGGGATGACCACAATGCTCTTATACATCAGAATTAAGGAACGTGTAAACGGTATTAGAAACAAAGATAACAAAAACGCCTTGCATAGGCACAGCATTGAATGTAGTGGTTTAAAAAAATGTATTTTCTGTTTTGGAACAGGGACATTTAAGTTTAAGAGGGGGAGTTTTAAAAATTATTTGGAACAAAGAGAAACTAAATGGCAGATAAAGCTAAGGGCA
>NC_056732.1:1874137112-1874190197 GCF_019279795.1 Protopterus annectens
ACTGTGATCCAGATTTGGTTTAAATTTAAATATGAGTAGCATTTTCATGACACTAATCTCAGAGTTAGTATATATAAGTGGCAGGGTGTGGGGGTACTCCGATCTCAGAGTTACTATATATAAGTAGCAGGGTGTTGGGGTACTGTGCTCTCAGAGTTAGTATATTAAAGTAGCACGGTGTGGGTACAATGATCTTAAAATTAGTATATATATGCATCAGAGTGTGGGGTACTGTGATCTCAGAGTTAGTATATATAAGTACTAGGATGTGGGGGTACACTGACCTCAGAATAAGTATATATATACATATACATAAGTAGCAAGTTGTGGGGGTACAGGATCTCAGAGTTAGTATATATATATATATATATATATATATATATATATATATATATATATATATATATATATATATATAAGGAGAATGTGGGGGTATAGTGATCTCAACATTAGTATACGTAAGTAGCAGGGTGTGGGGGTACAGTGATCCCAGATTGAGAATATATAAGTAGAAGGGTGGGGTGTACATTGATCTCAGAGTTAGTATATATAAGCAGGAAGATGTGGGGCTGTAGTGATCTCAGAGTTAGTATATATAGGTCCAAACAATTGGCGTCCAAGTGCTGAAATAAAACCAAATACCTAATAATAGCACAACATTGCAAGTCCACAGAAACAATTTATTCACACAAGAAATACAGGTTAAGCGCTTTCATCAAATAGTATGACTTCATCAGAACAAACAGTTTGAAAATCTTGGAACTTAAATAATACCCAGTATAAATTCATTGGTTAAAAAACTAACCAGTCATATTTAAAACATACCAAGTCTCATGAATAATAAAATGCAAATATTGAATAATTAATTGATTCATCAAATACTTAAATCTTATACTGTATAGTGTACCTATGAAAAAGAAAAAATGTAAAATCTAGGTATTACATATTTAAACTACTTCCACATATGTAAGTAGCAGGGTGTGGGGGAACACTGATGTCAGAGTTGGTATACATAAGTAGCAGAGTGTGGAAGTACACTGACCTCAGAGTAAGTATATATAAGGAGAAGGTGTGGGGGTTCAGCAATCTCAGAGTCAGTATATATAAGCAGCAAGGTGTGGGGTACACTGATCTCACAGTCAGTATATATAAGTAGCAGGATGTGGGGTTACTGTGATCCCAGAGTTAGTATATATATATATATATATATATATATATATATATATATATATATATATATATATATATATATATATATATATAAGTAGCAGGGTGTGGAGGTACAATTATCTCAGAATTAGTATATATAAATAGCAAGGTGTGGGGTTACTGTGATCTCAGAGTTAGTGGGGGTACTGTGATCCCAGAGTAGGTATATATGAGTAGCAGGGTGTGGGGGTACACTGACACTGATCTCAGAGTTAGTATATATAAGTGGCAGGGTGTGGGGGTACTCCGATCTCAGAGTTACTATATATAAGTAGCAGGGTGTTGGGGTACTGTGCTTTCAGAGTTAGTATATTAAAGTAGCACGGTGTGGGTACAATGATCTTAAAATTAGTATATATATGCAGCAGAGTATGGGGTACTGTGATCTCAGAGTTAGTATATATAAGTACCAGGATGTGGGGGTACACTGACCTCAGAATAAGTATATATATATACATATACATAAGTAGCAAGTTGTGGGGGTACAGGATCTCAGAGTTAGTATATATATATATATATATATATATATATATATATATATATATATATATATATATAGATATATATATAGCTTATAGGTCCATAGGTCATAGGTCCATACCAGGCTATCTGCCCGAGGGCATTTATAAGCCTAGCCCATAGTTTTGTGGCTTTCGCCACCCCTTTAGTTTGAAGAAACTATGCCCATTATTTTGTTGTGCCTCTGTCAAGCAGTGACACTGAGGTAATCCCTGGGGTATATCTGCGATCTCCCATCCATTGGTCAAGATTCCTCTTGAACAAGGCCAGCGAGGTGCTCTGCCTCACATGTACTGGGATTTTGTTCCACAGCATAGGGAGTCTTTGGGTGATGAATCTGTCCCTCCAGCACGTCCTATTAATAACCGTGTCAAGGTTTAAGTCTCCCGCCCTTGTAGTTCTGAGGGATCTAGATTTTTTGAGGTGAAGCATGTTCATCAAGTCTGGGTTTGACATGGCCTTGTATGTCAGGCACAGGTCACCTCTGAGCAAGCGGTAAGCAACTGAATAGAGCTGGAGTTCTTTCAGTCGGGCAGCATAAGACATATTTTTGAGACCCTTTATCCTTTTGGTGAGGAACTTTTGGGGCCTTTCCAGCTGCTGCAGGTGTCGGGTCAGATACATTCTGAATGGGGCATTGTACTCAATCATTGGTCTGATGAGTGATGAGTACAGGGGGACGATGACTTCCCTTGATCTAGATGTGAATCCCTTCATGATCAGGTGGGCAATGTAGAAGGTCTTCCTAACTACTTTAGCAATGTGAGTGTCAAACGAAAGGTTACTGTCAACCTGGGTCCCCAGGTCCCTGATAACTTCTTCTGTACTCAGTGGATTGCCACCTATATGGTAGCTAGGAGTAACCTTGTTTGTCCCCAAGGGTATGACTATGCATTTCTTGGCATTTAACTTTAGGCCATGGCTCTGGCACCAGTTATTCATTTCTGTGAGACCTTTCTGAAGGATATCTGTGTCAGATGTGTTTCCGACTATGGCGCCCAGTTTGCAGTCATCTGCAAACTTGGTCAGCCATAACCCTCCTGTGTTTGCTTGTACTTCAGAAAAGTAGATGCCGAACAAGAGTGGGCCCAGGACTGAGCCCTGTGGGACACCACTTGTGACAGGCTTTGAGTCTGACATGGCGCCAGCAACTCTGACCCTGTGGGTTCTGTCACTTAGCCAGTTTGCAACCCATCTTGTGATGTATGGGTTTACATTTAGGCTGATGAGTTTTTCAATGATACCTGAGTGGGTATTGTATCGAAGGCCTTTGCCAGGTCGAGGTAGGCTGTATGGACTGCCTTTCCCTCATCAATGGCCTTGGTGACTGTTTTGAAGAAGTCAACCAAGTTTAAAAGGCATGATCTGCCTTTGACAAAGCCAAACTGGGTTGGATCCAAAGTCTGCAAGTTCCCTATGTCTTTATTTATGAGTTCCATTATGATCCTCTGCATGGCTTTGCAGATAAGGCTTGTCAAGCTAATGGGACGGTAATTTCCAGGGTCGGTGGAGGCACCGCCTTTGTGAAGTGGGACCACAGTCGCCGTGCGCCACTCCCTGGGTACGTATCCTGAGGTGAGGCTAACTTTAAACAGCTGTCCTAACTGCGGGTTTAATTCCTCATTGAGTTCGTGGAGCACACAGCCGGGGACACCATCCGGTCCCATGGATGCTGTGTTTTTTGCCTTGGAGAGAGCAGTTCTCACCTGGGCGTTAGAGATGTTTGGGGGGCTACAATCCTGTGGTATAGATATCTCTCCTTTTGGGGGGGAGAAGTTTGCACTGAACCTGTCAGCCAGTATGTTGGCAATGTCTGTAGGTTCAGTAATCTTCACATCATTTTGAACTAATTCTGAGCATATCTGGGAGTTTCCTCCCAGGTTTCTAACATAGCTAAAGAAGGCCTTATGATTGTCTTTTGAGTCCTTAGCGATTCTTCTCTCAAAATTTGCTTTGGATGATTTTATGAGAGCTCTTAGTTTTTTACTTATAATGATCAAAGGTGTCTTACCTTTTAAGGATTTTGCTCTATCTTGTAGTAGCTTCCTCCTTTTGTTGTAGAGTTTGTTTATGGCTGGGGTCCACCAGACTGGACGCTTGCCTTTGGTACAAAGGGTCTTTGTTTTGCTTGGGATTGCCTGATCCATGCAGTCCTGTAGGTGCTGGTAGAAGGCATTTGTAAGTGATTCAGCGGCTTGAGTAATGTTTACTGCCGGCTCGGGGGCCTTAAAGGAGACCACACTCGTCTTTAGAAGTGTGAAGTCGGCTTTTGAGAAGTTCCTCACTGTGGTCTTTTTTATTTCAGGTGGGGGCAGGATGAGGACCTCCAGCGAGATAAGTTTGTGATCTGATCTCACCAGTGAGGGGTATACTTCCGGTGTTGAACATTGTGATCCCATGTTCGTGATGATGAGATCAAGTATGTTTTCTCCTCTTGTGGGAATGGTGACTAGTTGTTCCATGGCATTTGAGTTTATGAACTCCAGGAACATTTGGGCTAGAGTGTTTGGGCTTGAGTAGTGATCCCAGTCTATATTAGGGTAATTGAAGTCTCCTAGTATGATGGTGTTTGGAGATACATTTATCCCCTCCAGTGTTTTCAGGAAGGCCATGTGAGGTTCCTGAGTTTGCGAGGGTGGCCTGTAACATGCTACAAATTGCAGAGCAGTCTTGCCTATGGTTACTTGCACCTGGATGGTCTCCGATGCATCATGCGTTGCCACCAACCTTGAGGTGTGGGTGTCCTTGATGAATATGGATACCCCCCCTCCTTTCTTGGTATTATCCGGATTTTGGGGCCGGAACGCATGATATGAGGTAAAACCTGACAGTGCTGGGGTGCTCTCAGGAGCCTTGAACCAGGTTTCTGTCACAGCACAGACATCAATGTTCTCCATACTGAGAAGGGCCTCGAGTGCGTGCATCTTGAGATTGAGACTTCTGGCATTGAGCAGCATTACCCTTAGTTTTTCCTTTTTGTGTTCTAGGGTGGTAGGTTTAGAATTTGAGCCTTGCCTAAAAAAGGCACTATGGGGGTGGCAAGAGCCTTTGCCAATATCCGGAATCCCAGGGGTGACAGGTGCAAGCCGTCCCTTGCGAAGCAGCGTGGCTTATCCAGCATGTCATCCCAGGCAGACAGACATTGGATCCCCTTTGAATGACACCGGAGTTTAAGCCAATTGTTAAAGCTGATCATTTTGTCTCTGTATTGTGGCATCATT
This sequence comes from Protopterus annectens, assembly GCF_019279795.1. Taxonomy (NCBI): domain Eukaryota; kingdom Metazoa; phylum Chordata; order Ceratodontiformes; family Protopteridae; genus Protopterus; species Protopterus annectens. The sequence continues at coordinate 1,874,142,062 of NC_056732.1, forward strand.
CTTGGTGAAGGTAGGATACTGCTCAAGGTCAGGGTCATACCTGCCTGGTTATAAAGAGGAGAATGTGGGGGTATAGTGATCTCAATGTTAGTATACGTAAGTAGCAGGGTGTGGGGGTACAGTGATCCCAGATTGAGAATATATAAGTAGAAGGGTGGGGTGTACATTGATCTCAGAGTTAGTATATATAAGCAGGAAGATGTGGGGCTGTAGTGATCTCAGAGTTAGTATATATAGGTCCAAACAATTGGCGTCCAAGTGCTGAAATAAAACCAAATACCTAATAATAGCACAACATTGCGAGTCCACAGAAACAATTTATTCACACAAGAAATACAGGTTAAGTGCTTTCATCAAATAGTATGACTTCATCAGAACAAACAGTTTGAAAATCTTGGAACTTAAATAATACCCAGTATAAATTCATTGGTTAAAAAACTAACCAGTCATATTTAAAACATACCAAGTCTCATGAATAATAAAATGCAAATATTGAATAATTAATTGATTCATCAAATACTTAAATCTTATACTGTATAGTGTACCTATGAAAAAGAAAAAATGTAAAATCTAGGTATTACATATTTAAACTACTTCCACATATGTAAGTAGCAGGGTGTGGGGGAACACTGATCTCAGAATTAGCATATATAAGTAGCAGGGTGTGGGGGTACTTTGATCTCAGAGATAATATATATCAGTAGCAGGGTGTGGGGGTACACTTACCTCAGATTTACTATGTATAGCAGGATGTGTGGGTACACTGATCTCAGTGTTAGTATATATAAGTTGCAGGGTGTGGGGGTACTTTGATCCCAGAGTGAGAATATAAAAGTAGCAGAGGTATGGGGGTTCAGTGATCTTAGAGTTAGTATATATAAGAAGCAGGGTGTGGGGGTACACTGATCCCCTTGTTAGGATGTATAAGTAGCAGGGTGTGTGGCTACAGTTATCTTACAGTTAGTATATTTAAGTAGCAGGGTGTGGCGGTACACTAATCTCAGAATTAGTATATATAAGTAGCAGAGTTTGGAGGTACACTGAACTCAGAGTTAGTATATTTAAATAGCAGGATGTCGGGGTGCTGTGATCTCAGAGTTAGCAGATATAAGTAGCAGGGTGTGGGGTACAATGATCTCAGAATTGGCATATATAAGTAGCAGGGTGTAGGGATACACTGATTTCAGTTAGTATATATATATATATATATATATATATATATATATATATATATATATATATATATATATATATATATATATATATATCTGTAGCAGGGTGCGTGGGTAGACTGATCTCAGATTTAGTGTATATATAAGTAGTAGGGAGTGGGGGTACATTGATCTCAGAGTTAGTACATATAAGTAGTATGGTGTGGGGGTGCTGTGTTCCCAGAGTTAGTATAAATAAGTTACAGGGTGTGGGGTAGAATGATCTCAGAGTTAGTATATATAAATAGCAGGGTGTGGAGGTACAGCGATCACAGAGTTAGTATATATCAGAAGCAGGTGTGGAGGTACACTGATCTCAGAGTTAGTATGTATAAGTAGCAGGGTGTGGGGTATACCTTTTTCAGTGTTAGTATATATAAGTAGTAGGGTGTGAGAGTATTGTGATCTCAGAGTTAGTATATATAAGTAGCAGGGGTATGGGGGTTCAGTGATCCTAGATTTAGTATATATAAGTAGCAGGGTGGGTGGGTACAGTTATCTCAGAGTTAGTATATATATATATATATATATATATATATATATATATATATATATATATATATGTGTGTGTGTATGTGTGTGTGTGTGTGTGTGTGTGTGTATATGTATATATATATATATATATATATATATATATATATATATATATATATATATATATATATATATATATATGTATAGCAGCATTTGGAGGTACACTGACCTCTGATTTAGTATAGATATGTAGCAATGTGTGTGGATACATTGATCTCAGAGTTAGTATATATATATATAAGAAGCAGGGTGGGGGGTACACTGGTCTCAGATTTTGTATATATAAGTAGCAGGGTGTCTGGTTGCAATGATCCCAGAGTTAGTATATATAAGTAGCAAGGTGTGGGGGCACAATTATCTCAGAATTAGTATATATAAGTAACGTGGTGTTTTGGGGTACTGTGATCTCAGAGTTAGTATATGTAAGTAGCAGGGTGTGGGCGTACACTGACCTCACAGTTACTATATATAAGTAGCAGGGTGTGGAGGTAGAATAATGTCAGAGTTAGTTTATATAAGTAGCAGGGTGTAGGGGTACCATGATCTCAAAGTTAGTATATATAAGTAGCAGCGTGTGGGGGTGCTGTGATCTCAGAGTTAGTATATATACATAGCAGGATGTGGGTTACAATGATCTCAGATTTAGTATATATAAGTAGCAGGGTGTGGGTGGACACTGATCTCAGAGTTAGTATGTGTGAGTAGCAGGGTGTGGGGGTACAATGATTTCAGAGTTAGTATATATAAGTAGCAGGGTGTGGGGATACTGTGATCCCAGTGTTAGTACATATATGAGTAGCAGGGTGTGGGGTACAATGATCTAAGAGTTAGTATATAAAGTAGCAGGGTGTGGGGATACAGTGATCCCGGAGTTAGTATATATCAGTAACAGGGGTGTGGGGGTACACTGATCTCAGAGTCAGTATATATAAGTAGCAGGGTGTGGAAGTACACTGATTTCAGAGTTAGTATATGTGAGTAGCAGGGTGTGTGGGTGCTGTGATCTCAGAGTTAGTATGTGTAAGTAGCAGGGTGTGGGGGTACTCTAATCTCAGAGTTAATATATATAAGTAGCAGGGTGTGCGGGTGTTGTGATCCCAGAGTTAGTATATATAAGTAGCAGGGTGTAGGGGTACACTGATCTCAGAGTTAGTGTCAAAGGAAAAATCAAACATCAATGCAGCCAAGGTTCAGTTAAGGTTCCTTTATTCGTGTACAAGGAGACAAAAATGCAGTTCAGAAGTTTGTCTGACATTATACAGGAAATACTTCATTATTATACTGTTTTTGTAAGCCATTGCCCTCTAAGCTGACGTAATAAAATACAACTCTTAGCATTGTTCTAAGACAGGTGCTTACTAAGTTTTTCTGCTGATATAGCAAGTATAAACTTCCCATGTGAAAATTTCCTAAGATATCAATGTGGCCTCGCTAACTGCCGGTCTGTAACAATTCACTCATATTTCAGTGTTGCAATTAGTGATTCTTTCCTGCTTTGAGCATAAAGCATATTCTGATTTCAGCCTATAATCTTATCTACAGCTGCAGTATGAACAAGGTTATTTGCTTAAGTCTAGTAACATTTCAAAATACTGTATTGTTTCTTTTCCTAACGTTAGCAAAATCATCTGTTTCTCAGTGTATGAACAAGGTCATTCACTGAGCTGACAAGAAGCAAAGTCAGAAAGTACATGCAATTATTTTCAAGCCTGTAGCAGAATAAATGTGTTAACCCTTTTAGGCTCCTAATGCAGCAAGCATAATGCTAATACATATATGAATACATTTTACTATATATGTGAATACATATTTCTCTCACATTTCCCCCCTATTAACACTTTTATTCTCTTCAAAGGCATAAACAGTTAATTTCTTCCCCCAACCTCTTCCACGTGGGATTTGCAGTTAGGTAAGTCTTATAGTTTAAACTTCTGAAAGCATTTCATTTTCCAGCAATTTATCAACTTCAGTGTTTTGATACAATGTTTCAGATACTGACATGTCTATCAATTCTTTAATCATTTTTTTCATGCAAGATATGCCACAACGCACACACACTCCCAACAGGAGTATTCCCACACAGACAGTTATTTATATGTTCATTATGAAGGTACCTCACCCCCCAAACAGATTCTAGAAAACGTCCATCAGTGGGTTGGGGCCTGATTTGGTCATAGTCGACACTTGCTGTATCACCTCAAGGTGGTCGTTAATCTCGTGCTGGGAGCATTCTTTTTTGATTAAAGCGCACCTCCTCTCGCCGCTAGGGTGAAGTCGAGAGACATACGATTTTGGAGTACTACAGTTCTCATAGCATTCATTTCATCAGTTATCAATTCAAGAGCAGAAAAAGTTGCATTACTCATTACTTCGAGAAGTTTGGACAATTTTTGCAGCTCCCAAATCGATTTTGCCGCTACATATGCTGGTAATATGCCTGCCCATGATATGACAGCATCACTCAAGTCCATGTGCGTCAGCTTGCTACCCATGGTATGATGGTCCTTCCAGCCCGCCTCGATTCATCCCACTGGATTCTCAGGCTTTCTGACAGGTTTCTTGGCTACATCTCGGGTGTTTCGAATATTTCCCTGAGGCAAAACTGCAGTGTGTCGCATGGCCGGAACCAGGTACCCCAAAAAACAACTGCCGGACCATTTCTCAGGTAACCATTTATATGCTTTCTTATTACACACAAAATAACAATCCTCTACCTTAGTAGTTACTTTACTGAGATATGGCTGCCCTGCATGAAACATTTTCCTATCTATTATAGACAGTTGCTTAAAAATAATAGGATTATGATGTATATCCCTGACAGTCTTTTGCATGGACTCAAGAAATGAGTCATAATTTGAATTACAAACTGTACCCATTTTGTTTGCTTTGGTATAACATTTATAATGTACAGTCTCATAAACCAAGTTTTCCCAGGTCTCATTGACCCTTAGGGGGGACCGCAGTCATTAATAATCCCCCGTATGCTGTTGGTATGGCTGTACGAATCCAGCAATTTGAAACATTAAAAGTCTCAGCATACACGTGTAATCGCCTGATAAAGTTCGGGTGCCAGTCTATGAGTGACTCATCACGTTTATTCAGTTCAGCTGATGTGGCCGAAAAATGGATAGGCCACAGCAAAAAGATTATTGTCATCAGTACAATCAACAGGATAACCATGCAATACTTCTGGGGTTGTTCTGCATTCCTGTTTGCTCTAGATTTTGTCATGTTTAGTCTTTTTGTGGAACAGCAAGATTTTTATCTAGCTCAAAGTTTTTGCAAAGTTTACAGTGTATCAAATGGATCCAAGAGGATTTTTCATCAATCTTGACTGCCGTGGGTGTCGACAAGAGGACCTGGTATGGTCCCTCCCACTTTGGCAAACTCCAATGTTTACGTTTTGTAGTCTTTACCCAGATTCAGTTTTCTGGGACTACTGTCGCTTCCAACGGTTGATTTGACTCTTTACCTGAAACAGAAAACTGCAAAAAGATGTTTTAGTATAATTTTTAAATCCATATGTAGTGAATACCTGGTTGACTAACTGTACCATCCCCCCTGTTGAGACATGGCATTGCCCATGGCTCAACAAAGCTGCATATTTAAATAAATTAGATGGCAGTATTGGTTTTCCCTCTTTGGAGATGTACAGTCCTTCCTTGAGGAGTGCTCCTCGCCTTTCCCGCTTTTGTTTCTCAGATCGTGTAGTAAGTGTCTGCATTGTTTTTAACATTTCTAAGTCTAAAATCACAGAAGGTTGTAATTCCTCGTTCAAAAGTAATGCTTCTGAGGCTGCTTGCTTTGCAGTTGTGACAGCTCTAGCATTACCTTTTGAAATCCTATCTCGTTGCTTGGTATGAGCTATGCATTTACAAATAGCTACTTTTTGAGGTAACTGAATTGATTTTAACAAATCTAAAATAAACGGTGCGTGATTAATCGGTTTACCAGTAGATAATACTACTGAGGCCGAAGCCTGCACTGCCATTGCGGCAGCAACTACTGCTTGTACACAGTGGGGCAAAGACCACGCCACTGGGTCCAGATGTGATGAATAGTAAGCAATGGGGCGTTGCTTGTCCCCATGCTGTTATGTCAACACTGATGTCATATAACCTTGCTTACAATTAACAGTTTGGAAAAAACGTTTATGATAGTTTGGTAATTCTAAGACTAATGAGGATGCTATCAATTGTTTCAGTTTACAGAAAACTAATTCTGCTTCTGGTGTCCATTATATCAAATTTTGTGCAGCCATAGGCTTCTGAAAGATCAGGTTGTTCAACAGTGCAGATTCCAAAGCATAATTTGGGATCCAGATCCGACAAAAATTAGTCGTACCAAGAAAGGACATAATTTCCTTCTTGGTTGTGGGTTTTGGTGCTTGTAAGATTGCTATTTTCCTGTCTTTATCTAATGTCCTACCCTTTTTGGATATTACATATCCAAGGTATTTAACTTGATTTTCCAAAGCTGCAATTTGTTTTTGCTTACTTTGTGTCCTTTAACGGCTAAGAATTTCAATAATGTTATAGTGTCTTCCTTACAATCTTGCTGGGTAGGGGCTGCCAGCAGGATATTATCAACATAAAGTAAAATCTGACCACCTTTTGGTGGGATAAACCCCGCCAAGTTACTTGCCATCTCTTGTGAGAATATCGTTGGACTTTCACAATATCCCTGTGGTAGTCGCGTACATGTATACCACTTCCCCTGAAATGTAAATGCAAACCAATACTGCCTGTCAGGGGTGTATTGGTATTGCAAATAATGCATTGCTAATAACTACCACAGGAAAATATTTGTGTTGAGGCTTCAAATCATTTAATAGGGTATGTGGATCTGGCACTGTAGGTGCCCTTGATATTACTGCGTCATTTACAGCTTACAAATCCTGGACCATACGCCATTCTCTGTTTGCTTTCTTAACTGGAAATAAGGGTGTGTTACATGGTGAATCAGGAGATTCCACCAGTAATCCTTCCTTAAGTAAAGCTGCTATGATAGGTTTAATACCTGCTTCTGCATCTTTTCTTAAAGGGTACTGCCTTTTCTGTGGTCTAAAGGCTGATTTTGGCGTGATGGTAACTGGTCCTGCTGTACGAATAAGTCCTACATCTGATTTCCCTATTGACCAGAGGGTCTCTGGTATGTCTAATAAAGCTTTTTCTTCCTCTTCTAGTAAGAGTGTTTCTCAGCTGCCCTCACTTGACTGCAAGTGTACAGCTGGGTGTGTCTGTGTGCTCCAATTTAATTTCTGTCTGTACTCCTTGTTCTGACAGTTCTAATTCTGTCTGCTTTTCCCATTTTGTGACTTTTTCTCCTAGGTCTGCCCATTTCACATCTTTGTCTTTGGTTAAACTAACATGTGGTAAGCGATTTGATTTATAAAGTGCAAAGAACTCCTGGGGCAATAAACAGCTAACTACACTGTTCCCTTTCATGTCCCAGTACAGATTACGCAATACTAATCTGTTTGCATGGTTTTTAAACAATTTTTGCTCATATTCTTTGTCAGGTCCTGGTGTATTACAGTGCAACAGGTGTTGTACATCAATGCAAAGGGAGGGGAACTTACTGATAGCCACATTCACTAACTCTTCAGTTATTGCCCCAGGACCAGTCGTAACCAAGTCCTGGCTATACCAATAAAATGTTTTACCCACTGATTGCACTGCAAAAGTGTTCATTTGTCGTTGTGCTTCCATACCCTGCATGGTTGGAACTACTGCTATGCCAAATAGTTGCATAAGATCTCTGCCCAAAAGGTTCACTGGGCATTTTGCAGAAACAACAATTTTGCTTTTCTGAAATAATCCTGAAACAGGATCTGTTATTGCAATATTATGGGAGAGAGGCTCCCGATACAGCTGTCCATTAGCTGCTTTCACCAAAATGTAATCATGTGACTCTGACTTCTCTGGTAGTTTGGAGGCATGTACCAGGGTTCATGATGCCCCTGAATTGCACAGAAACTTGACTTCCCTCCCCTCTACCAGGAGTGTAACTTCTGGTTTCGTGTCTGCCAAATAGAGCTCCATGCTCAACAAGGCTAAGTCTAATATTTCATTTTCTTTACTATCGGTAGCTTCCTGTACTTCCTCTATTTCTCCTATGACATTCTCTGCTCTCTGTCACATTCTCATTTGTCCTTTCTCCGTTATTTATTGGTAGCTTCCTGCACTTCCTCTATTTCTCCTATGACATTCTCTGCTCTCTATCACATTCTCATTTGTCCTTTCTCTGTTATTTATCGGTAGCTTCCAGCACTTCCTCTATTTCTCCTATGACATTCTCTGCTCTCTATCACGTTCTCATTCGTCCTTTCTCTGTTATTTATCGATAGCTTCCTGCACTTCCTCTATTTCTCCTGTGACATTCTCTGCTCTCTATTACATTCTCATTTGTCCTTTCTCCGTTATTTATTGGTAGCTTCCTGTACTTCCTCTATTTCTCCTAAGACATTCTCTGCTCTCTCTATCACATTCTCATTTGTCCTTTCTGAGTTATTTATTGGTAGCTTCCTGCACTTCCTCTATTTCTCCTGTGACATTCTCTGCTCTCTCTATCACACTCTCATTTGTCCTTTCTCCGTTATTTATTGGTAGCTTCCTGCACTTCCTCTATTTCTCCTATGACAGTCTCTGCTCTCTCTATCACATTCTCATTTGTCCTTTCTCCGTTATTTATCGGTAGCTTCCTGCACTTCCTCTATTTCTCCTATGACATTCTCTGCTCTCTATCACATTCTCATTTGTCCTTTCTGCGTTATTTATCGGTAGCTTCCTGCACTTCCTCTATTTCTCTTGTGACATTCTCTGCTCTCTCGATCACATTCTCATTTGTCCTTTCTTTGCTATTTATCGGTAGCTTCCTGCACTTCCTCTATTTCTCCTATGACATTCTCTGCTCTCTATCACATTCTCATTTGTCCTTTCTGTGTTATTTATCGGTAGCTTCCTGCACTTCCTCTATTTCTCCTATGACATTCTCTGTTCTCTCTCTCACATTCTCATTTGTCCTTTCTCCGTTATTTATCGGTAGCTTCCTGCACTTCCTCTATTTCTCCTATGACATTCTCTGCTCTCTCTCACATTCTCATTTGTCCTTTCTCCGTTATTTATCGGTAGCTTCCTGCACTTCCTCTATTTCTCCTATGACATTCTCTGCTCTCTATCACATTCTCATTTGTCCTTTCTGTGTTATTTATCGGTAGCTTCCTGCACTTCCTCTATTTCTCCTATGACATTCTTTGTTCTCTCTCTCACATTCTCATTTGTCCTTTCTCCGTTATTTATCGGTAGCTTCCTGCACTTCCTCTATTTCTCCTATGACATTCTCTGCTCTCTCTCTCACATTCTCATTTGTCCTTTCTCTGTTATTTATCGGTAGCTTCCTGCACTTCCTCTATTTCTCCTATGACATTCTCTGTTCTCTCTCACATTCTCATCTGTCCTTTCTCCGTTATTTATCGGTAGCTTCCTGCACTTCCTCTATTTCTCCTATGACATTCTCTGCTCTCTGTCACATTCTCATTTGTCCTTTCTCCGTTATTTATCGGTAGCTTCCTGCACTTTCTCTATTTCTCCTATGACATTCTCTGCTCTCTCTGTCACATTCTCATTTGTCCTTTCTCCGTTATTTATCGGTAGCTTCCTGCACTTCCTCTATTTCTCCTATGACATACTCTGCTCTCTCTATCACATTCTCATTTGTCCTTTCTCCGTTATTTATCGGTAGCTTCCTGCACTTCCTCTATTTCTCCTATGACATTCTCTGCTCTCTCTATCACATTCTCATGTGTCCTTTCTCCGTTATTTATCGGTAGCTTCCTGCATTTCCTCTATTTCTCCTATGACATTCTCTGCTCTCTATCACATTCTCATTTGTCCTTTCTGCATTATTTATCAGTAGCTTCCTGCACTTTCTCTATTTCTCCTATGACATTCTCTGCTCTCTCTATCACATTCTCATGTTTCCTTTCTCTGTTATTTATCGGCAGCTTCCTGCACTTCCTCTATTTCTCCTATGACATTCTCTGCTCTCTATCACATTCTCATTTGTCCTTTCTCCGTTATTTATCGGTAGCTTCCTGCACTTCCTCTATTTCTCCTATGACATTCTCTGTTCTCTCTCACATTCTCATCTGTCCTTTCTGAGTTATTTATCGGTAGCTTCCTGCACTTCCTCTATTTCTCCTATGACATTCTCTGCTCTCTCTATCACATTCTCATTTGTCCTTTCTCCGTTATTTATCGGTAGCTTCCTGCACTTCCTCTATTTCTCCTATGACATTCTCTGCTCTCTCTATCACATTCTCATTTGTCCTTTCTCCGTTATTTATCGGTAGCTTCCTGCACTTCCTCTATTTCTCCTATGACATTCTCTACTCTCTCTCACATTCTCATTTGTCCTTTCTCCGTTATTTATCGGTAGCTTCCTGCACTTCCTCTATTTCTCCTATGACATTCTCTGTTCTCTCTATCACATTCTCATTTGTCCTTTCTCCGTTATTTATCGGTAGCTTCCTGCACTTCCTCTATTTCTCCTATGTAATTCTCTGCTCTCTATCACATTCTCATTTGTCCTTTCTCCGTTATTTATCGGTAGCTTCCTGCACTTCCTCTATTTCTCCTATGACATTCTCTGTTCTCTCTATCATATTCTCATTTGTCCTTTCTCCGTTATTCCCATCTAGTGATTCTTGACTACCATATAGTCAGTCCTCACCTTCTTCACTCTTATCCTTCATTGCTGCCTTCTTATTTTTCTTGCAATCCTTTGCCATATGTCCCTTTTTACTGCATTTAAAACATTCACCCCTATTCTTTCTCCTTCAAAGTCCTCTGATCGCTGATAAGATTGTTTATTTCCCTGGGCATTCTTCTTGCCCTTCTTTCCGGACTGTACTAAATAAACTTCTCCGTCATCTACAGTGAATACTTGGGCTTTCTTTTTCTTTTTGTTATTAAAATGCCTTTTGGCATGCCTAGCATATTCAAGCAGTGACTGTAATCTGCTTGTACGATGGTCTATCATATGCTTTGTAATAAAACTACTTATGGGTTCAATACTGCCTTTTAAAAATGCATTCTTTAACTGCTGCTCATATGGGGAATCTTGTGTCTGGTCTTCAGGAGCCTGCATTCCACAATGGCTATTAAAACATTCTATTAATCTTGCATAATACCTATCAACAGTTTCACCTTCTTGTTGGATGCATTGATTAATGCAAGTCCAGTCTGCCCTAGGTTTCCATTTTTCAGAAATTCGGTCTGTTAGACCCTTCACTCTGTTGTCTAACTCTGCGCTGTTATGTGGGAGGGGCTTAAGCACAGCATCACGGGGATTCCATTTGCCACTGATCATGTGCCAATCTGGATCTACTATTTGTCTGACAACTTTTTCTGAGGATTTTTCTAGTTTACCATCAAATTCATATTTATTAACCCATTTCGTGTAGTATTTAATGTTATCGGCACATCGTGACCGCATGCATTCTGCGTCTTCGGTTAACAGCGGATTTTGGGGTTGTTTTGTACATTTATTACCCATTTTGACCTAACCTTATGAATGTTACGTAACCCTTCCTGTTTTTTAATGTGGTACCACGAAGATTTTATAGCCCCTTCAGACTACCTGCCTACTTATTCTGCTTCCCTGATCTATGACAAGATAGCAATTTTTCTGTGCCTGGATTTACATAAAAAATCCTGATTGAACAAATACAATTAAGTCCCTGATCTAAAACAGAAAAAAGTTACTGATCTATGACAAGATAGCAATTTTTCTGTCCCTGGATTTACATAAAAAATCCTGACTGAACAAATACAATCAAGTCCCTGATCTAAAACAGAAAAAAGTCCCTGATCTATGACGATAGCAATTTTTCTGTCCCTGGATTTACATAAAAAATCCTGACTGAACAAATACAATCAAGTCCCTTATCTAAAACAGAAAAAAGTAGAATCCCCTTATCTGAACCTCAGCAATTGATCACCCTGGTCCGATTGAAACCTGCTCGTCAGCCGCAGATCAGAAAGTGGCCGGCCTCTATTTATACGACAATTCAGTCGGAGGTCTTTTCAAATAAGAAGAACCATTTTGGTAACTTCTTCTGTACGGATTTCAGCCACCAGGCCTGTCTGATCCAGGTCAACCAAGAGGCTTCCGGTCAAAGAAGGACCAACTTGTCAAAGGAAAAATCAAACATCAATGCAGCCAAGGTTCAGTTAAGGTTCCTTTATTCTTGTACAAGGAGACAAAAATGCAGTTCAGAAGTTTGTCTGACATTATACAGGAAATACTTAATTATTATACTGTTTTGTAAGCCATTGCCCTCTAAGCTGACGTAATAAAATACAACTCTTAGCATTGTTCTAAGACAGGTGTTTACTAAGTTTTTCTGCTGATATAGCAAGTATTAACTTCCCATGTGAAAATTTCCTAAGATATCAACGTGGCCTCGCTAACTGCCGATCTGTAACAATTCACTCATATTTCAGTGTTGCAATTAGTGATTCTTTCCTGCTTTGAGCATAAAGCATATACTGATTTCAGCCTATAATCTTATCTACAGCTGCAGTATGAACAAGGTTATTTGCTTAAGTCTAGTAACATTTCAGAATACTGTATTGTTCCTTTTCCTAACGTTAGCAAAATCATCTGTTTCTCAGTGTATGAACAAGGTCATTCACTGAGCTGACAAAAAGCAAAGTCAGAAAGTACATGCAATTATTTTCAAGCCTGTAGCAGAATAAATGTGTTAACCCTTTTAGGCTCCTAATGCAGCAAGCATAATGCTAATACATATATGAATACATTTTACTATATATGTGAATACATATTTCTCTCACAGTTAAAATATCAGTACCAGGGTGTGGGGTACAGTGATCCCAGAGGTAGTCTATTTAAGTAGCAGAGTGTGGGGCTACGCTGATCTTAGCGTTACTATTTATAAATAGCAGGGTGTGCAGGGTACACTAATCTCAGAGTTAGTATATATCAGTAGCTGGGTGTGCAGGGTACACTAATCTCAGAGTTAGTATATATCAGTAGCATTGAGTGGTGGTGCATTGATCCCTGAGTTAGTATATATAAGTAGCAGGGTGGGTGAGTACAGTTATTTTAGAGTTAGTATATATAAACAGCAGGGTGCAGGGGTACACTGATCTCAGAGTTAGTATATATAAATAGCAGGGTGCGGGGGTGCTGTGATCTCAGAATTAGTAGATATAAGTACCAGGGTGTGGGGTACAATGATGTCAGAATTAGCATATATACGTAGCAGGGTGTAGGGATACACTGATTTCAGAGTTAGTATATATCAGTAGCAGGGTGTACAGGTACACTGATCTCAGATTTAGTATATATAAGTAGCAGGGCGTGGGGGTACATTGATCTCAGAGTTAGTATATAGAATTAGTAGGGTGTGGGGGTGCTGTGTTCTCAGAGTTAGTATAAATAAGTAGCAGGGTGTGGGGTAAAAAGATCTCAGAGTTAATATATATAAGTAGCAGGGTGTGTAGGTACACCAATCTCATAATTAGTATATATCAGTAGCAGGGTGTGGGTGTACACTGATCTAAGAGTTAGTATGTATAAGTAGCAGGGTGTGGGGGTATACTGATCTCAGTATTAGTATATATAAATAGTAGGGTGTGAGGGTACTGTGATCTCAAAGTTAGTATATATAAGTAGCAGGGGTGTGGGGGTTAAGTGATCTTAGAATTAGTATATACAAGTAGCAGGCATTCGAGGTACACTGATCCTAGAGTTAGTATATATAAGTTGCAGGGTGGGTGAGTACAGTTACCTCAGAGTTAGTATATATAAGTAGCAGCATTTGGAGGTACACTGACCTCAGAGTTAGTATAGATATGTAGCAAGGTGTGGGGGTACAGTGATCTCAGAGTTTGTATATATAAGTAGCAGGGTGTGGGTTACACTGATCTCAGTGTTAGTATATATTAGTAGCAGGGTGTGGTGGCACACTGTCCTCAGACTTAGTGTGTATATATATATATTTATATATATATATATATATATATATATATATATATATATATATATATATATGTGTGTGTGTGTGTGTGTATATATATATATTATACATACACATATGTATGTATATATATATATATATATATATATATATATATATATATATAGACACACACACATATATATATATATATATATATATATATATATATATATATATATATATATATATATATACACACACACACATATATATAAGTAGCAAGGTGTGGGGGTACAGTGATCTCAGAGTTAGTATATACAAGCAGGAGGATGTGGTGGTATAGTGATATCAATGTTATCAATGTTAGTATACGTAATTAGCGGGTGTGGGGGTACAGTAATCACAGCGTAAGTATATATAAGTAAAAGGGTGGGGTGTACATTGATCTCAGAGTTAGTTTATATAAGAAGGAGGATGTGGGGATATAGTGATCTCAGAGTTATTATATATAAGTAGCAGAGTGTGGGGGTACAGTGATCACAGAGTAAGTATATATAAATAGCAAGGTGGGGGTACAGTCATTTCAGAGTTAGTATATATCAAAAACAGGAGATTTGGGGTACAGTGATCTCAGAGTTAGTATACATAAGTACCAGGGTGTGGGCATACATTGATTTCAGAGTTAGTGTATATAAATAGCAGGGTATGGGGTACACTGACCTCAGAGTTAATATATATAAGTAGCAGGGTTTGGGGTTACACTTATCTCAGAGTTAGTAGATATAAGTTGCAGGGTGTGGGGGTACACTTATCTCAGAGTTAGTAGATATAAGTTGCAGGGTGTGTAGGTACACATATCTCAGAGTTAGTATGTAAAAGTAGCAGGGTGTGGGCATACTGTGATCACAGAGTTACTATATATAAGTAACAGGGTGTGGGGGTACTCTGTTCCCAGAGTTAACATATTTAAGTTTGGGGTTACAGTGATCCCAGAGTTAGGTTATATAAGTAACAGGGGTGTGGGGGTACACTGATCTCAGATTTAGTATATATCAGTTGCAGGGTGTGGGGGTACACTTATCTCAGATTTAGTAGATATAAGTTGCAGGGTGTGTAGGTACACATATCTCAGAGTTAGTATGTAAAAGTAGCAGGGTGTGGGCATACTGTGATCACAGAGTTACTATATATATAAGTAACAGGGTGCGGAGGTACTCTGTTCCCAGAGTTAACATATTTAAGTAGCAGGGGTGTGGGGGTTTTGTGAACTCAGAGTTAGCATATATATCAGTAGCAGGGTGTGGGCATACTGTGATCACAGAGTTACTATATATAAGTAGCAGGGTGTGGGGGTACTCTGTTCCCAGAGTTAACATATTTAAGTAGCAGGGGTATGGGGGTTTTGTGAACTCAGAGTTAGTATATATAAGTAGCAGGGTTTGTGGGTACCCTGATCCCAGAGTTAGTAAATATAAGTAGCAGGGGTGTGGGGTTACTGTGATCGTAGACTTATATATAAGTACCAGGGTGTGTGGGTACAGTGATCTCAGAGTCAGTATATATAAGTAGCAGAGTGTGGGTGTACACTGATCTAAGAATTAAAATATATACGTAGCAGGGTGTTGGGTACTGTTATCTCACAGTTAGTATATATAAGTAGCGGGGTGTGGAGGCACACTGACCTTACAATTAATATATATAAGTAGCAAGTTGTGGGAGTACAGTGACCTCAGAGGTAGTATATATAAGTAACAGGGTGTGGGGTGCATTGATCTCAGAGTTAGTATATATATCTATATATATATATATATATATATATATATATATATATATATATATGTATAAGTAGCAGGGTGTGGAGTTACAATTATCTCAGAAAGAGTATATATAAGTAGCAGGATGTGGGGGTACTGTGATCCCAGAGTTACTA
This sequence comes from Protopterus annectens, assembly GCF_019279795.1. Classification (NCBI taxonomy): domain Eukaryota; kingdom Metazoa; phylum Chordata; order Ceratodontiformes; family Protopteridae; genus Protopterus; species Protopterus annectens. The sequence continues at coordinate 1,874,157,726 of NC_056732.1, forward strand.
TAAATAAGTAGCAGGGTGAGGGGTACTGTTATCTCAGAGTTAGTATATATAAGTATCAGGGTGTGGGGGTACATTGATCTCAAAGTTAGTATATATAAGTAGCAGGTTCTGGGGGTACTGTGATCTCAGAGTTAGTATATAGAAGTAACAGGGCTGTGGGGGTTCAGTGATCTCAGAATTAGTATATATGTATATATATATATATATATATATATATATATATATATATATATATATATATATATATATATATATATATATATATATATATACCTCAGTGTTAGTATAAATAAATAGCAGGGTTTGGGGGTACAATGATCTCAGAATTAGTACGTATAAGTAGCAGGGTGTGGCGGTTCACTGATCTCAGCATTAGTATATATAAGTAGCAGGGTGTGGGGGTATACTGATTTCAGAGTTAGTATAAACAAGTAGCAGGGTGTGGGGGAACACTGATCTAACAGTTAGTATTTATAAGTAGCAGGGTGTGGGGTGCTGTTATCTCAGAGTTAATATATATAAGTAGCATGGTGTAGGGTAAATTGATCTCAGATTTAGTATATATAAGACACAGGGTGTGGGGGTATAATGATTTCAGAGTTAGTATAAACAAGCAGCAGGGTGTGGGGGAACACTGATCTCAGAATTTGCATATATAAGTAGCAGGGTGTGGGGGTAATGTGATCTCAGAGTGAGTATATATAAGTAGCAGGGTGTGGGGTACAATGATCTCAAAGTTAGTATACAAAAGCAAAAGGGTGTGGGGGTAGACTTACCTCAGATTTAGTATGTATAAGTAGCAGGAGATGCTGGTACACTGATCTCAGTGTTAGTATATATAAGTAGTAGGGTGTGGGGTACAATGATCTCAGAGTTAGTACATATAAGTAGCAGGGTGTGGAGGTACTTTGATCCCAGATTTAGTATATAAAAGTAGCAGGGGTATGGGAGTTCAGTGATCCTAGAGTTAGTATATATATATATATATATATATATATATATATATATATATATATATATATATGTAGCAGGGTGTGGGGGTACACTTATCCCCTAGTTAGTATATATAAGTAGCAGGGTGTGTGGGTACAGTTATCTTACAGTTAGTATATATAAGTAGCAGGGTGCGGGGGTACACTGATCTCAGAGTTAGTATATATAAGTAGCTGGGTTTGGAGGTACACAGAACTCAGAATTAGTATATTTAAATAGTAGGATGTGCTGTGATCTCAGAGTTAGTAGATATAAGTAGCAGGGTGTGGGGTACATTGATCTCAGAATTAGCATATATAAGTAGCAGGGTTTAGGGATACACTGATTTCAGAGTTAGTATATATATATCAGTAGCATGATGTGTGGGTACACTGATCTCAGATTTAGTATATATAAGTAGCAGGGTGCTGGGGTACATTGCTCTCAGAGTTAGTATATATAAGTAGCAGGGTGTGGAGGTAAGCAATCTCAGAGTTAGTATATATCAGTAGCAGTGTGTGGGGGTACACTGATCTCAGAGTTAGTATGTATAAGTAGCAGGGCGTGGGGGTATACCTTTCTCAGTGTTAGTATATATAAGTAGTAGGGGTATGGGGGTTCAGTGATCTTAGAGTCAGTATATAGATATGTGTATATATATATATATATATAGATATATATATATATATATAGATATATAAATATATATATATATATATATATATATATATATATATATATATATGTTGCAGCATTTGGAGGTACACTGACCTCAAAGTTAGTATAGATACGTAGCAAGCTGTGGGGGTACAGTGATCATATAAGTAGCAGGGTGTGTGGTTACAGTGATCCCAGAGTTAGTATATATAGATAGCATGGTGTGGCAGCACAATTATCTCAGAATTAGTATATATAAGTAACAGGATGTGGGGGTACTGTGATCTCAGAGTTAGTATATATGAGCAGACGGGTGTGTGGTACAATGATCTCAAAGTTAGTATATGTAAGTAGCAGGCTGTGGGGTTACACTGACCTCACAGTTACTATATATAAGTAGCAGGATGTGGAGGTAGAATAATGTCAGAGTTTGTTTATATTAGTAGCAGGATGGGTGGGTACAGTTGTCTCAGAGTCAATACATATATATATATATATATATATATATATATATATATATATAAAAAAAATATATATATATATATATATATATATATATATATGTTGCAGCATTTGGAGGTACACTGACCTCAGAGTTAGTATAGATAAGTAGCAAGGTGTGGGGGTACAGTGATCTCAGAGTTAGTATATATAAGTAGCAAGGTGTGGGTCACACTGATCTCACAGTTAGTATATATAAGTAGCAGGGTGTGTGTTACACTGATCTCTGAGTTAATATATATAAGTGGCAGGGCATGGGGGTACATTGATCTCAGAGTTGGTATATATCAGTAGCAGGGTGTGGGGGTGCTGTGATCCCAGAGTTAGTATATATAAGTAGCTGGGTGTGGGGTATAATAACCTCAGAGTTAGTATATATAAGTAGCAGGGTGTGGGGGTACACTGATCTCAGATTTAGTACAAATCATTAGCAGGGGTGGGGTTACACTGATCTCAGAGTTATTATATATCAGTAGCAGGGTGTGAGGGTACACTAATCTCAGAGTTAGTATATATTATTAGCAGAGTGTGGGGTATCCATGATCCTAGAGGTTGTATATATAAGTAGCAGGGTGTGGGGGTGCTATGATCTCAGAGTTAGTATGTATAAGTAGCAGGGTGTGGGAGTATACTGACCTCAGAGTTAGTATACTTAAGTAGCAGGGTGTGGGGTATACTGATCATATAGGTAGTATATATAAGTAGCAGAGTGTGGGGGTGCGGTGATCTCAGAGTTAGTATATATAAGTAGCAGGGTTTGGAGGTACACTGAACTCAGAGTTAGTATATTTAAATAGCAGGATTTGGGGGTGCTGTGATCTCAGAGTTAGTAGATATAAGTAGCAGGGTGTGGGGTACATTGATCTCAGAATTAGCATATATAAGTAGCAGGATTTAGGGATACACTGATTTCAGAGTTAGTATATATATTAGTAGCAGGGTGCGTGGGTACACTGATCTCAGATTTAGTATATATAAGTAGCAGGGCATGGGGGTACATTGATCTCAGAGTTTGTATATATAAGTAGTAGGGTGTGGGGGTGCTGTGTTCTCAGAATTAGTATAAATAAGTAGCAGGGTGTGGGATAGAATGATCTCAGAGTTAGTATACATAAGTAGCAGGGTGTGGGGGTATACCTTTCTCAGTGTTAGTATATATAAGTAGTATGGCGTGAGGGTACTGTGATCCCAGAGTTAGTACATATATGAGTAGCAGGGTGTGGGGTGCAGTGATCTCAGAGTTAGCATAAATAAGTAGTATGGTGTGGGGGTACACTGACCTCAGATTTAGTATATATAAGTAGCAGGTTGTGGGGGTTACACTGATCTCAGAGTTTGTATATATAAGTAGCAGGGTGTGGGGGTTCACTGATCTCAGCATTAGTATATATCAGTAGTATGGTGTGCGGGTACACTGACCTCAGAGTTAGTATATATAAGTAGCAGGGTGTGGGATACAGTGATCTCAGAATTAGTATATAAAGTAGTAGGGTGTGGGGATACAGTGATCTCGGAGTTAGTATATATAAGTAACAGGGTGTGGGGCTACTCTGCTCTCAGAGTTAGTATTTATATTTAGCAGATTGTGGGGGTACACTGATCTCTGAGTTATTATATATAAGCAGCAAGGTGTGAGGGTTCAGTTATCCCAGAGCTAGTATAAAGAAGTATCAGTAGTTTGGGGGATTTAGTGATCTCACAGTTAATATAAACACATAGCAGGTGTGTGGGGGTTCAGTGATCTCAAAGTTCGTACATAGAACTAGCAGGTTGTGGGAGTACTGTAATCTCAGAGTTAATATATATAAGTAGCATGGGTTTGGGGGTTCAGTGATCTCAGCCATAGTATATGTAAGTAGTATGAGGTGTGGGTGTCCGTTGTCTCAGCATTAGTCTATATAAGTAGCGGGGTGTGGGGCTATTGGTGTCTCAGTGTTTGTATATCTAAGTAGCAGGGTGTGGGGGCTACAGTGATCTCAGAGTTATTATGTATAAGTAGCAGGGGGTGTGGGGGTACCATTATCTCAGCGTTAGTATATATAAGTATCAGGGGCTGTGGAGGTACCGTTATCTCAGCATTAGTATAAATAAGTAGCAGTGGGTGTGGGGTTCCGTTGTCTCAGTATTAGTATATATATATATATATATATATATATATATATATATATATATATATATATATATATATATATATATATACATATAATTAGAGGGTTGTGGGGGTACCATTATCTCAGCGTTAGTATATATAATTAAAGGTATTTGGGGATACCGTTATCTCAGCGTTAGTATATATAAGTAGCAAGGGGTGTGAAGCTACAGTTATCTCAGCATTAGTATATATAAGTAGCAGGGTATGAGCGTGCAGAGTGGCTCACCCCCCTGCAAAAGTAACTTTAAAAGAGAATGTGATCCTCAACATTTACTGTATTCCTTTGGTTCTCTCTTATTTTTTTCATAATTCTGGGACTCACAATTATAAAAGTAGGTCAGTTAGACAAATAAATACTATGGTTCTGGACATATAATATGATGTTATCAAAATCCAAAAATTCTCCAGAAAAATGCTAAGCCATCTATGTCTTAAACTAAAAAATAAGAAGTATTCAACATTTATATTTATGACATATTGACATCAGATTAAGGAATAGCAAAATATTTATTATTTCTTGACATTTGATTGCCAGTCCAACTGGTTAGATGCCCATTTTCATTGGAGGCCTGGGAAAGAAAGCTCCAAAGTGTTACTTAGACATTTTAAGAACGATAATTTTACAATCATCAGAAATAATACAATAGAAACCTACAGTTTAAACATGTATACCAAATTAGACATAATGTGACAGCATTGGTTAGGAATAGATACAATGTATAGGACAATGATTTCATATTTAGAGAACTTTTAGCCAGTGTAGAGAAATTAAAGGTAAGTTTATATAATACCAACATGAATTACAATATCAAATGAGAGGAAACGTTAGGGTTATGGCATATTTCGATAGAGTTAGAGAGTGAATGAAGAAGGGAGAGTAAGTAGGTATAAGGTATGAACAGGTTCTTGTTCATATTTAGGGATATAGTTGATTCTGGGGTTGAGTGGGAACAGAGCTAGATTTTGGCTGGGAAGTCTTTCAGAATGGTTTTAAAAGACTGGAAGGAGGGTATTGAACTCAGGGATACAGGTGAAGAGTTCCAGGGCTTGGCAACATGGTATGAGTACAGACCATGCCCAGCAGATTTGGTAGGTTTGTGGACAGAAAGGAGTTTATGTTCATTGGATCATTATGACCAAGTGAGAACATAATTGTTTAGAGTAGTATTTAGTGCTGGGCAAGCGGATAGATGCTGGATAATTTTAAGGGTGGTAAGAAGTTATGTTATGGTATGGTATGTTGGTATGTTAGTTGTTGAGGCACTTCTAACCAATTTAGGCTTTTTGGTGCTATAAATTTAGCAACTTTGTTATAGCATTGTTCAAGTTTTTATTTTTGGGATGACTGAAGGTTAGTAAGAAAGCATCCATAGTTTTTGATGATTTTTTATCCAATTTTATATGTGCAGGTCAAACTTAAGATCATCATCCACCATCACCCCTAATAATTTATTATGAGACGTGACTTCATGGTTGTATTATTAAAAGAGATGGTTCTAAATTTTGTTTTTTATGAGAGAGGGATTTGGGAAAAAAGCACTTTGTTTTTATTGGACTGAGCATGAGTTGTGGATTACAAAGTCATGTTTCAGTGGCTGTTAAAGCTTCCAGAGTAATTTTTTGGAAATGTGCCTGATTGTCAGATTTGCAAATAAGCATGGAGTCATCTGCATTCTGTATTAGGTAGGCCTGTTGTGTGGATGTGTTGAGGGTGTTAGTGAGAATGATAAACAGGAGGGGACCAATGGTGAAGCGTTGTGGTACACCAGTGGTGAGTAGGAGGTATGGAGAGACAGTGGAGTACCGTTTTACTGACTGATATCTATTGGACAAGTAGCTTTTGAACCATAGATGAGTGGGCTGAGAGACGGAATTAATGAGGACATTCAAAGTAGAAATTTGCTGTGACAAACTGTGTCGAAGGCTTTAGACAAGTCTAGGAATAAGCAGAAGACAAGTTTGCCATTATCTCTAACTTTATTGACAGTATCTATAAAGGTTAAAAGTGCATCATTAGTACAAAGGGAAGGACAGAAGCCATACTGTGTGGGGGAAAGGAGTTCTTTCTGCAGGAGATAGTTTAGCAATTGTTTTTGAATACATTTTCAAGTATTTTGGAGAGGGGGGATAAGATTGCTATTGGTCTATAGTTGGCAATATCTGTTGAATTTTTTTACTTTGTGTAGAGGCATAAATTTTAATTTCTTCCAGAGAGAGGGAACGTGGGATTCCTTGACTGATTTGTTTATAAGGACTGACACATGACAAGCAGTGTTATCAGCTTCTATTTTAAGGTACTTACTTGGAAGGTCATCAGCTGAGGAATACTATGGTTTGAATTTAAGAATAGTTCATATAGAGAAATATAGAGATGGATTTGTACAATATATAATTTCTCATTACATCTCTAACATTCAGCCAGTGAAAAGCTAATGAAATACTGAACACCCAGCATATAGTTAAATGTTTCCGTTACTCAAAATGTACATATTTGAAAGCTGACCAAGAAGCAAAATTCTGTGAGGAAATTCTATTAATTATGATGCCCATATCAAACGGTATATTTTTTATACTTTTACGGAAAACAGCATTTTGACAAACTCAGCAAGTATATTAAAATGCTTTACCACATTTTATGAGAAAGGGAAACACATCACGTAAATATGCACAAAGAAACCTTGCATTTTGTAAACCAACCCCAAAAGCTTGAAGTGTCATTTCCAGACTAGAACCCTAATATTGACAGGATTCATAATATTGTTTCAGGTATTCAGAACATTAAGGCTGCTGCATGGATGTCTACCCTTCCGAGTTGAGTTCCTTAGTTCCACACTGAGTGCTAAAATTCACTATTATGTGACTACTTAGATGCATAAAGAGCCATCTGTCATTTTAATTCCATGCATACTGTGATTTCAGACTTATTGTGGAATATTTCTATAAATAAACTCTTCAGTAAAAAAAGTGCTACAATAGTTTGTTATTTAAAATAACTTCCAACATGTTGCAAATGAAATCAGCATTAATTTAATAGTCTGGAAGAGAGAGAAAGTCCTTTCCTCCTGGTTTTTAAACATTGCAAACCATATTTGAATTTTCTATATTTATTCTATAGATGATACGTATTTTTATTACGAGACGCTACACTTAAACAAACTGCAGCAACTGATTATTTGAAAAACATTTCATCTTATTTAACAGGAAGCATCACATATTCCCCAGTCCCCCAACACATCCGTAAGTCAGGGCAGTTTCCTTGAGACCCCAATTTTGACATTTTAAAAATCCCAATAGCCATAAACAAATCAACCATCACTTCATAGCCAGCTGTAGGGCTCTCCTCCAATGGTCATGATGACTACCTTAATGCCACAGCCGATATTCCTGAAACCCAAACACTGAGTGACTTCAGTTAACCCACAATAAGCTTACAGGACAGACAGGAGCCATGCCAAAAGTTTCCTTGACTGCATACATGTCAACTGCTGAGAACAGATGATAAACATCCGCACTGGGAGGCATAACATCTTGGATTTTGTCCATACTGATATTGTCCCTTCTAGTACAGCTCCATAGTTACAGTCCCATTGTTAAATTAGGCCACAAATTGACGATTTTCACATATAAGGCTGGAGATACCCAGAAATGAATAAATCTGTCTTCAAAGATTTCTCAAAAGCAGACTTCCCGTAGCTGCTTAGTGAAGTAAATGTCCACTGCACCTCAGGGCTTTTACTTCCAAATTGTACTCTCCTCTAAGCACCTGTATGCAGAAAGCAGCTCCCAGCTGTACCAAATCCTCGGGAAAAGGTAAAAGCAAGCCCTTGTGGTGGAATTCTTGTGTCACACTATAGTGTTCTTTGGGGCATTAGGGACAGAGGAAACAGTGGGGTAGTGATGGTGATGGGTAAGGTGAAATTCACACCAAATTTGTCAGTGAGGACGTTAGTGACTACTTTTGGATCGAAATGGGTAGTGTCATTGTGGAACAAGTCTGAACACTGATCGTTGTTGCTTCTTAATGATATAATGTAGTTAAAGACAGATTTATAATTTGGTATCCGTGACAATTTTTAGTTCATAATCAGGTTCATAGGTTCATAGGTTCATAGGTTGGTACTAGGCTATCAGCCCTAGGGCCTATACAATTCCCTGGCTATTTCTTCCCACATTATTTACTTTCCTGGACCCCTGTCTAGCAGGGCGACTGACGTGATCGTTTCTCCCATCCAATCGTCAAGGTTCCTCTTGAAGAGGTCCAAAGAGACACTCTGCTTGACATGTATGGGCAATCTATTCCAGAGTCTGGGGAGTCTCTGGGTCAGGAACCTATCCCTCCAGCATGTTTTGTTTATTGTGATGACAAGGTTTAGATCCGTAGCTCTGAGGGATTGGGATTTCTTTAAGTGTAGCATGTCCAACAGCTCTGGGTTTGACATGGCCTTGTATGTTAAGCAGAGATCGCCTCTGAGTAGACGATATGCAACAGAGTATAGCTGGAGTTTTTTAAGGCGGTCAGCGTAGGGCATCTGCTTTAGGCCTGTGATTCTTTCAGCTCTCTGGTTTTGGAGTAATGACTTTTTTATAGGTTCATAGGTGTTTACTAGGCTAATGACCACATGCCTTTTTAAGCCTAATCATGCATCCCAAATCTCTGACGAGTTCCGATACCCTTGATAAATGTAAGCACGGGCCTGGGAGATGAACTATTTACAGGTTACCTGCTTGCATCAGAGACATATGTGCTAAACCAGGGATGAATTTCCATTTTCCCATCCAGTTGTCCAAGCTGCACTTGAATTGGATTAGATAAGGTTAGAATTTATTAAAATGAAGAGTATATTTCCATGGTTTAATTTCCCCATGTCTTTTGGGTTTCTAATACCATGATGGGAATGGACTCTATTCCTAAGTTAGGGTATAATTAAAATTCATGAAATTATTATTGTTTCAGTCTGTGATGTTAGACAAAAGTGCTCTTTGCAGCACCTGCAATGGTCCCAGAATTGACTCATTCTGTAATTCATATGGAGTTATATGGATCAGTAAGTATGAATGTAAATTATTTTTTCATATGGTTTATATGAGAATACTAGGCTAACTGCCTGAAGGGCCATTTTAAACTTAACTAATACCCCGAGGTCAGAATCAAACACTGTACCTTGTGTCTATGAGGTGAAGACCTTAACCATTTTGCTAAATGTGCATTATTAGACCGGTTGCTCCTACTACTGTTGGAACTGTCTGGGTAACTTTCTTGCACATTACCCTTGTTTCTGCCTGCGAATCCTAGAATTTTATGACTTTGTGTCTCTCGGCATGTCAGACTCTGTGATCACTGGTGTAGCAATGTCACTGACTGATGCTACTTTTGTCTACTTTTCATTGATTACTGTATCTAGTTTTCTTGTATCTGTTTTTTGAACTGTTGGTACTGGGTGATCCCATGTGATATAAATGTCATCATTCTCTGCAAAGCTCTGTGGCTCATGTTTCCAATGTTTCTCATCTACTTCTATATTGTAGTGTTTGCACAATCCCAGATAAAACAGATGTGTGACACAGTGCATGTTTCTGTTTCTGTTGTTGTTGTACCATTTGGCTCAAAACAAATATTAAAGTACAACTGGTGGGAGAGCTCCTTAAAGGGAGAGGTAATATTTTTTTCTTTTATACTACAGTGTCTGCTTATTAATGCAATATATAGATGTGTCAGCTGATTTCTGAAGATACAGCTATAAAACAAGGGGTTTACTTTGGTCTACCATATCCTAATTTCCCAATGCTGAATTTGCGGACCACAGAAATTCCACACCACCACCACTTGATTGCCATAAACAGAAGTGAACATCATTTAACGCCATTTTCAGTTCTCCTAATGCTCGGCCATCTCCATGTATGGTTTGAGAGTGGGAAGGTGAAGCTGTACCATTACCAGGGAGTATTCTGGTTACCAGTCTGCTCTGGTGCTGTAATGGTACATCCATTCTGGTCCTGAGTCATGGAATCATCAGCTGTCCCTTCCCTCCTCAATGGCAGCTTTCTTTATGCTGAAAGCTTGGGATTTTTCTTAGCCCCTCCTCCAGTGTGCTGACATAATTTTTAGGCTGGGTAAGTAATAAGGAGTGGCCCAAGAATGTAACCTACCCCGGGCATATAGATGGCCATGCCTACTCTGTCTTTTATCCCCCTGCAACCAGCTTCTACTCTCTGAATTCTAGCTTCTGGTTGAGCTCCATAGACAGGGACACCAGGAACAGAGCAGACCCCCCCCCGGAGTTTGCACGGCCATCCTCCCCACCTCACCTGCTAACTGAACTGGGGTCTCCTGGGACATACTCAGGGCTTTACCTCTCTTTGCCATGGCACAGACTCTAAAGCATTCTTGCAGACACACTACTTTACTCCCACACCATATACCCCAAGTCTCTGTACTATCTGCAGGGTTACACCAGCACAGACAAACCTGAAACATGTTTGTCCCATTTTCTCCAAGTTGCTGCATCTTTGAAAGAGGTACATTTAGAATTCATTGTTTAATAGCAGACCCCCACATTAAATGCAGGGAGGACAGCTTTATTTGTTTTCATGACAGCAAAATAGGGGAGCAGAACAGTACAGTTGGAATACTAGACTGTGGTAAGGTAAGTACTCCAAAAAGTATTCGTAAAATATTAAATATATTGGAATTTTATCTGTAGAAAGAAATGTCATGGAAGAGATACCTGCACGGATTTCAGTGCAGTCTGTTTCCTTCCCTGATGAGATATTGCTCACCTGGATTATGCCAACCAGTATTTTATTTGGGAAAAAGGTAATTATGGTGGGTGGGGTGAGATATTATCACTCAAAAACAAAACAAAGCAAAGAACTATGTACATATTATTTGCTAAAATAAAAACTTCTTGAAGTCAAAAAAGGAAGCCTTCAAGGTGTTTCTGATGCAGGTATTTTAAAACATCTTTTTACCTATATATTCAGTTTAGGCCTTCTTGTTGTTAAAGGTCATGTGACGTACTTGTGATTTTTCAAAGAAAATGGACAAACCATAATTTAAGAAGTTTGATACATCAACAGCAGGTGATACAGATGAACTCACCAGTTTTAAATGAAATAGTGCACCTTCACTGTACTTTGGATACCTTTAAACAAATAATCTTTTTAATGTGTTGCAATACTGACTTGTGAAAAAGTCACTGGTCATACAAGTTTATATTGTAAGGGCAATAGGCTTGGAATTTCCCAGGTCTAGCCTGTTAGCTTACTTTGTAGTGTAACCAAAAAGGATGGAAATACCAGAGCATGCTAACAAATGTGCTGACCAAATGTGCTGACCCGGAAATGCTTTCATGATTTACATCAACATACCTTTACTACACATAAATTGTTTACAATAAATAGGTTTTATTTTTAAATCATATATCTTAGATATTTGATATATGTTTTGAAGTGCTCTCTATTTTAATGGCTTTGTGTAACACTTGACAGCACAGATCATGAACTCTTGTTAGAAAACTAACTGGAAGTAGGAAGCATTACCACAGCGTGCATAACAGGTTATCTTCGATACTGGAGGTAGAGACTAGGAAGTGAATATAGATCTTTGGAACACTGCTGAGAGATGCTTAACAAGTCTCTTTTGGGGGACAGTTTTATTTGTCTATACATGTGCTTTAGAAATGACTGATGTATCTTTTGGGGGACAGTTTTATTTGTCTATACACGTTTTAGAAATTGCTGACGTATTTTTTGGGGGACAGTTTTATTTGTCTATACACGTGCTTTAGAAATGACTGATGTATTTTTTGGGGGACAGTTTTATTTGTCTATACATGTGCTCTGGAAATGACTGATGTTGTACTGCTTTCTGAATAGTCAAATGCTCTCAAAATAGCAAACATCAACGTCAGGTTTTCAGACACTACCAAGGGCAGTTCATTACATACATGTAGGACCCATTGAAAGGAGACAGATCCTAAGCACAGTATAATGCTTTTTCTTGACATCAGGTACACGTTTGGAAACTGTCCTATATATTCCCTCCCCTTGACCTCAGGTTTGCTGAAACCTGTTATGCTTTTATATCTGGACTGAAATAGAATCTTCTAAGACAAAATGACTGCTAGTGTGCTTTTTCCCCTTCTTATGCCAAACAAACCACAAATTACTTTTTACTTTCAGCCTAAGTATACATTTCCAAATGAATGGTTAAAGACTATGAAATCAGGGAACGTGTGTGTTTAAACATTTACAGTTTCTACCCCTGACAACTTTTAGCAGGGTGGTCTTCAATATGGCTTGGTAGGACCTGAGGGTTGTGGATTTCTTTTTTCGTTTTAAGTCTTCTTGATTCCAGGATGAGGACTGTCATTGCACAATGGTTTCCACAAAATGCACGGATTTAGAGAGTATTGTTACTTCCACTTCCAGGAAGGATTTCACCCATAAATGTGAAAACAAAGGCCTGTATCCACAGCCAATTATTTAACATCATGGGAGTAGTTAGCTGATTACAAGAGCAAAATGAAGGCAGTTCAACTGCCTCTCACAAACAATAGAAATAAAAATTGTGAACAGTACGTTCTGTTCCTAAATTAGCTTAACAGCTAAAGGGCAGCATGGAACGTGTTTAATTAATTAAGAAAGAAATATTTTCATTAACCAGCTAAATCCATTAGTTAATCTACCACGTATGTGACAGATACTTACAGTTCTACTTTTGTTTCAGGATTCAGTTTGCAGATATTCTGATACCACAAACTTTCTGCGTTCCTTGTATAAAACATTTTTTACATGGTTCAGAGTCCACTTATAATCTAGTCCAATATGGACAGCATTATGATTGTTTTATTTGATTATTTATACACGTGTTCTAGGTAAAGGATAATGAATGGACATATTTTATATCTGTCCAGCCTTTATGGTGAGAATTCACTTCCTCGATCTGTAGCTGCAAGGATAGCTAAGGCCTGTGTTTATCCAACATTATCATTAGCGAATGTTAATAAAGAATGACATTTACATTATGAGGTTCACTTTTCTTGTTTTTTCTCTTTCCTTCTGTCTTTGGATGCCTCCATGTTTGTGAACTCCCCCCAACAAATCAGTACTACTCCACAATCATTGTTTTCTGTCCCCCGTCTGATGATTTAATCTACCCACTTACCTCTTGTGCAATGCAACTGATGCTAATTTGTAAAGTGAAGTGGTATGCTGCACGAGTCTGTGTTTCTTTGTGAGGAAGCCTGTTTGCCAGACGTTACTGATTCTTTGCCTAATTTGGAAGAGAGGAAGTTCCCTTGCTTACCAGTGGGAGTGGGAAGCATTGAGCTGCCTGTTGGTCCAGTTTTGTGAGGATTCAGCCAGTAACTTGCAGTCTATTGGTCATTTTGGGCCAGTTCCTAGCTTCTTTCAGCCCCCTGATATAAAACACGCTTAAACGCCACAAGTTAAGCTGCCATTTAGTGCGATTTAGCGCGGAGTTGCCACAGTTGCACACAAGGGCAGCGGCGGTCAAACAAGGTTAAACTATTCGGGCCATCTAAATTCCACTCTTCAAATTTTCCCTTAGAACTACCTTCCTTGAGCTGTACTGCTGATCTAACCAGCGTATCCTATAACTGAAAAGTTCATCTCTACTTGATTCCCAAGTAGACTATTCTCTATCAGTAAAGCCTAGCACTTACTCCTACAGTACTTGCACCTTGATAAAGCACTCTTATTATAGATAGTACCCCACCAGCCTAAAACCCACTTCCCCCGGAGTCCTTTGAAAGTCTCTTTATCTACTACTTCTAGTATGTCGAGGGATCAGTTGCTAGTGTCCTCTCCAGCTCAACTGGTGAACCCGGGAATATTGAGGCAAAGTTACAATTGCCTCATGTACACAGACAATCCTCTCCTTCTCCCACAAAACACAAATACATGCGAGAGATGCAACTATATGGCCAAACTGGAGGCTGAGCTCTCTCAACATAGAACTGGCAAGACCAGACAGGAGGAGAAGGTAACCACACACAATACATACCCAGTCACACATAGTACCATCACAACTTCAAATCATACACATACTCACACAAAGACATACTCGGAGGCTCTGATCAAAAATTTACCAAAACAGCAGAGGCCACCAAAGCAGACACCCAAACAACTACCACCTCAGGACCCAACACATGCAACACATAGACCACACAGTCAGAGTGTCAAACAGTCACAGCCCTTAAGGCCAAACACAATGCCAGACACACTTGTCATTGGTGACTCCATAGTCAGACACACTGACGCCGCCACCAGACTGAGTAAGGAGAAGGTCACAGTAAGCTGCCTGTCGGGCTAGAATCCGCCACATAACGCAAGCACTCAGGTCTCTCAACAGCAGGTACAAGTACAACTCAGTCATTGTCCACGCTGGTGTCAACGACCTGAGACATACCTCCTTGGACTACATGAAAAGGGACATCGAGGAGCTCTCTGATTATGTAGCCCAGGCAGGTATGACCCTGACCTTGAGCAGTATCCTACTTTCACCTAGAATGATGCCACAATACAGTGATAAGATGATCAGCTTTAATAATTGGCTTAAATTCTGGTGTCATTCAAAGGGGATCCAATGTCTGTCTGCCTGGGATGACATGCTGGACAAGCCATGCTGCTTCCGCAAGGGACGGCTTGCACCTGTCACCCTGGGCTTCGGATATTGGCAAAGGCTCTTGCCACCCCATAGTGCCTTTTTAGGCAAGGCTCAAATTCTAAACCTACCACCCTAGAACACCAAAAGGAAAAAACTAAGGGTAATGCTGCTCAATGCCAGAAGTCTCAATCTCAAGATGCACGCACTCGAGGCCCTTCTCAATATGGAGAACATCGATGTCTGTGCTGTGACAGAAACCTGGTTCAAGGCTCCTGAGAGCACCCCAGCACCAATAGGTTTCACCTCATATCATGCGTTCCGGCCCCAAAATCCGGACAACACCAAGAAAGGAGGGGGGGGTGTCCATATTCATAAAGGACACCCACACCTCGAGGTTGGTGGCAACGCACGATGCATCGGAGACCATCCAGGTGCAATTAACCATAGGCAAGACTGCTCTGCAATTTGTAGCATGTTACAGGCCACCCTCTCAAACTCAGGAACCCCACATGGCCTTCCTGAAAACATTGGAGGGGATAAATGTATCTCCAAACACCATCATACTAGGTGACTTCAACTACTATAATATAGACTGGGAACACTACTCAAGCCCAAACACTCTAACCCAAAGATTCCTGGAGTTCATAAACTCAAATGCCATGGAACAACTAGTCACCACCCCCACAAAAGGAGAAAACATACTTGATCTCATCATCACGAACATGGGATCAAAATGTTCAACACCGGAAGTATACCCCTCACTGGTGAGATCAGATCATAAACTAATCTCGCTGGAGGTCCTCATCCCGCCCCACCTGAAACAAAAAGACCACAGTGAAAAACTTCTCAAAAGCCGATTTCACACTTCTAAAACTAGTGTGGTCTCCTTTAAGGCCCCTGAGCCAGTGGTAAACATTACTCAAACCGCTGAATCACTTACAAATGCCTTCTACCAGAACCTACAGGACTGCATGGATCAGGCAATCCCAAACAAAACTAAGGCTCTCTGTACCAAAGGCAAGCATCCAGTCTGGTGGACCCCAGCCATAAACAAGCTCTACAACAAAAGGAGGAAGCTACTACAAGATAGAGCAAAATCCTTGAAAGGTAAGACACCTTTGATCATTATAAGTAAAAAACTAAGAGCTCTCATAAAATCATCCAAGGCAAATTTTGAGAGAAAAATCGCCAAGGACTCAAAAGACAATCATAAGGCCTTCTTTAGCTATGTTAGAAACCTAGGAGGAAACTCCCAGATATGCTCAGAATTAGTTCAAAATGATGTGAAAATTACTGAACCTACACACATTGCCAACATACTGGCTGACAGGTTCAGTGCAAACTCCCCTCCCCAAAGGAGAGATATCTATACCAGAGGATTGTAGCCCCCAAACATCTCCAACGCCCAGGTGAGAACTGCCCTCACTAAGGCAAAAAACACAGCATCCATGGGACCGGATGGTGTCCCCGGCTGTGTCCTTCACGAACTCAATGAGGAATTAAACCCACAGTTAGGACAGCTGTTTAATCTTAGCCTCACCTCAGGATACGTCAAGGAGTGGCGCATGGCGACTGTGGTCCCACTTCATAAGGGCGGTGCCTCCGCCGACCCTGGAAATTACCGCCCCATTAGTTTGACAAGCCTTATCTGCAAAGCCATGGAGAGGATCATAATGGAACTCATAAATAAAGACAGAGGGAACTTGCAGACTTTGGATCCAACCCAGTTTGGCTTTGTCAAAGGCAGATCCTGCCTCTTAAACTTGGTCGACTTTTTCGAGACAGTCACCAAGGCCATTGATGAGGGAAAGGCAGTCCATACAGCCTACCTCGACCTGGCAAAGGCCTTCGACACAATACCCCACTCAGGTATCATCGAAAAACTCATCAGCTTGAATGTAAAACCATACATTACAAGATGGGTTGCAAACTGGCTAAGTGACAGAACCCACAGGGTCAGAGTTGCTGGAGCCATGTCAGACTCAAAGCCTGTCACAAGTGGTGTCCCACAGGGCTCAGTCCTGGGTCCACTCTTGTTCGGCATCTACTTTTCTGAAGTACAAGCAAACACAGGAGGGTTATGGCTGACAAAGTTCGCAGATGACTGCAAACTGGGCGCCATAGTCGAAAACACATCTGACACAGATATCCTCCAGAAGGGCCTCACAGAAATGGATAACTGGTGCCAGAGCCATGGCCTAAAGTTAAACGCCAAGAAATGCATAGTCATACCCTTCGGGAAAAACAAGGTTACCCCTAGCTACCATATAGGTGGCAATCCACTGAGCACAGAAGAAGTCATCAGGGATCTGGGGACCCAGGTTGACAGTAGCCTTTCGTTTGACACTCATGTTGCTAAAGTAGTTAGGAAAACCATCTCTATCACCCACCTGATCATGAAGGGATTCACATCTAGATCAAGAGAGGTCATCGTCCCCCTGTACTCATCACTCATTAGACCTATGATTGAGTACAATGCCCCGTTTGGAATGTATCTGACCAGACACCTGCTGCAGCTTGAAAGGCCCCAAAAGTTCCTCACCAAAAGGATAAAGGGTCTCAAAAATATGTCTTATGCTGCCCGACTGAAAGAACTCCAGCTCTATTCAGTCTTATACCGCTTGCTCAGAGGTGACCTGTGCCTGACATATAAGGCCATGTCAAACCCAGATTTGATGAATATGCTTCACCTCAAAAAATCTAGATCCTCAGAACCACAAGGGCGGAGACTTAAACCTTGACACGGTTATAAATAGAACGTGCTGGAGGGACAGATTCATCACCCAGAGACTCCCTATGCTGTGGAACAAAATCCCGGTACATGTGAGGCAGAGCACCTCGCTGGCCTTGTTCAAGAGGAATCTTGACCAATGGATGGGAGATCACAGATATACCCCAGGGATTACTTCAGTGTCACTGCTTGACAGAGGCACAGCAAAATAATAGGCATAGTTTTTATTCAAACTAAAGGGGTGGCGAAAGCCACATAACTATGGGCTAGGCTTATAAATGCCCTTGGGCAGATAGCCTAGTATGAACCTATGAACCTATGAACCTAATTGTTTTCCTGAGCTTCATCTGTTCTATTTCTGTTTGCATATCCATGACAGATCACTGATTTGCATGGACCTTTTACTTTTTTTTTTAGAAAACAAACGCCACTGCAACTTTTTTTTTAGACTTAACCTGGGAGCACTATCTGGTTAGTCATGCAGTAAACAAACACAGGCTGACGAAATCTCATGCTGGACTACAGAAAGCAGCAGGTCTCAGTCTTGTTTGCTAACTGACATGCTAACTGACAAGCTACATGTGCATTCCTTTTGTGGAATTCAGAATAAATCTGGTTTACTGAAGCTGATCTTCTAACACCCCAAATCCATTTAAGGTCAGCAGCAGTGCAAGTAGAAATGCAGCCACTCTACTGCTAAGCAGGTTCCAGCTGTGATCCAAATTTATACAGCAGGTCTCTCAGCACAGCCAAATAGGTTCATAGGTTCATAGTAGGCTAACTGCCCTAGGGCATTTATAAGCCTAGCCAGAGTGTGTATGGCTTTCGTCACCCATTTTAAATTAATTTTGCTATGCCCTTTTTCGAGGTTAGTATACTGTGCCTCTGTCTAACAGTGACACAGAAGTGATACCTGGGGTAAACCTACGATCTCCCATCCACTCATCAAGATTCCTCTTGAAGAGAGTCAATGAGGGACTCTGCCTAACCTGGACTGGGATTTTGTTCCAGAGTGAAGGGAGCCTCTGGGTTATGAATCTGTCCCTCCAGCATGTCCTATTTATTTCAGTGCTGAAGTTTAAGTCCCTCGAGCGCATAGCTCGATGGGATTTGGACTTTCTGAGGTGCAGCATGTCCATTAATTCCAGGTTGGACATGGCTTTATACGTCAGGCACAGATCGCCTCTGAGCAGGCGGTATGCCAGTGAGTAGAGCTGGAGTTTCTTTAACCAGGCAGCATACGGCATCTGTTTGAGCCCCTTGATCCTCTTGGTGAGGTACTTTTGGGGTCTTTCCAGTTGCTGCAGGTGTCTGGTAAGGTACACCTTAAAGGGGCATTGTACTCAATTATGGGCCTGATGAGGGATGAGTAAAGAGGCACGATGACCTCCCCTGATCTAGATGTGAATCCCTTCATGATTAGGTGGGCTATATAAAATGTTTTTCTAACCACTTTGGCCACGTGGTTGTCAAATGAGAGATTGCTATCAACTTGGGTCCCCAGGTCCCTAATTACTTCTTCTGTACTTAATGGATTACCACCTATGTGGTAATTTGTGGGCACTTTGTTTTTGCCAAAGGGGATGACTATACACTTTTTGGCGTTTAGCTTGAGGCCATGGCTCTGGCACCAGTTGTCTGTTTCTATGAGGCCCTTTTGGAGGATGCTTGTGTCGGCTGGAGAGTCTATTATGGTGCCTAGTTTGCAGTCATCTGCGAACTTGGTCAGCCACAGTCCTTCCATGTTGGCCTGTACCTCTGAGAAATATATACCGAACAAGAGAGGTCCCAAGACTGAGCCTTGTGGGATGCCACTTGTAACTGATTTGGAGTCTGACATGGCTCCAGCTATTCTAATCATGTGGGTTCTGTCCTTGAGCCAGTTTGCAACCCATCTAGTGACATAGGGGTTTATATTTAAGCTGGTGAACTTATCTATAATGCCCGAGTGGGGTATTGTATCGAAGGCTTTTGCGAGGTCCAGGTAGGCTGTGTGGACCACCTTCCCCTCGTCAATGGCCTTGGTGACTGTTTCAAAGAAATTGACCAGGTTTAAGAGGCAGGATCTGCCCTTAACAAAGCCGAACTGGGAAGGATCCAGTGTCTGTAGGTCCCCAATATCTTTATTTATAAGGTCCATGATGATCCTTTCCATAGCTTTGCAGACCAAGCTAGTGAGACTTATGGGGCGATAGTTTCCAGGATCCGTTGAGGCACCACATTTGTGGAGAGGGACCACTGTTGCTGTACGCCACTCTTTGGGTACATATCCTGAAGTAAGGCTGAGCTTGAACAGTAGTTTTAGGTTTGGGTTTAGCTCTTCTTGGAGTTCATGTAGGACGCAGCCCGGGACACCGTCTGGTCCCATTGATGCTGTGTTTCTTGCTTTGGAGAGAGCAGCTCTTACCTGAGCATCTGAGATGTCAGGGGGGCAGCACTCTGCTGGGATAGATATTAGCTCTTTTGGTGGGGGGGAGGAGTTTGTGCTGAACCTGTCAGCTAGGATGTTGGCAATGTCTGTGGGTTCGGTGTATTTTTTGTCATTTTGGACTAATTCTGAGCATATCTGGGAATTCCCACCCAGGTTCCTAACATAACTAAAGAAAGCCTTGTGATTATCCTTAGTGTCCTGTGCAATTTTTCTCTCGAAGCTGGCCTTAGACGATTTTATGAGTGCCCGTAGTTTTTTGCTAATACTGATCAGAGATGCCTTCCCTTTTTGGGATTTTGCTCTGTCATGTAGTAGCTCCCTCCTTCTATTGTATAGTTTGTTTATGGCTGGGGTCCACCAGACAGGATGTCTGCCTTTGGAGGATTGGGTCTTGGTTCTATTTGGGATTGCATGATCCATGCATTCCTGAAGGTGTTCATAGAATGCGTTTATAAAGGATTTTGTGATCTGGGCCGTATTATCCACAGGCCCGGGGGCTTTGAAGGATTCCACCTCGGTTTTGAGGAGTGTGAAATTTGCTTTAGAGAAGTTTTTCATTATGGTTTTCTGGGCATGGGGTGGGGTCGGGATGTGAATATCCAAGGAGATTAGTTTATGGTCTGATCTTACCAGTGAGGGATACACTTCTGGTCTGGAGCATAGAGTCCCCATGTTGGTGATGATCAGGCCCAGTATGTTTTCCCCTCGTGTGGGAGTGGTAACAAGTTGTTCCATAGCATTTGAGTTTATAAATTCTAGGAACCTTTGAGCTAGGGTGTTGGAGCTAGAGTAATGCTCCCAGTCTATGGTTGGGTAGTTGAAGTCACCCAATATAATGGTGTTTGGAGAGATCTTCATATTTTTCAGTGTTCTCAGGAAGGCTGAGTAGGGTTCCTGGGTTTGGGAGGGTGATCTGTAGCAGGATATAAACTGGAAGGCAGTTTTACCCACTGTTAGTTGCACATGGATAGTCTCTGATGCTTTGTGCTGTGCCACCAACCTGGAGGTGTGGGTATCTTTGACGAATATTGATACCCCCCCTCCTTTTGTGGTTCGGTCCAAGTTTTGGGGCCGAAAAGCATGGTATGAGGTATAACCTGGTAGTGCTGGGGTGCTCTCGAGAGCCTTGAACCAGGTTTCTGTTACTGCACAGATATCGATGTTCTCCATGCTAAGGAGAGATTTGAGTGCGTGCATCTTGAGGTTTAGACTTCTGGCGTTGAGTAGCATTACTCTTAGTTTCTTATCCCTTGTGATACCTATGGAGGTGGGTTTGTCTTTTGAGCCTTGCCTAAAAAAGGCACTATGGGGGTAGCAAGAGCCTTTGCCAATATCCGAAAGCCTAGGGGTGACAGGTGCAAGCTGTCCCTAGCGAAGCATCGTGGCTTGTCGAGCATGTCATCCTAGGCTGACAGGCATTGGATCCCCTTTGAATGACACCAATACTTAAGCCAATTGTTGAAATTGATAATCTTGTCTTCATACTGTGGCATCATTCTTGGTGAGGGTAAGATGCTACTCAAGGTCAGGGTCATACCGGCCTGGGCTACATGCTCAGAGAGCTCCTCTATGTCTCTTTCGTGTAGTCCAGGGAGTGCCTCAAGTCATTCACACCAGCATGGACAATGACTGAGTCATATTTGTACTTGCCTTGGAGTGACCTGAGTGCTTGTGTTATGTGGCGGATCCTAGCGCCCGACATCCAGCTCACCGTGACCTTCTCCTTGTTCAGCCTGGTGAGCGGGACGCCAGTGTGCCTGATGATAGAGTCACCTATTACAGGTGTATCAGGTGTGTTGTTTAGCCTTAAGGGCTGTGACTGTTCGACACACTGGCTTTGTGAGCTATGTGTTGCACGTGTTTTGTTTTGGGGTAGCGGTTGCTTGGGTGTCTGCTTTGGAGGTCTCTGCTGCTTAGGCAGATTTTTATTTAGAGCCTCCAAGTATGTTTTTGTGTGTTTATGTGTTTGGTTTGCTGTCGTGGTAGGTCTATGTGAGACTGGAATTGTAGTGAGTGTGGTTTCCTTCTCCTCCTGACTGGTTACGCCAGTACTGAGTTGAGAGAGCTTAGCCTCCAGTTTGGCTATATGGTTGCATCTTTCACATGTGTTGGAATTTGTTGGGAGGAGGAGAGGGTTGTCTGTGTACATTAGGCAGTTGTAACATTGCCTCAAGATTCCCAGATTCACCAGCTGGACCGGAGAGGAGATTGACAACTGACCTTTGGACATGCTAGAATAGTATTGGGAATTCCTTTATAATTGAAAAAGGGCCAATGGGTAACAAGTTACTCAAGGGGAGTTTGTGAGGGTGTAGTGCTTTTAATTTTTTAGTGCTGACTTATATAATTGCTTTAGTGAGCAAGTGCTAGGCTTTAGCGTAGGAATAGGGTATTTATTATGAGAACTAGATCAGTTCCAAGGCTCAAACCCAAATAAGCGGCGCTGCTCGATTCCACACTATGCACAAAATCACGCAAAGCCGTGCTACAGTGGGTTTTATACAGGCGGACTTGAAAGAGCTAGAAATTGGCCCAAAACAGCCAACAGACTACCAGATTCCTGTGCTGGGAACACTCCTCCAGGGACAGATAGGCTGCTCCAAGCTCCCCACTGCCACTGGTGAACAAAGAAGCCTCCCTCTATCCAAGAAAGGAAATGGCAACCCAGGAACTTTCCAAAAGTCCAGAATACATCAAAGCCTGTATTTGGACTACTCAAGGTCAGGAAAGACGGGAACCAAGGATAACTTTTTTTTTTTTTTTTTTTTGCAACAAACAGCAGGAAATTGCAATAAATATGTAACACAGGCTAGCGCACTTGAGTGTGTAGCCTCAACAAGTAAATGCAACAAACCGGACAAACTTTAAAAGTGCAGGTGCAAAAACAACTTTAGACAGTTTAAAACAGTTCAGGAAGCAGAAATATTCGCAGTTTAGCTAGATCGGACAGTCGCCCAAGTAGTAGCAGGAAAAAACACTTTTATCAGGTTAGCAGTCGCTCTTTTAGCCTCTCTGCTGCTAGCACCACTCTGCAGGACTATGAGGAGCTTGGCTGAGTAGTAAAAAGCGCAAAAACGTCGCCAAAGTGGGTTTTATACAGGGGGATTTGAAAGAGATAGAAATTGGCCCAAAATGGCCAATAGACTACCAGATTCTTGTGCTGGAAACACTCCTCCAGGGATAGATAGGCTGCTCTAAGCTCCCCACTGCCACTGGTGAACAAAGAAGCCTCCCTTAATCCAAGAAAGGAAATGGCAACACAAGAACTTTCCAAAAGTCCGGAATACAGCAAAGCCTGTATTTGGACTACTCTAGGTTAGGAAAGTCAGGAAACAAGGATAATTTATTTATTTATTTATTTATTTATTTATTTATTTATTTATTTTTTGCAACAAACAGCAGGAAAATGCAATAAATATTTAACACAGGCTAGCGCACTTGAGTGTGTAGCCTCAACAGGTAAATGCAACAAACAGGACAAACTTTAAAAGTGCAGGTGCAAAAACAACTTTAAACAGTTTAAAACAGTTCAAGAAGCAGAAATACTTGCAGTTTAGCTAGATCGGACAGTCGCCCAGATAGTAGCAGGAAAAAACACTTTCATCAGGTTAGCAGTCGCTCTTTTGGCCTCTCTGCTGCTAGCACCAAAAGGAGCTTGGCTGAGTAGTAACAAGCGCAAAAACCTCGTCAAAGCGGGTTTTATACAGGGGGACTTGAACGAGCTAGAAATTGGCCCAAAATGGCCAATATACTACCAGATTCTTGTGCTGGGAACACTCCTCCAGGGATAGATAGGCTGCTCTAAGTTCCCCACTGCCACTGGTGAACAAAGAAACCTCCCTCTATCCAAGAAAGGAAATGGGCAACACAGGAACTTTCCAAAAGTCCAGAATGCAGCAAAGCCTGTATTTGGACTACTCTAGGTCAGGAAAGACGGGAAACAAGGATCATTTTTTTTTTGTTTTTCTTTTTTTCAACAAATAGCAAAAAAATGCAGTAAATATGTAACACAGGCTAGCGCACTTGAGTGTGTAGCCTCAACAGGTAAATGCAAAAAACAGGACAAACTTTAAATTACAAGCGTAAAAGTGCGCTAAAGGTGGCTTTAAAGCAGGGGGTTAGAAAGAGATAGGAAATGGCCCAAAACGGCCCATAAGCTACAGGTCACTGGGCTGGAACCACTCCTCAAGGGACAGATAGGCTGCTCAGAGCTCCCCACTCTCACTGGTGAACAAAGAAGCTTCCTCCTATCCAAATAAGGATATGGGCAACACAGGAACTATGACACAAAACGGCCCATAAGCTACAGGTCACTGGGCTGGAACCACTCCTCAAGGGACAGATAGGCTGCTCAGAGCTCCCCACTCTCGCTGGTGAACAAAGAAGCTTCCTCCTATCCAAATAAGGATATGGGCAACACAGGAACTATGACACAGCCCAGAGATCAGCAATACCTGAAGACTGGACTATTCTAGTTCAGTAAAGGCGGGAAACAAGGATTTTTTTTTTTTTTTTTTTACAAAGTAGCAGAAAATAGGTACAGAAACACAGTAAATGCTTTAATTCGGCTAGTACACTTGAGTGTGTAGCCTACCAATTAAACTAAGCAAAAACAAACTTTAAAAGTGCAAAAAAAAAACCTCAGAGATACAGGCAGGAATGCAATAAAACAACTTTACAGAGCTTATTTAGTAAAAGAAACATAAAAGTCTATATATACAGAAAAGCAGCTAAAACACACAAACACTTCAGATGCAGTGCAACCTAGAGCACTAGAGTTGTAGCAATATTAAGGCTATTACAGTTATAATAAATGCTCTGAAATATACTGTATATTTCCAAAATGTTTGAGAAGCACAGTCAGAACACAAGGAGGTTCAGGCGAAAAAAAAAAAAAAGTTTTGTTTTTCTTTTTGAAAGGGAAAAAGGAGGAACAGAAGGCCTTATCAAATGTTCTCTCTGTATTAGGCAGAATGAGCTAATGACACTAGACTGGGAGGAGTGTCACAGTAGGGGCGGGCAACTGCAAAGCCACCAAGTATAACAACAACACACCAACAGGGAGGGCGGGTGGGAAAAATAGCCTACAGACAGCAAGCACTAGAGACACAAATGAAAGTTTTTAAACAGATAAGGATTTGTAAAGATACAGAATATACAAAGTGCTATTTATATATATTAAATTTTAAAAACAGTAATCTGTAAAAATAATAAAAAAAAATCAAGATACTTATATTTTCAGCTCAGTTGCGGTCAACAATTAATCCAGTCTGCACTGTGTGTAAAGACAGAAACCCTATCAAAGTTAGGGCTTAAGTACCAGAACAACTTTTTTTTTTTTTTTTTTTTACAAGAACACAAAAGAACCAGCCCCCACTAGCCAACAGATAATTACACAGAGGAAAGGCTTCAGTTAGAACAATAACCTACCTTACCTGAAAAAAGAGCCTGTCCATTTTTGAGAGCTGCACATTGATGCAGATCCATGTCAGTAGTTATTGTTTCACTGGATACAACTAGTAGGATTTCACAGCCTCTTGATGTCATGTTAGTGCCAAGACAGTGTTATAGTTTAGCCCATTACTGAATGGAGCAGGGACAATGCACTGTAATACAACTATAGTCTTTAATATTAATTTTATTTACATGGACATTTTCAATTTCAGCAACCTTGGTGCAATTCAGTCTATCCATTCATTCAGCCATCTCTCTCTCTCCTTTTTCAGTACCAACTTCAGCCCTTTCTGAGATGCAGGAAGATGGAACCTCCAGCAAAAGGTGGGTGTAAAGCAAGGATGGAATGCCAGTCCCCTGAAAAATATGTAACAACACCCAGTGGAAAAGAAAATATATATAAATTATTATGTATACAACAATAATGCAGATGAGAATATCAAACAGCAAAACACATACCATTAAAGAGACAGAATTATGTGGCTTTTTGCAGTGGGCATATGGCTAACCATTGAAGGAATTGTCACCAGAACTCATTCTGACGAAAGATACATCACTGAGCCAACACCACTATCAGAATCTAAGAGAAATATTTTTTTCCCCAGAGAATAAGCCCTGTTGTGTCCTCATACCTCTGCATCTCTCAATATACCGATTCTCAAAGCATCCAAAAGTAGGGGACAAGGATAAACTTATTTATTCCCACTATTCTGCTTAGTCTACTGTTGTTACTTTTGAAGAATGTCTAAATACTGTTTGCTTTAAAAAAATCATATTTTTCTTTTTATCATTTTAATATTTGTCAATGTTCAGATTTCTTGTTGGTACATGTCACCTCTTTCTTGTATAATTTTTGAATATTTTTACATTGATCCATAAGTGAAAACATATAGCTTTCTAGTAAAATACCTTAAAAACAAAGCACACTATTAACTTGGACATTTGTCCCCCCCCCAAAAATGAGTGACTATAAAAGTTCAAAAACTTTGTAGCGTGACTGGATTGGAGTCCCACATTGAAATGCATTTTTCCCCACTAATAAAGGCCAGGATTCAGAAACATTATCACTGCTGAAGCTATGTGGGCAAAACCATAATGCATAATAGTGGAATGACAATGATCTGCGATTCACAGACATGATCAAGCTGCAGTGAGCAACAACTCATCTGCATATCATTATCATGACTCCGAATCGAACAGCAGTGCTGTCAGGCCAAACACTAGTGCTTTCTTACCCTACACATACACCCTCAAAAACCACAAAACACATATACACACACACACACACACACACACACACACACACACACACACACACACACACACACACACACACACACAGACACACACCACAAATTAGTACCAATGTGTTTGTACACAACAGATTAATACCCATGCACACACACTAACGCCCTTGCATACATACACACACACACACACACACACACACACACACACACACACACACACACACACACACACACACACACACAGACACAAACACACACACACATGCACACAACACAAATTAACACTCGTGCACACACACACAATACATATTAACACCCATACACACACCACAAATTAACAGACACGTGCAACCATGCCCTTCTAGACACACACACGTGCAACCATGTCCTTCTAAACACACACATTGAAACCCATGCATACACCCTAGAACACAAATTAATAACCATACACATTCACACACACACACATACACGCACACACACAATGACAACCAAACACACACACACACACAGACACACACACACACACACACACACACACACACACACACACACACACACACACACATACTCACACAGACCCACCAAACACACACACACAAACACACACAGACACACACACACACACACACACACACACACACACACACACACACACACACACACACACACACACACACACACACACACACACACACACACATACACAAAACTTTGTAGCATTTGTTTCCCATGGAACTATAAACTCCAATCCTTTCTTTAAAGAAAATATTTGTATACCTTTTCCACTTTGTTTCTCAAATAATGTGGTCAAGCAGTCCTAGAATTCCTCTGTCCTATTATTCAGATATTCATTTATTGCCATTGTTCCAAGTGATACCCCAACACCATGTGTAAAAATGGGAAAAGGGGTTGTGGATTGATGGATGGATTCAGATGATGATGGTATTTCTGAGGAACAGTACATCACTAATAAGTATTATACACAGCCCGGAATGCTGAATGTGACATACGTCTTACCCATGCCCCTGGAATGCTGCATGTGACATAAGTATTATCTACGCCCCCAGAATGCTGCATGTGACATAAGTATTATCCATGCCCCTGGATTGCTGCATGCGACATAAGTCTTATCCATGCCCCCAGAATGCTGCATGGGACATAAGTCTTATCCACACCCCCAGAATGCTGCATGTGACATAAGTATTATCCAGGCCCCAAAATGCTGCATATGACATAAGTATTATCCACATCCCCCAGAACGCTGCATGTGACATAAGTATTATCCACGCCCCCAGAATGCTGCATATGACATAAGTATTATCCATGCCCCCAGAATGCTGCATGTGACTTAAGTATTATCCACACCCCCAGAATGCTGCATACGACATAAGTATCATCCATGCCCCCAAGAATGCTGCATGTAACATAAGTCTTATCCATTCCCCTGGAATGCTGCATGTGACATAATTATTATCCATGCCCCCAGAATGCTGCATGTGACATAAGTATTATCCACATCCCCCAGAATGTTTCATGTGACATAAGTATTATCCACACCCTCAGAATGCTGCATGTGACATAAGTATTATCCATGCCCTCAGAATGCTGCATGTGACATAAGTATTATCCACACACCCAGAATGCTGCATGGGACATAAGTATTATCCACATCCCCGGTTTGCTGCATGTGGCATAAGTATTATCCATGCCCCTGGAATGCTGCATGTGACATAAGTATTATCCATGTCGCCAGAATGCTGCATGTGACATAAGTATTATCCAAACCCCCAGAATGCTGCATGTGACATAAGTATTATCCACACCCCCAGAATGCTGCATGTGACATAAGTATTATCCATGCCCCAGAATGCTGCATGTGACATAACTATTATCCATATCCCCGGAATGCTGCATGTGACATAAGTATTATCCATACCCCTGGAATGCTGCATGTGACATAATTCTTATTCACGCCCCCGGAATGCTGCATGTGACATAAGTCTTATCCACGCCCCTGGAATGCTGCATGTGACATAAGTCTTATTCATGCCTCCAGAATGCTGCATGTGACATAAGTATTATCCACGCCTCCAGATTGCTGCATGTGACATAAGTATTATCCATGCCACGCCACCAGAATGCTGCATGTGACATAAGTATTATCCACACCCCCGGAATGATGCATGTTCATAGGTTCATAGGTTCATACTAGGCTATCTGCCCTAGGGCATTTATAAGCCTAGCCAGAGTGTGTGTGGCTTTCACCACCCCTTAGGATGAGAATACTATACCCATTAGTTTGCTGTGCCTCTGTCCAGCAGTGACACAGAGATGATTCCCGGGGTAAACCTACGATCTCCCATCCACTCGTCAAGATTTCTCTTGAACAGAGTCAGTGAGGGGCTCTGCCTCACATGGACTGGGATTCTGTTCTATAGTGTAGGGAGTCTCTGGGTGATGAATCTGTCCCTCCAGCACGTCCTATTTATATCCGTGTTGAGGTTTAAGTCTCTTGCTCTCATGGCTCTGGTGGATTTGGATTTTTTGAAGTGGAGCATGTCCATTAATTCCGGGTTGGACATGGCCTTGTATGTCAGGCACAGATCACCTCTGAGCAGACGGTATGCGACTGAATAGAGCTGGAGTTTCTTCAGTCGAGCAGCGTATGACATATGTTTGAGCCCCTTTATCCTTTTGGTAAGGAAAATTTGGGGTCTTTACAACTGCTGCAGGTGTCGGGTAAGGTACATTCCGAATGGGGCGTTGTACTCAATCATTGGTCTGATAAGTGAAGAGTACAGGGGTACAATGACCTCTCCTGATCTGGATGTGAATCCTTTCATGATCAGGTGGGCAATGTAGAAGGTCTTCCTAACCACTTTGGCAATGTGAGTGTCAAAAGAGAGGTTACTGTCAACTTGGGTCCCCAGGTCCCTGATAACTTCTTCCGTGTTTAATGGATTACCACCTATGTGGTAATTAGGGGTTACCTTGTTTTTCCCAAAGGGTATGACTATACATTTTTTGGCATTTAGCTTAAGGCCATGGCTCTGGCACCAGTTATCCATTTCTATGAGACCTCTCTGGAGGATGTCTGTATCTGATGGAGTGTCAATTATGGTGCCCAGTTTGCAGTCATCTGCAAATTTTGTCAGCCACAATCCCCCTATGTTTGCCTGCACTTCAGAAAAATAAATGCCGAACAAGAGGGCCCAGGACTGAGCCCTGTGGGACACCGCTCATGACCGGCTTAGAGTCTGACATGGCACCAGCAACTCTAACCCTGTGGGTTCTGTCTTTGAGCCAGTTTGCAACCCATCTTGTGACATATGGGTTTACATCTAAGCTGGTGAGCTTTTCTATGATGCCCGAGTGGGGTATTGTGTCGAACGCTTTTGCTAGGTCAAGGTAGGCTGTGTGAACTGCCTTACCCTCATCAATGGCCTTAGTGACTGTTTCAAAAAAATCGACCAAGTTCAAGAGGCAGGATCTGCCCTTGACAAAGCCAAATTGGGTAGGATCCAGTGTCTGTAGGTCCCCAATGTCTTTATTTATGAGTTCCATTATGATCCTCTCTATAGCCTTGCAGACAAGGCTCGTCAAGCTTATGGGGCAGTAATTTCCAGGGTCCGTAGAAGCACCGCCTTTGTGGAGTGGGACCACAGTTGCCGTATGCCATTCTTTGGGTACGTATCCTGTAGTAAGGCTAAGATTAAACAGCAGCCTTATGTGTGGGTTTAGTTCCTCATTGAGTTCGTGTAGCACACAGCCGGGGACACCGTCCGGTCCCATTGATGCTGTGTTTTTTTGCTTTAGAGAGAGCAGCTCTCACCTGGGCATCTGAGATGTTTGGGAGGCTAGACTCTGGTGGGATAGATACTTCTCCTTTTGGGGGGGAGGGAGGGGAGAAATTTGCCCTGAACCTGTCTGCAAGTATGTTGGCAATGTCTGTGGGTTCAGTGATTTTTGTATCATTTTGGACTAATTCTGAGCATATCTGGGAGTTTCCACCCAGGTTTCTAACATAGCTAAAGAAGGCCTTATGATTGTCTTTTGTGTCTTTAGCGATTTTTCTCTCAAAGTTGGCCTTGGATGATTTTATGAGTGATTGTAGTTTTTTGCTAGTATTGATCAGAGATGCCTTCCCTTTTAGGGATTTTGCTCTGTCATGTAGTAGCTTTCTCCTGTTGTTGTAGAGTTTGTTTATGGCTGGGGTCCACCAGACCGGACGCCTGCCTTTGGTGGAAAGGGTCTTGATTTTATTAGGGATTGCTTGATCTATACATTCCTGGAGGTGCTCGTAGAAGGCATTTGTAAGGGTTTCAGCAGCGTGGGTTGTGGTTTCCACTGGCTTGGGGGCCTTGAAGGATACCACTCCAGTCTTAAGAAGTGTGAAGTTTGCTTTTGAGAAGTTCTTCACTGTGGTCTTTTTTGCTGGGGTTGGGGTCGGGATGTGGATCTCCAGTGAGATTAATTTATGGTCTGATCTCACCAATGAGGGATATACTTCCGGTGTGGAGCATTTTGTCCCCATGTTTGTGATGATCAGGTCTAGTATATTTTCTCCTCTTGTGGGAATGGTGACTAGTTGTTCCATAGCATTTGAGTTTATGAACTCCAGGAACCTTTGGGCAAGGGTGTTGGGGCTTGAGTAATGTTCCCAGTCTATGTTTGGGTAGTTGAAGTCACCCAATATGATGGTGTTTGGAGAGACATTCATACTCTCCAGTGTCTTCAGGAAGGCTGTGTGGGTTTCCTGAGTTTAAGAGGGTGGTCTGTAGCATGCTACAAAATGTAGGGCAGTTTTACCTATGGTTAATTGCATCTGGATGGTCTCTGATGCTTCGTGCGTTGCTACTAACCTGGAGGTGTGGGTATCCTTTATGAATATGGATACTCCCCCTCCTTTTGTGGTCCGGTCCGGATTTTGGGGCCGGAACGCATGATATGGGGGACATATCATATGTGACATAACTATTATCCACACCCCCAGAATGCTGCATGTGACATAAGTATTATCCATGCCCCAGAATGCTACATGTGACATAAGTATTATCCACACCCCCAGAATGCTGCATACGACATAAGTATCATCCATGCCCCCCAGAATGCTGCATGTAACATAAGTCTTATCCATTCCCTTGGAATGCTGCATGTGACATAAGTATTATCCACACCCCCAGAATGCTGCATGTGACATAAGTATTATCCACGCCCCAGAATGCTACATGTGACATAAGTATTATCCACACCCCCAGAATGCTGCATACGACATAAGTATCATCCATGCCCCCCAGAATGCTGCATGTAACATAAGTCTTATCCATTCCCCTGGAATGCTGCATGTGACATAAGTATTATCCATGCCCCCAGAATGTTTCATGTGACATAAGTATTATCCACACCCTCAGAATGCTGCATGTGACATAAGTATTATCCATGCCCCCAGAATGCTGCATGTGACATAAGTATTATCCACACCCCCAGAATGCTGCATGTGACATAGGTATTATCCACATCCCCGGATTGCTGCATGTGACATAAGCATTATCCATGCCCCTGGAATGCTGCATGTGACATAAGTATTATCCATGTCCCCAGAATGCTGCATGTGACATAAGTACTATCCACACCCCAAGAATGCTGCATATGACATAAGTATTATCCACACCCCCAGAATGCTGCATGTAC
>NC_056732.1:1874190697-1874240697 GCF_019279795.1 Protopterus annectens
TTTTTCAATGTGATAATTCTGTATATTTAACAGGTCTGGTGTGCACTGCATCACACTCTTCTGTTAATATGCTGTTCAACGTGATAATTCTCTGTATGTAACTGATCAGGTGTGCACAGCATCACACTATTCTGTTGATATGCTGTTCAACGTGATACTTCTGTATATGTAACTGGTCAGGTGTTCACAGCATCACACTTTTCTGTTGATATGCTGTTCAACGTGATAATTTTGTATATGTAACTGGTCAGATGTGCACGGCATCACACTCTTCTGTTGATATGCTGTTCACTGTGATAGCTCTTTATATGTAACTGGTTAGGTGTGCACAGCATTACACTCTTCTGTTGGTATGCTGTTCAACGTGATAATTCTGCATATGTAACTGGTCAGTTGTGCCAGCATCACACTCTTCTGTTGATATGCTGTTCAACGTGATAATTCTGTATATGTAACTGGTCAGGTGTGCACAGCATCACACTCTTCTGTTGATATGCTGTTCAACGTGATATTCTGTATATGTAACTGGTCTGGTGTGCCCAGCATCACAATCTTCTGTTGATATTCTGGTTAACGTGATAATTCTGTATATGTAACTGGTCAGGTGTGCACAGCATCACACACTTCTGTTGATATGCTTTTCAACGTGATAATTCTGTATATGTAACTGGTCAGGTGTGCAGAGCATCACACTCTTCTGTTAATTAATTTATTTATTTATTGACATTTGTTAACCGGGTTTGTCCAACTGGGCTTGTGGCCCAATGTTAAGTTGTTAAACTCGCCTTCATTCTTGCTGGATGGGTTCGTAGTCGATCCTCGGCTCCGACTCGGCACTTGCTAAGCTCGAGAGCTAATTTTACCAGCTCGAGGCAACCCTATATCCCATGATGCAAGGCGTGACTACCTCAGATCTCGTTTGCCGCTTCACAAAGAGGTCTCTTTTTACCAGCTCAGGTAAAGTTTTTTGGATTATACAGAGTTAGTCAGAGTATTTTTTCCCCTTTTTTTTCTAGGCTTCACCATAGTGTTAGCGCTATTCTATTAGATATTCTTTTACCCTATATTCCCTTTTTCTTCCTTACATAAGGATAATTTTTCTCCCTCAGGCCTTAAGCCTCCCTCCCAGTTTCCTGTCAGGAGAGTGTCTGTGTTTTTCAGTTTTCTCTCAGATAACTGTGTGACTGTTGTGTGTCTGTGTGTTTTTTGTGGGCATACTATGTCTAAGGAAGTGAAGGTCTCAGGCTTCAAGAAGTGTGACTCGTGCTGTCAGAAGATGTCTCTGACAGACGGTCATACTTCTTGTGTGTACTGCCTGGGGCCTTTACACCTGCAGGACTCCTGTGCTATTTGTCACTCCTTTAGCCAGAGAGTCCTGCAGGAACGTAGAAACAAGCTGATTCTATGCGGCTTGTTGAAGCCAGAGGGTTCTCCGACCAAGACTGGGTCGGTTAAACCCTCTAAGCCACCTAAAACCCAGGCTGTGGTGCTTAAGCCTTTGGCGGTGGCCCGATTCTTCGAGTCGAGATCGGCTCCGGCTGGAGCCGATCTTCCACATTGAGGTTGTGGTATCGCCCGCCTGGCCCGGGATACACAAGTACCTATGACTATGTCGCTGGAGCCGACACATCTTAACCAGCACTGGAGCCGACAAGCTCGGCTCCATCTGGAACCAAAGGGTCTGCCCATGGCTCCATCCAAGAAGAGATCTCGGTCCCCTACCCTGGAGTCATTGCCTGCTCGGCTCGGATCTCCTCTACTTCGGAGCGGAGCCATCGGAGCCGATCTTCAAGGTCTTCCAGGCTATCAGACCATAATTTAGAGAGGGTGGTAAGTAGACTGTTGAAGTCACAGGCACTAGCCCAAATGCTCCATAGCCCGTCTCAACAGATGACTGCTATTTCTCATCCCCCTGAAATTCCTCCTCCGACTCTCCTTCAGAGTTCGGAGCCGGAGCTTCTCAGAGCAGTGACCATGGGTGCGCCGGAGCCAATACTTCCCCTTTCGGCTCTGTCGTCTTTGACTCCGATCTCTTCCATGAGACCTTCCTTGGAGGGATCCGGTCGTCGGGTCTCCCTTGTCGACTCTGAGGGGGCTAGTGGCATCGGACCCTTGTCCGACCCCGCTCTCCCTCTTGGAGCTTTGGCATTGGTGAGCTCAGCACCGACATCGGCCTCGGAGCCTTCCTTTTCGGTGGGACCAGGGATTCCTGTTTCTTCAGAGCGGGAGTCTTCTGGCCTCCTGGGAGGGAGCCAGGTGATGAGGAGTGTTCTAGCCCCGGAGCTGAGTCAGCGGTCTGTTCCATTAGCTCCTCCCTCTTCGGTGCCTGTTGCCATTCTCTTGCTCCTGGACCCAGAGATCCATCACCTCAGGTTTCCACATTGGGAAGAACTTCCTCTTCCGAGGTTTCTCCTAATCCTGCGGGAGAACCCCCGTGTAAGAGGATGTGCAAGAGGAAGCACACAGACTCCCCTGAGTCTATGACATCAGATACCGACTTAGATGAGTCGGAGGGTTCCCCACGGTCCCCCTCTGAGGATGTCTCTTTTTCAGACATCCTGGAACTCCTTAAGCAGAGGGGGAATTGGCCTTCCATTGACCCCTCCGAGGATGAGTCGGTATACCTGGAGGCTTTTGGATCTCGACCCTCCACCTCCTGGGTGTCTCCGCTTCACCCGCTATGCAAGTGGTGGCTCGACGTGGACGGCCCCGGATTCTGTGGAACCAGTCCCCAGAGGCCCTCTAAATTTATCACGGCCCCTTCAGACAAACAGTTTCTTACCAAAGGTGTCCCGGTTGATGCCATGGTGGCGGCGGCCACTAAGAAGGAACTTGCTGATCCTTCCATACCTGTCCATCCTTCTAACAAGGACTCTAGGACCATGGATAGGTATGGTAAGCGGATGTTTTCTTCAGCGACCTTTGCTATGCATTCGCTGAACTATCTCTGTCACTTTACCAGGCTTCAGAGAGACATTCTCAAGGAACTAGGTAAGGTGGTTCAGGATCCATCAGCTGCGGGGGCTCAAGAAAAGATTGCCTCACAGCTAGGAATCCTAAATTCTATAACTAACTCCTCCATGCGGCTCATCTCTTATGCAGCCGATGGAACGAGTAGAGCCGCAGGCACAGGAGTGGCACTTAGGCGTCAGGCCTGGATGCGGGTTTATAATTTCAGAGATCCCTTTAAGGCGTCCTTCACTAATATGCCCTTTGATGGTTCAGCTTTGTTCGGGCCTCAGGTGAAGGACACATTGACCAGGTGTGAGCAAGACGGCAAGACTCTTTTTGCGGTAGGAGTCCATTTCTCCACCCCTTCAAGACCCTATCCAAAAGGGCAGAAGGGAGGGAAAATGTGGTTTCGTAAATCTCAGGGAGTAACATCTGACACACGTGGTCAGTTTACCCCCAGAGGCAGAGGGGGTAATAACAATAGATGCTGCCCTAGGGGCAGAGGGGGTCCGCAGAATCAGGGTAGCAGGGAGCCTCTCTCTGATAAGCCCTTCCAGCATCCCTGAGGTGTTGCCCGACTGTCCACCCTTGGAAGCAGTCGAAGATTGTCGCTGTACCCAATAGCCTGCTCCCTATCTCAAGACAAATGGGTACAGTCGATCATATCCGAGGGATACATTATTCCTTCGAGAGATAGCTCCTCATCAGTCCCTTCCAGACGCTTCACCGGTCTAAGGAATTGGCAAAGCTGGAGGTATCAAAGCTCCTAGCAAAAGAGCCCAACTAGTTCCAGCAGACCAAGTAGGATCCGCATCTACTCAAGATTCTTTTTGGTCTCCAAAAGGACGGGAGATTGGAGACCAATTTTAGACCTCAGTAAACTAAACAAGTTTGTCAAGAAGGCAAGATTCGGATGGTCACGCTTCAGTCCATTCTACCTTTTTGGGCAAGGACAACTGGATGTGCTCAATAGACCTTCAGGACGCGTACTATCACATAAAAATTCACAGGCGCTCCAGAAGGTTTCTCCGCTTTTGGCTGGGGACCAGTCATTTTCAATTCAGAGCCCTGCCCTTTGGCCTCACTACAGCCCCCAGAGTGTTTTCCAAATGTATGGCAGTGGTCACGGCTCATCTGAGATGTCAAGGATTCCAGGTGTTTCCGTACCTAGACGACTGGCTCCTCTCTGCCACCACCAGGCATCAACTTCTCAAGGCCAGAGACTACACCCTTCACATCAGCAACCAATTGGGGATTTCAGTAAACTTCGAAAAATCTTCTCCGTCGCCTTGCCAATCTATTACCTTTATAGGCGCAGAATTAGACACTGTCAGTGTGTCAGCGAGACTCACAAACCAAAGAATTCTGGACATCCAAAAGTACGTTCGAATCATATTACTCAACAAGAGAATCAGGGCCAGATTTGTCCTGAAGGTTCTAGGTCTTATGGCTGTGGCCATTGTTCTACTGCATTAGCCCGCCTACATGCCTTTGCAGTGGATGTTGTTCACCCAGTGGTCATTCCAGCAGCTCCCCATGCGACACGAGATATTTGTGACACAATTGTGCAAGAGTCATCTAACCTGGTGGATGTCTTCCCCGCAACTCCATCAGGGCCGACTGTTTGTTCCCCCAGTCCCGGTTACCACAGTCACTTCGGATGCCTCTCTGATCGGGTGGGGGGGGCATTGTCAGGGCAGGATGGTCCATGGGACTTGGCAACCAGTAGAATACCATCTGCACATAAATGTTCTAGAGATGAGAGCAGTCCTTTTAACGTTGCAGGCCCTCAACGACTTTCTTCCTTTAGGGACTATTGCAGTTCAGACAGACAATATGTCCGTGGTCTGGTATATCAACAAGCAGGGCGGGACCAGGTCCTACCCACTGTGTCGAGAAGCTCTCAGACTTTGGCAATGGGCAATCTCCTTTCATCGGTTTCTGATAGCAATGCACATCCTCGGGAAATCCAACCTCTTAGCGGACAGGCTGAGCAGAGCTATTCTCATGCCACAAGAGTGGTCTCTCAAACAATCAGTAGTGGACGAGATTTTTCAGAAGTGGGGCATTCCTTGCTGCAACCTTTTTGCTACACCCCAAAACAGCAAATGCCTAGACTTCTTCACTCTCTTTCCTCTACCAGGCCATCCCCCGAGAGGTGCTCTAACCCAGGATTGGCCCCGGGGACTTCTTTATGCTTTTCCTCCATACCCACTTATTCCTCAAGTAATTCAGAAAGCTACCTTATTGAGAGCCAAGTTGATTCTCATTGCCCCTTACTGGCCTTGACAAATTTGGTTTCCGTCCCTGCATCGTCATCTCGTGGTACAGCCTTGGCATCTGGACCCAGTTCCAGATCTTCTGACCCACCATTTGGGTCAACTGCACTGGTCCATTCCTTCCCTCAACCTCACTGCTTGGTTGCTCCACTTCCTTCCTTAGCCAGGCTTCCTATGATCTCTGACCCTGTTAGAGAGATCATAGTAGGTTCTCTAAAGTCCTCTACTAGAAGGATTTATGCTAGTAAATGGCAACGTTTTTCCTTCTGGGCAAAGTCTAGAGACTTAGATCCCTTTACTGCTCCAGTGCATTCAGTCTTGGAATTCTTAGCTGAGATTTTTCAATCGGGTTCTTCTCCATCTACAGTTAAGGTTCGATTGGCAGCTATCTCAAATTTTCATGTGGGCTTAGCGGATCAAAATATTATGTCCCACAAGCTTTCCAAAGCTTTTCTGAGAAGGATATTTCTCCTAAAACCTCCTATCAAAGATTCCCCTCTGCAATGGGATTTAAATTTAATGCTTGCTTCCTTGATACTACCCCCCTTTGAACCGGCTGCTTCATGCTCATTGAAGCTTCTTTCCTGGAAGACAATTTTTCTAGTTGCTGTTACTTCAGCCAGAAGGGTGTCTGAACTTCAGGCTCTCTGTGTCCGTTCCCCATATTTGGTTTTCCACAAAGATAGGGTATCATTAAGAACCAATCCATCCTTTTTGCCCAAGATTGCTTCCCAGAAGAATATCAACCAATCTACTGATTTGCCAGTCTTTTTCCCTAATTATTCTAACAAGGCCGAACTAAAACTTCACTGTTTGGATGTCCATCGTCAACTCAGGTATTACTTGGACAGAACTAAACAATTCAGGAAATCTGATCAACTGTTTCTTTCTTATGTAGAAAACAGGAAAGGTCTTCAGGTCTCCAAAGTGACCCTATCCATATGGCTGTCTTCTATCATTTCTTATGTTTATCTTCTTAGGGGCAAGCAACTGCCCTCAAAACCAAATGCACATTCTACCAGGAGCCTAGCCACTTCCACAGCTTTACAAGATAGACTACCTATTGACACCATTTGTGTAGCAGCCACTTGGGCCACTCCTTACACCTTTGTTTCTCATTACAAATTGGACTTGACCTCCAGGGACAGGGCTAGGTTTGGTTCCACAGTTCTCAAGAGTCTGTTCCATTGAGCCACCCAGGATAGAGGTGCTAGGGACGCGGTCCCATCCAGCAAGAGTGAAGGTGAGTTTGACAACTTAACATTTAGAAGTTATGTACCTACCATAACGTTCCATGTTAGTTGTCTTCTCTCGCCTTCTTTCTTGCATCCCTCCCTCCTTCCCCCTAGCCTGGACAGACCTTGAAGTTGTACTCTTTTCTGGGTTTAGTTCACTCTTTCCATGAGCTCCCAGTAGGAAGTGTCACTACTGTTACCGGGTTTTGACCTGGTTTCTTCTACATTTAGTTTGTCTTCTTCCTTGTGAAGAAGTTTTTATGGCAGGGTTTTTTTCTTGTAGCTACCAAACAAGATCTGAGGTAGTCACGCCTTGCATCATGGGATATAAGGTTGCCTCGAGCTGGTAAAATTAGCTCTCGAGCTTAGCAAGTGCTGAGTCGGAGCCGAGGATCGGCTCTGAACCAATCCAGCAAGAAAGAAGGTGAGAGAAGACAACTAACATGGAATGTTATGGTAGGTACATAACTTCTAATTTTCAGTGCAGACCCGAGGAGAAAAGCTCCAGTAGTACATTTTAAAACAAGTACAATTTTAAACAATATTGATATAATAGCAATTATAGCAAAACAATTCACATATGTTGGGATACATGCATAAAGTTAAAGTTGCATTAAAAAGAAGCTAAGTAACAATTTTACATTGATATAGTTCAATAGGTCAACAATAAACATTTTTTTGTTTGTATAAAATTATGCAAATGCATAGTAGACACATTGGAGAGAGGTGTAATGAGGTACTAAGAGGGGCCCTTTTGAGGGTACATAAAGGGAAGGAAGACTAGGTAGGGTCATGGCAAGGGGAGTTTGGAATTGAGAAAATAAGCTTTTAGTTCATTTTTAAAGTGTGAGGTGTGGGAGATTGAATCTAAGTCAAGGGGAAGTTTGTTCCAAGCATGGGCAAGGGAGTGTTTGTAGAGTAGTTTGCCTACTGACCTTTTTGGATAGTAGATATCAAGTAATTGTTGGTAAGAAGTACGGAGGGTCTGGGATGGGACAGAAGGAGGGTTTATAAAGAATAGATTATAGCATATGGAATTGATAAGACAGCAGAAATTGGAGAAGTTCAAGCCATTGAAGAGACTTTAAAGAAATGCAGTGGTGTGAGTTGTATGGAGAGTTGGTAATGAATCTGGCTATTTTTATGGTGCGTCTGTTGGAGTTTGTTTAGAGTGGAGGCCAGAATATTGGTAAGAACTGGGGTGGCATTTATGAGGGAGGAGAGGAGGAGTGCCTATAATAATAAATAAATAAATTTCAACAGAATTGTGTGATGCTGTGCACACCTGACCAGGCACATTTACAGAATTATCACGCTGTACAGCATATCAACAGAAGAGTGTTATGCTGTGCACACCTGACCAGTTATATATACAGAATTATCAAGTTGATCAGCATATCAACACAAGAGTTGATATGTTGTTCAGTGTGATAATTCTATATATGTAACTGGTCAGGTGTGCACAGCATCACACTCTTTTGTTGATATGCCGTTCATCATGATAATTCTGAATATGTAACTGGTCAGGTGTGCACAGCATCACACTCTTCTGTTGATATGCTTATCAACATGATAATTCTGCATATGTAAGTGGTCAGGTGTGCACAGCATCACACTCTTGTGTTGATATGCCCTTCAACATCATAATTCTGTATATGTCACTGGTCAAGTGCGCACAGCATCACATTCTTCTGTAGATATGCCATTCACTGTGATAATTCTGTATATGCAACTGGTCAGGTGTGCACATCATCACACTCTTCTGTTGATATGCCATTCAACGAGATAATTCTGTATATGTAACTGGTCAGGTGTGCACAGCATCACACTCTTCTGTTGATATGCTGTTCAATGTGATAATTCTGCATATGTAACTGGTCAGGTCTGCACAGCATCACACTCTTCTATTGATATGCTGTTCAACATGTTAATTTTGTATATGTAACTGGTCAGGTGTGCACAGAGACACACTCTTTGTTGATATGCCATTCAACGTGATAATTCTGTATATATAAGTGGTCAGTTGTGCACAGCATCACACTCTTCTTATGATATACTGATCAACGTGATAATTCTGTATTTTTAACGGGTCAGGTGTGCACAGCATCACACTCTTCTGTTGATATGCACTTCAGCGTGATAATTTTGTATATTTAACTGGTCAGGTGTGCACAGCATCACACTCTTCTGTTGATATGCTGTTCAATGTGATAATTCTGTATATGTAACTGGTCAGACGTGCACAGCATTACACTCTTCTGTTAATATGCTGTTGAACATGATAATTTTTATATGTAACTGGTCAGGTGTGCACAGCATCACACTCTTTTGTTGATATTCCATTCATCATAATAATTCTGTATATGTAACTGGTCAGGTGTGACCAGCATCACACTCTTCTGTTGATATGCTGATCAATGTGATAATTCCGTATATGTAAGTGGTCAGGTGAGTACAGCATCACAATGTGCTGTTGACATGTTGTTCAATGTGATAATTCTGTATATATAAATGGTCAGGTGTGTAGAGCATTGCACTCTTCTGTTGATATGCTGTTCAGCATGATAATTCTGTATATGTAACTGGTCAGGTGTGCACAGCATCACACTCTTCTGTTGATATGCTGTTCAACATGATAATTCTGTATATGTAACTGGTCAGGTGTGCACAGCATCACACTCTTCTGTTGATATGCCATTCAGCGTGATAATTCTGTATATGTAACAGGTCAAGTGTGCACAGCATCACACTCTTCTGTTGATATGCTGTTCAGCGTGATAATTATGTATATGTAACTGGTCAGGTGTTCACAGCATCACAATCTTTTGTTGATATGCTGTTCAGTGTGATAATTCTGTATATGTAACTGGTCAGGTGTGCACAGCATCACACTTTTCTTTTGATATGCTGTTCAACATGATAGTTTTGTATATGTAACTGGTCAGGTGTGCAGAGCATCACACTCTTCTGTTTGTATTCTTTTCAACGTGATAATTCTGTATATGTAACTGGTCAAGTGTGCACAACATCACACTTTTCTTTTGATATGCTGTTCAACATGATAGTTTTGTATATGTAACTGGTCAGGTGTGTAGAGCATCACACTCTTCTGTTTGTATTCTTTTCAACGTGATAATTCTGTATATGTAACTGGTCAGGTGTGAACAGCATCACACTCTTCTGTTGATATGCTGTTCAATGTGATAGTTCTGTATATGTAACTCAACAGGTGTGCACAGCATCATACTCTTCTGCTGATGTGCTGTTCAACGTGATAATTCTGTATATGTAACTGGTCAGGTGTGTATAGCATTACAAACTTCTGTTGATATGCCTCTCAATGTGATAACTCTGTATATAACTGGTCAGGTGTGCACAGCATCAGACTCTGTTGTTGATATGCTGTTCAGTGTGATAATACTGTATATGCAACTGGTCAGGTGTGCACAGAATCACACTCTTCTATTGATATGCTGTTCAACTTCATAATTCTGTATATGTAACTGGTCAGGTCTGCACAGCATCACACTCTTCTATTGATATGCTGTTCAACGTGATAATTCTGAATATGTAACTGATCAGGTGTGCACAGCATCACACTCTTCTGTTCATATGCCATTCAACATGATAATTCTGTATATGTAACTGGTCAGGTGTGCCCAGCATCACACTGTTCTGTTGATATGTTGTTCAGTGTGATAATTCTGTATATGTAACTGGTCAGGTGTGCACAGCATCACACTCTTCTGTTCATATGCTATTAAACGTGCTAATTCTGTATATATAAGTGGTCAGTTGTGCACAGCATCACACTCTTCTGTTGATATGCTCTTCAACGTGATAATTTTGTATATTTAACTGGTCAGGTGTGCACAGCATCACACTCTTCTGTTGATATGCTGTTGAACATGATAATTTTTATACGTAACTGGTCAGGCGTGCACAGCATCACACTCTTTTGTCGATATTCCATTCATCATAATAATTCTGTATATGTAACTGGTCAGGTTTGCACAGCCTCACACTTTTTTGTTGATATGCTGTTCAATGTGATAATTCTGCAGATGTAACTGGTCAGGTATGCACAGCATCACACTCTTCTGTTGATATGCCATTCAAAGTGAAAATTCTGTATATGTTACTGGTCAGGTGTGCACAGCATCACACTCTTCTGTTGATATGCTGTTCAACGTGATAATTCTGTATATGTAACTGGTCAGGTGTGCACAGCATCACACTCTTCTGTTGATATGCTGTTCAATGTGATAATTATGTATTTGGAACTGGTCAAATGTGCACAGCATCACACTGTTATGTTGATATGTTGTTCAGTGTGATAATTCTGTATATGTAACTGGTCAGGTGTGCACAGCATCACACTCTTCTGTTCATATGCTATTAAACGTGCTAATTCTGTATATATAAGTGGTCAGTTGTGCACAGCATCACACTCTTCTGTTGATATGCTCTTCAACGTGATAATTTTGTATATTTAACTGGTCAGGTGTGCACAGCACCACACTCTTCTGTTGATATGCTGTTGAACATGATAATTTTTATACGTAACTGGTCAGGCGTGCACAGCATCACACTCTTTTGTCGATATTCCATTCATCATAATAATTCTGTATATGTAACTGGTCAGGTTTGCACAGCCTCGCACTCTTTTGTTGATATGCTGTTCAATGTGATAATTCTGCAGATGTAACTGGTCAGGTGTGCACAGCATCACACTCTTCTGTTGATATGCCATTCAAAGTGAAAATTCTGTATATGTTACTGGTCAGGTGTACACAGCATCACACTCTTCTGTTGATATGCTGTTCAACGTGATAATTCTGTATATGTAACTGGTCAGGTGTGCATAGCATCATACTCTTCTGTTGATATGCTGTTCAATGTGATAATTAT
This sequence comes from Protopterus annectens, assembly GCF_019279795.1. Taxonomy (NCBI): domain Eukaryota; kingdom Metazoa; phylum Chordata; order Ceratodontiformes; family Protopteridae; genus Protopterus; species Protopterus annectens. The sequence continues at coordinate 1,874,202,075 of NC_056732.1, forward strand.
GCATTTGGAACTGGTCAAATGTGCACAGCATTACACTCTTCTGTTGATATGCTTTTCATCGTGATAATTCTGTATATGCAACTTGTTAGGTGTGCATTGCATCACACTCTTATGTTAATATGCTGTTCAACGTGATAATTCTGTGTAGGTAACTGATCAGGTGTGCACAGCATCACACTTTTCTGTTGATATGCTGTTCAACGTGATAATTCTGTATATGTAACTGGTCAGGTGTGCACAGCATCACACTCTTCTGTTGATATGCTGTTCTCTGTGATAACTCTTTATATGTAACTGGTAGGTGTGCACAGCATTACACACTTCTGTTGGTATGCTGTTCAACGTGATAATTATGTATATGTAACTGGTCAGGTGTGCACAGCATCACACTCTTCTGTTGATATGCTGTTCAACGTGATAATTCTGTATATGTAACTGGTCAGGTGTGCACAGCATCACACTCTTCTGTCGATATTCTGGTTAACGTGATAATTCTGTATATGTAACTGGTCAGGGGTGCACAGCATCACAGACTTCTGTTGATATGCTGTTCAACGTGATAATTCTGTATATGTAACTGGTCAGGTGTGCATAGCATCATACTCTTCTGTTGATATGCTGTTCAATGTGATAATTCTGTATTTGGAACTGGTCAAATGTGCACAGCATTACACTCTTCTGTTGATATGCTTTTCAACGTGATAATTCTGTATATGCAACTTGTTAGGTGTGCACTGCATCACACTCTTCTGTTAATATGCTGTTCAACGTGATAATTCTGTGTATGTAACTGATCAGGTGTGCACAGCATCACACTCTTCTGTTGATATGCTGTTCAACGTGATAATTCTGTATATGTAACTGGTCAGGTGTGCACAGCATCACACTCTTCTGTTGATATGCTGTTCTCTGTGATAACTCTTTATATGTAACTGGTTAGGTGTGCACAGCATTACACACTTCTGTGGGTATACTGTTCACTGTGATAATTCTGTATATATAACTGGTCAGGTGTGCACAGCATCACACTCTTCTGTTGATATGCTGTTCAACGTGATAATTCTGTATATGTAACTGGTCAGGTGTGCACAGCATCACACTCTTCTGTTGATATGCTGTTTAACGTGATAATTCTGTATATGTAACTGGTCAGGTGTGCACAGCATCACACTCTTCTGTTGATATGCTGTTCAACATGATAATTCTGTATATGTAACTGGTCAGGTGTGCACAGCATCACACTCTTCTGTTGATATGCTTTTCATTGTGATAATTCTGTATATGCAACTTGTTAGGTGTGCACTGCATCACACTCTTATGTTAATATGCTGTTCAACATGATAATTCTGTGTATGTAACTGATCAGGTATGCAGAGCATCACACTTTTCTGTTGATATGCGGTTCATCATGATCATTCTGTATATGTAACTGGTCAGGTGTTCACAGCATCACACGTTTGTGTTAATATGCTGTTCAACGTGATAATTCTGTATGTGTAACTGGTCAGGTGTGCACAGCATCACACTCTTCTGTTGATATTCTGGTTAACATGATAATTCTGTATGTGTAACTGGTCAGAGGTGCACAGCATCACAGACTTCTTTTGATATGCTTTTCAACGTGATAATTCTGTATATGTAACTGGTCAGGTGTGCAGAGCATCACACTCTTCTGTTAATTAATTTATTTATTTATTGACATTTGTTTACCGGGTTTGTCCACCTGGTCTTGTGGCCCATTTTCAGTGGAGACCCGAGGAGAAAAGCTCCAGTAGTACATTTTAAAACAAGTACAATTTTAAATATTATTGATATAATAGCAATTATAGCAAAACAATTCACATATGTTGGGTTGCATGCATGAAGTTAAAGTTGCATTAAAAATAAGCTAAGTAACAATTTTACATTGATATAGTTCAATAGGTCAACAATAAACATTTTTTGTTTGTATAAAATTATGCAAATGCAGAGTAGACACATTGGAGAGAGAGGTGTAATGAGGTACTAAGTATGGTCCTTTTGAGGGTACATAAAGGGAAGGAAGACTAGGTAGGGTCATGGCAAGGGCAGGTTCTGGAATTGGGAAAATAAGCTGTTAGTTCATTTTTAAAGTGTGAGGTGTGGGAGATTGAACATAAGTCAAGGGGAAGTTTGTTCCAAGCATGGGCAAGGGCGTGTTTGTAGAGTAGTTTTCCTACTGACCTTTTTGGGTGCTAGATATCAAGTAATTGTTGGTTAGAAGTACGGAGGGTTTGGGATGGGCTGTAGATGGAGACTAAGGAAGATAGAGATGGACAGAAGGAGGGTTTATAAAGAATAGATTGTAGCATATGAAATTGATAAGACAGCAGAAATTGGGGAAGTTCAAGCCATTGAAGAGAGTTTAAAGAAATGCAGTGGTGTGAGTTGTATGGGGAGTTATTAATGAATCTGGCTATTTTATGGAACGTCTGTTGGAGTTTGTTTAGAGTGGAGGCCAGGATATTGGGAAGAACTGGGGTGGCATTTATTAGGGAGGGAAGGAGGAGTGCCTATAATAATAAATAAATAAATAAATATCAACAGAAGTGTGTGATGCTGTGCACGCCTGACCAGGCACATATACATAATTATAACGGTGTACGGCATATCAACAGAAGAGTAAAGAGTTACATACAGAATTATTGAACATATCAACAGAAGAGTGTGATGCTGTGCACACCTGGCCAGTTATATATACAGAATTATCAAGTTGATCAGCATATCAACAGAAGAGTTGATATGTTGTTCAACGTGATTATTCTGTATATGTAACTGGTCAGGTGTGCACAGCATCACACTCTTTTGTTGATATGCCATTCATAGTGATAATTCTGAATATGTAACTGGTCAGGTGTGCACAGCATCATACTCTTCTTTTGATATGCTGCTCAATAGGATAATTTTTCATATATAACTGGTCAGGTGTGCACAGCATCACACTCTTTTGTTGATATGCCGGTCAATGTATGAATTCTGTATATGTAACTGGTCAGGTGTGACCAGCATCACACTCTTTTGTTGATATGCTGATCAATGTGATAATTCTATATATGTAAGTGGTCAGCTGTGTACAGCATCACAACCTTTTGTTGACATGTTGTTCAAAGTGATAATTCTGTATATATAAATGGTTAGTTGTGTAGAGTATCGCACTCTTCTGTTGATATGCTGTTCAGCATGATAATTCTGTATATGGAACTGGTCAGGTGTGCACAGCATCACACTCTTCTGTTGATATGCTGTTCAACATGATAATTCTGTATATGTAACTGGTCAGGTGTGCACAGCATCACACTCTTCTGTTGATATGCCATGCAGCATGATAATTCTGTACATGTAACTTGTCAGGTATGCGCAGCATCACACACTTCTGTTGATATGCCATTCAGCATGATAATTATGTATATGTAACTGCTCAAGTGTTCAAAGCATCACAGTCATTTGATGATATGCTGTTCCATGTGATAATTCTGTATATGTAAGTGGTCAAGTGTGCACAGCATCCCACTATTCTGTTGATATGCCGTTCAAGTGATAATTCTCTATATGTAATTGGTCAGGTGTGCACAGCATCACACACTTCTGTTGATATGCCATTCAAGTGATACTTCTGTATATGTAACTGGTCAGGAGTGCACAGCATCACACCCTTCTGTTGATATGCCATTCAAGTGATAATTCTGTATACGTAACCGGTCAGGTGTGCACAGCATCACACTCTTCTATTGCTATGCTGTTCAACGTGATAATTCTGTATATGTAACTGGTCAAGTGTGCACAGCATCACACTTTTCTTTTGATATGCTGCTCAACATGATAATTTTGTATATGTAACTGGTCAGGTGTGCAGAGCATCACACTCTTCTGTTCATATGCTGTTCATCGTGATAACTCTTTATATGTAACTGGTTAGGTGTACACAGTATTTCACACTTCTCTTTGTATTTTTTTCAAAGTGATAATTCTGTATATGTAACTGGTCAGGTGTGAACAGCATCACACTCTTCTTTTGATATGCTGTTCAACGTGATAATTCTGTATATGTAACTGGTCAGGTGTGCATAGCATTACAAACTTCTGTTGATATGCTGTTCAATGTGATAATTCTGTATATGTAACTGGTCAGGTGTGCACAGCATCAGACTCTGTTGTTGATATGCTGTTCATTGTGATAATACTTTATATGCGACTGGTTAGGTGTGCACAGAATCACACTCTTCTACTGATATGCTGTTCAACATGATAATTCTGTATATGTAACTGATCAGGTCTGCACAGCATCACACTCTTCTATTGATATGCTGTTCAACGTGATAATTCTGAATATGTAACTGGTCAGGTGTGCACAGCATCACACTCTTCTGTTCATATGCCATTCAACGTGCTAATTCTGTAGATGTAAGTGGTCAGTTGTGCACAGCAGCACACTCTTTTTATGATATACTGATCAACATGATAATTCTGTATTTTTAATGGGTCAGGTGTGCACAGCATCACACTCTTCAGTTGATATGCTCTTCAACGTGATAATTTTGTATATTTAACTGGTCAGGTGTGCACAGCATCACACTCTTCTGTTGATATGCTTTTGAACATGATATTTTTTATACGTAACTGGTCAGCTGTGCACAGTATCACACTCTTCTGTTGATATTCCATTCATCATAATCATTCTGTATATGTAACTGGTCAGGTTTGCACAGCCTCACACTCTTTTTTTGATATGCCGTTCAATGTGATAATTCTGCAGATGTAACTGGTCAGGTGTGCACAGCATTACACTCTTCTGTTGATATGCAATTCAGCATGAAAATTCTGTATATGTAACTGGTCAGGTGTGCACAGCATCACACTCTTCTGTTGATATGCTGTTCAACGTGATAATTCTGTATATGTAACTGGTCAGGTGTGCATAGCATCATACTCTTCTGTTGATATGCTGTTCAATGTGATAATTCTGTATTTGGAACTGGTCAAATATGCACAGCATTACACTCTTCTGTTGATATGCTTTTCATCATGATAATTCTGTATATGCAACTTGTTAGGTGTGCACAGCATCACACTCTTATGTTAATATACTGTTCAACGTGATAATTCTGTATATGTAACTGGTCAGGTGTTCACAGCATCACACTTTTCTGTTGATATGCTGCTCAACGTGATCATTCTATATATGTAACTGGTCAGTTGTGCACGGCATCACACTTGCCAGTTCGCGATATCCCGCATAACAACCGCTCAGGTGTGCACAGCATCACACTCTTCTGTTGATATTCTGGTTAACTTGATAATTCTGTATATGTAACTGGTCAGGTGTGCACAGCATCACACTTTTCTGTTGATTTGCTGTTCAACGTGATAATTCTATATATGTAACTGCTCAGGTGTGCACAGCATCACACTCTTCTGTTGATATTCTGGTTAACTTGATAATTCTGTATATGTAACTGGTCAGGTGTGCACAGCATCACACTCTTCTGTTCATATGCTGTTCAACGTGTTAATTCTGTATATGTAATTGGTCAGGTGTGCATAGCATCATACTCTTCTACTGATATGCTGTTCAATGTGATAATTCTGTATTTGGAACTGGACAAATGTGCACAGCATTACACTCTTCTGTTGATATGCTTTTCATCGTGATAATTCTGTATATGCAACTTGTTAGGTGTGCACTACATCACACTCATGTTAATATGCTGTTCAACGTGATAATAATATGTATGTAACTGATCAGGTGTGCACAGCATCACACTTTTCTGTTGATATGCTGTTCAACGTGATAATTCTGTATATGTAACTGGTCAGGTGTTCACAGCATCACACTTTTCTGTTGATATGCTGTTCAATGTGATAATTCTGTATATGTAACTGGTCAGTTGTGCACAGCATCACAATATTCTATTGATATGCTGTTCTCTGTGATAACTCTTTATATGTAACTGGTTAGGTGTGCACAGCATTACACACTTCTGCTGGTATGCTGTTCAATGTGATAATTCTGTATATGTAACTGGTCAGGTGTGCACAGCATCACACTTTTCTGTTGATATGCTGTTCAACGTGATAATTCTATATATGTAACTTGTCAGGTGTGCACAGCATCACACTCTTCTGTTAATATTCTGGTTAACGTGATAATTCTGTATATGTAACTGGTCAGGTGTGCACAGCATCACACTCTTCTGTTCATATGCTGTTCAACGTGATAATTCTGCATATGTAACTGGTCAGCTGTGCATAGCATCATACTCTTCTGTTGATATGCTGTTCAATGTGATAATTCTGTATTTCGAACTGGACAAATGTGCACAGCATTACACTCTTCTGTTGATATGTTTTTCATTGTGATAATTCTGTATATGCAACTTGTTAGGTGTGCACTGCATCACACTCATGTTAATATGCTGTTCAACGTGATAATTCTATGTATGTAACTGATCAGGTGTGCACAGCATCACACTTTTCTGTTGATATGCTGTTCAACATGATAATTCTGTATATGTAACTGGTCAGGTGTTCACAGCATCACACTTTTCTGTTGATATGCTGTTCAGTGTGATAACTCTTTATATGTAACTGGTTAGGTGTGCACAGCATTACACATTTCTGTTGGTATGCTGTTTAACGTGATAATTCTGTATATGTAACTGGTCAGGTGTGCACAGCATCACACTCTTCTGTTGATATTCTGGTTAACGTTATAATTCTGTATATGTAACTGGTCAGGTATGCACAATATCACACATTTCTGTTGATATGCTTTTCAACGTGATAATTCTGTATATGTAACTGGGCAGGTGTGCAGGGCATCACACTCTTCTTTTAATTAATTAATTTATTGACATTTGTTAACCGGGTTTGTCCAACTGGGCTTGTGGCCCATTTTCAAAGGAGACCCGAGGAGATAAGCTCCAGTAGTACATTTTAAAACAAGTACAATTTTAAACATTATTGATATAATAGCAATTATAGCAAAACAATTCACATATGTTGGGTTACATGCATAAAGTTAAAGTTGCATTAAAAAGAAGCTAAGTAACAATTTTACATTGATATAGTTCAATAGTTCAACAATAAACATTTTTTGTTTGTATAAAATTATGCAAATGCATAGTAGACACATTGGAGAGAGAGGTGTAATGAGGTACTAAGAGGGGTCCTTTTGATGGTACATAAAGGGAAGGAAGACTAGGTAGGGTCATGGCAAGGGCAGGTTCTGGAATTGAGAAAATAAACTTTTAGTTCATTTTTAAAGTGTGAGGTGTGGGCGATTGAATGTAAGTCAAGGGGAATATTGTTCCAAGGATGGGCAAGGGAGTGTTTATAGAGTAGTTTTCCTACTGACCTTTTTGGGTGGTAGATATCACGTAATTGTTGATTAGAAGTATGGGGGGTCCGGGATGGGATGTAGATGGAGACTAAGGAAGATAGAGATGGACAGAAGGAGGGTTTATAAAGAATAGAGTGTAGCATATGAAATTGATAAGACAGCAGAAATTGGTGAAGTTCAAGCCATTGAAGAGAGTTTAAAGAAATGCAGTGGTGTGAGTTGTATGGGGAGTTATTAATGAATCTGGCTATTTTATGGAACGTCTGTTGGAGTTTGTTTAGAGTGGAGGCCAGGATATTGGCAAGAACTGGGGCGGTATTTATTAGGGAGGGAAGGAGGATTGCCTATAATAAATAAATAAATAAATATCAACAGAAGTGTGTGATGCTGTGCACACCTGACCAGGCACATATACAGAATTATCACGGTGTACAGCATATCAACAGAAGAGTGTTATGCTGTGCACACCTGACCAGTTACATATACAGAATTATCAAATTGAACAGCATATCAACAGAAGAGTGTGATGCTGTGCACACCTGGCCAGTTATATATAGAGAATTATCAAGTTGATCAGCATATCAACAGAAGAGTTGATATGTTGTTCAACGTGATTATTCTGTATATGTAACTGGTCAGGTGTGCACAGCATCACACTCTTTTGTTGATATGCCATTCATAGTGATAATTCTGAATATGTAACTGGTCAGGTGTGCACAGCATCATAGTCTTCTTTTGATATGCCGCTCAATGGGATAATTTTTCATATATAACTGGTCAGGTGTGCACAGCATCACACTCTTTTGTTGATATGCCGTTCAATGTGTGAATTCTGTATATGTAACTGGTCAGGTGTGACCAGCATCACACTCTTCTGTTGATATGCTGATCAATGTGATAATTCTATATATGTAAGTGGTCAGCTTTGTACAGCATCATAACCTTTTGTTGACATGTTGTTCAAAGTGATAATTCTGTATATATAAATGGTTAGTTGTGTAGAGCATCGCACTCTTCTGTTGATATGCTGTTCAGCATGACAATTCTGTATTTGGAACTGGTCAGGTATGCGCAGCATCACACCCTTCTGTCAATATGCTGTTCAACATGATAATTCTGTATGTGTAACTGGTCAGATGTGCACAGCATCACACTCTTCTGCTGATATGCCATACAGCATGATAATTCTGTATATGTAACAGGTCAAGTGTGCACAGCATCACACTCTTCTGTTGATATGCCGTTCAGCGTGATAATTATGTATATGTAACTGCTCAGGTGTTCAAAGCATCACAGTCTTTTGATGATATGCTGTTCCATGTGATAATTCTGTATATGTAAGTGGTCATGTGTGCACAGCATCCCACTCTTCTGTTGATATGCCGTTCAAGTGATAATTCTGTATATGTAATTGGTCAGGTGTGCACAGCATCACACACTTCTGTTGATATGCCATTCAAGTGATAATTCTGTATACGTAACCGGTCAGGTGTGCACAGCATCACACTCTTCTGTTGATGTGCTGTGGAACGTGAAAATTCTGTATATGTAACTGGTCAAGTGTGCACAGCATCACACTTTTCTTTTGATATGCTGCTCAACATGATAATTTTGTATATGTAACTGGTCAGGTGTGCAGAGCATCACACTCTTCTGTTCATATGCTGTTCATCGTGATAACTCTTTATATGTAACTGGTTAGGTGTACACAGTATTTCACACTTCTGTTTGTATTCTTTTCAAAGTGATAATTCTGTATATGTAACTGGTCAGGTGTGAACAGCATCACACTCTTCTTTTGATATGCTGTTCAGCGTGATTATTCTGTATATGTAACTGGTCAGGTGTGCATAGCATTACAAACTTCTGTTGATATGCTGTTCATTGTGATAATACTTTATATGCAACTGGTTAGGTGTGCACAGAATCACACTCTTCTACTGATATGCTGTTCAACATGATAATTCTGTATATGTAACTGATCAGGTCTGTACAGCATCACACTCTTCTATTGATATGCTGTTCAATGTGATAATTCTGAATATGTAACTGATCAGGTGTGCACAGCAGCACACTCTTCTTATGATATACTGATCAATGTGATAATTTTGTATTTTTAATGGGTCAGGTGTGCACAGCATCACACTCTTCAGTTGATATGCTCTTCAACGTGATAATGTTGTATATTTAACTGGTCAGGTGTGCACAGCATCACACTGTTCTGTTGATATGCTGTTGAACATGATAATTTTTATACGTAACTGGTCAGGTTTGCACAGCCTCACACTCTTTTTTTGATATGCCGTTCAATGTGATAATTCTGCAGATGTTACTGGTCAGGTGTGCACAGCATTACACTCTTCTGTTGATATGCAATTCAGCATGAAAATTCTGTATATGTAACTGGTCAGGTGTGCACAGCATCACACTCTTCTGTTGATATGCTGTTCAACATGATAATTCTGTATTTGGAACTGGACAAATGTGCACAGCATTACACTCTTCTCTTGATATGCTTTTCATCGTGATAATTCTGTATATGCAACTTGTTAGGTGTGCACTGCATCACACTCATGTTAATATGCTGTTCAACGTGATAATTCTATGTATGTAACTGATCAAGTGTGCACAGCATCACACTTTTCTATTGATATGCTGTTCAACGTGATAATTCTGTTTATGTAACTGGTCAGGTGTTCACAGCATCACACTTTTCTGTTGATATGCTGTTCAACGTGATAATTCTGTATATGTAACTGGTCAGTTGTGCACGGCATCACACTCTTCTGTTGATATGCTGTTCTCTGTGATAACTCTTTATATGTAACTGGTTAGGTGTGCACAGCATTACACACTTCTGTTGGTATGCTGTTTAACGTGATAATTCTGTATATGTAACTGGTCAGGTGTGCACGGCATCACACTCTTCTGTTGATATTCTGGTTAATGTGATAATTCTGTATATGTAACTGATCAGGTATGCACAATATCACACATTTCTGTTGATATGCTTTTCAACGTGATAATTCTGTATATGTAACTGGGCAGGTGTGCAGGGTATCACACTCTTCTTTTAATTAATTAATTTATTGACATTTGTTTACCAGGTTTGTCCAACTGGGCTTGTGGCCCATTTTCAAAGGAGACTCGAGGAGATAAGCTCCAGTAGTACATTTTAAAACAAGTACAATTTTAAACATTATTGATATAATAGCAATTATAGCAAAACAATTCACATATGTTGGGTTACATGCATAAAGTTAAAGTTGCATTAAAAAGAAGCTAAGTAACAATTTTACATTGATATAGTTCAATGTACAATGTACATTGATATAGTTCAATGTCATGTACACAGACAATCCTCTCCTTCTCCCACAAAACACAAATACATGCGAGAGATGCAACTATACAGCCAAACTGGAGGCTGAGCTCTCTCAACATAGGACTGGCAAGACCAGACAGGAGGAGAAGGCAACCACACACAATACATACCCAGTCACACATGGTACCATCACAACTTCAAATCATACACATACTCACACAAAGACATACTCGGAGGCTCTGGTCAAAAATTTACCAAAACAGCAGAGGCCACCAAAGCAGACACCCAAACAACTACCACCTCACGACCCAACACATGCAACACATAGACCACACAGTCAGAGTGTCAAACAGTCACAGCCCTTAAGGCCAAACAAAATGCCAGACACACTTGTCATTGGTGATTCCATAGTCAGACACACTGGCGTCCGCTCACCAGACTGAGTAAGGAGAAGGTCACAGTAAGCTGCCTGTCGGGCGCTAGAATCCGCCACAACGCAAGCACTCAGGTCTCTCAACAGCAGGTACAAATGCGACTCAGTCATTGTCCACGCTGGTGTCAGCGACCTGAGGCGTACCTCCTTGGACTACATGAAAAGGGACGTCGAGGAGCTCTCTGATTATGTAGCCCAGGCAGGTATGACCCTGACCTTGAGCAGTATCCTACCTTCACCTAGAATGATGCCACAATACAGTGATAAGATGATCAGCTTTAATAATTGGCTTAAATTCTGGTGTCATTCAAAGGGATCCAATGTCTGTCTGCCTGGGATGACATGCTGGACAAGCCACGCTGCTTCGCAAGGGCGGCTTGCACCTGTCACCCTGGGCTTCGGATATTGGCAAAGGCTCTTGCCACCCCATAGTGCCTTTTTAGGCAAGGCTCAAATTCTAAACCTACCACCCTAGAACACCAAAAGGAAAAAACTAAGGGTAATGCTGCTCAATGCCAGAAGTCTCAATCTCAAGATGCACGCACTTTCGAGGCCCTTCTCAATATGGAGAACATCGATGTCTGTGCTGTGACAGAAACCTGGTTCAAGGCTCCTGAGAGCACCCCAGCACTAACAGGTTTCACCTCATATCATACGTTCGGCCCCAAAATCGGACAACACCAAGAAAGGGGGTGTCCATATTCATAAAGGACACCCACACCTCAAGGTTGGTGGCAACGCGCGATGCATCGGAGACCATCCAGGTGCAATTAACCATAGGCAAGACTGCTCTGCAATTTGTAGCATGTTACAGGCCACCCTCTCAAACTCAGGAACCTCACATGGCCTTCCTGAAAACATTGGAGGGATAAATGTATCTCCAAACACCATCATACTAGGTGACTTCAACTACCCTAATATAGACTGGGAACACTACTCAAGCCCGAACACTCTAACCCAAAGATTCCTGGAGTTCATAAACTCAAATGCCATGGAACAACTAGTCACCATCCCCACAAGAGGTGAAAACATACTTGATCTCATCATCACGAACATGGGATCAAAATGTTCAACACCGAAGTATACCCCTCACTGGTGAGATCAGATCATAAACTAATCTCGCTGGAGGTCCTCATTCCGCCCCACCTGAAACAAAAAAGACCACAGTGAAAAACTTCTCAAAAGCCGATTTCACACTTCTAAAAACTAGTGTGGTCTCCTTTAAGGCCCCTGAGCCAGTGGTAAACATTACTCAAACCGCTGAATCACTTACAAATGCCTTCTACCAGCACCTACAGGACTGCATGGATCAGGCAATCCCAAACAAAACTAAGACTCTCTGTACCAAAGGCAAGCGTCCAGTCTGGTGGACCCCAGCCATAAACAAGCTCTACAACAAAAGGAGGAAGCTACTACAAGATAGAGCAAAATCCTTGAAAGGTAAGACACCTTTGATCATTATAAGTAAAAACTAAGAGCTCTCATAAAATCATCCAAGGCAAATTTTGAGAGAAAAATCGCCAAGGACTCTAAAGACAATCATAAGGCCTTCTTTAGCTATGTTAGAAACCTAGGAGGAAACTCCCAGATATGCTCAGAATTAGTTCAAAATGATGTGAAAATTACTGAACCTACACACATTGCTAACATACTGGCTGACAGGTTCAGTGCAAACTTCTCCCCCTCCCCAAAGGAGATATCTATTCCAGAGGATTGTAGCCCCCAAACATCTCCAACCCAGGTGAGAACTGCCCTCACTAAGGCAAAAACACAGCATCCATGGGACGGATGGTGTCCCCGGCTGTGTGCTTCATGAACTCAGCGAGGAATTAAACCCACAGTTAGGACAGCTGTTTAATCTTAGCCTCACCTCAGGATCATTGCCCAAGGAGTGGCGCCGGCGACTGTGGTCCCACTTCATAAGGGCGGTGCCTCCACAGACCCTGGAAATTACCGCCCCATTAGCTTGACAAGCCTTATCTGCAAAGCCATGGAGAGGATCATAATGGAACTCATAAATAAAGACATAGGGAACTTGCAGACTTTGGATCCAACCCAGTTTGGCTTTGTCAAAGGCAGATCCTGCCTCTTAAACTTGGTTGACTTTTTGAGACAGTCACCAAGGCCATTGATGAGGAAAGGCAGTCCATACAGCCTACCTCGACCTGGCAAAGGCCTTGACACAATACCCCACTCAGGTATCATCGAAAAACTCATCAGCTTGAATGTAAACCCATACATCACAAGATGGGTTGCAAACTGGCTAGCGACAGAACCCACAGGGTCAGAGTTGCTGGAGCCATGTCAGACTCAAAGCCTGTCACAAGTGGTGTCCCACAGGGTCAGTCCTGGGTCCACTCTTGTTAGGCATCTACTTTTCTGAAGTACAAGCAAACACAGGAGGGTTATGGCTGACAAAGTTTGCAGATGACTGCAAACTAGGCGCCATAGTCGAAAACACATCTGACACAGATATCCTCCAGAAGGGCCTCACAGAAACGGATAACTGGTGCCAGAGCCATGGCCTGAAGTTAAGCGCCAAAAATGCATAGTCATACCCTTGGGAAAAACAAGGTTACCCCTAGCTACCATATAGGTGACAATCCACTGAGCACAGAAAAAGTCATCAGGGATCTGGGGACCCAAGTTGACAGTAGTCTTTCGTTTGACACTCATGTTGCTAAAGTAGTTAGGAAAACCTTCTATATCGCCCACCTGATCATGAAGGGATTCACATCTAGATCAAGGGAGGTCATGTCCCCTGTACTCATCACTCATTAGACCTATGATTGAGTACAATGCCCGTTCGAATGTATCTGACCAGACACCTGATGCAGCTTGAAAGGCCCCAAAAGTTCCTCACCAAAAGGATAAAGGGTCTCAAAAATATGTCTTATGCTGCCCGACTGAAAGAACTCCAGCTTTATTCAGTCTCATACGCTTGCTCAGAGGTGACCTGTGCCTGACATATAAGGCCATGTCAAACCCAGATTTGATGAATATGCTTCACCTCAAAAAATCTAGATCCCTCAGAACCACAAGGGCGGGAGACTTAAACCTTGACACGGTTATAAATAGAACGTGCTGGAGGGACAGATCCATCACCCAGAGACTCCCTATGCTGTGGAACAAAATCCCGGTACATGTGAGGCAGAGCACCTCGCTGGCCTTGTTCAAGAGGAATCTTGACCAATGGATGGGAGATCGCAGATATACCCCAGGGATTACTTCAGTGTCACTGCTTGACAGAGGCACAGAAAAATGATAGGCATAGTTTTTATTCAAACTAAAGGGGTGGAGAAAGCCACATAACTATGGGCTAGGCTTATAAATGCCCTTGGGCAGATAGCCTAGTATGAACCTATGAACCTATGAACCTAATAGGTCAGCAATAAACATTTTTTGTTTGTATAAAATTATGCAAATGCATAGTAGACACATTGGAGAGAGAGGTGTAATGAGGTACTAAGAGGGGTCCTTTTGATGGTACATAAAGGGAAGGAAGACTAGGTAGGGTCATGGCAAGGGCAGGTTCTGGAATTGAGAAAATAAACTTTTAGTTCATTTTTAAAGTGTGAGGTGTGGGCGATTGAATGTAAGTCAAGGGGAATATTGTTCCAAGGATGGGCAAGGGAGTGTTTATAGAGTAGTTTTCCTACTGACCTTTTTGGGTGGTAGATATCAAGTAATTGTTGATTAGAAGTATGGGGGTTCAGGATGGGATGTAGATGGAGACTAAGGAAGATAGAGATGGACAGAAGGAGGGTTTATAAAGAATAGAGTGTAGCATATGAAATTGATAAGACAGCAGAAATTGGTGAAGTTCAAGCCATTGAAGAGAGTTTAAAGAAATGCAGTGGTGTGAGTTGTATGGGGAGTTATTAATGAATCTGGCTATTTTATGGAACGTCTGTTGGAGTTTGTTTAGAGTGGAGGCCAGGATATTGGGAAGAACTGGGGTGGCATTTGTTAGGGAGGGAAGGAGGATTGCCTATAATAATAAATAAATAAATAAATATCAACAGAAATGTGTGATGCTGTGCACGCCTGACCAGTCACATATACATAATTATCACGGTGTACGGCATATCAACAGAAGAGTGTTATGCTCTGCACACCTGACCAGTTACATATACAGAATTATCAAATTGAACAGCATATCAACAGAAGAGTGTGATGCTGTGCACACCTGGCCAGTTATATATAGAGAATTATCAAGTTGATCAGCATATCAACAGAAGAGTTGATATGCTGTTCAACATAATTCTGTATATGTAACTAGTCAGGTGTGCACAGCATCACACTCTTCTGTTGATATGCTGTTCAACGTGATAATTCTGTATATGTAACTGGTCAGGTGTGCACAGCATCACACTCTTTTGTTGATATGCCATTCATAGTGATAATTCTGAGTATGGAACTGGTCAGTTGTGCACAGCATCACACCCTTCTGTTGATATGCTGTTCAACATGATAATTCTGTATATGTAACTGGTTAGGTGTGCACAGCATCACAGTCTTCTGTTGATATGCCATACAGCATGATAATTTTGTACATGTAACTGCTCAGGTGTTCAAAGCATCACAATCTTTTGTTGATATGCTGTTCCATGTGATAATTCTGTATATGTAATTGGTCAGGTGTGCACAGCATCACACTCTTCTGTTGCTATGCCATTCAAGTGATAATTTTGTATACATAACCGGTCAGGTGTGCACAGCATCACACTCTTCTGTTGATATGCTGTGGAACGTGAAAATTCTGTATATGTAACTGGTCAGGTGTGCACAGCATCAAACTCTTCTATTGCTATGCTGTTCAACGTGATAATTCTGTATATGTAACTGGTCAAGTGTGCACAGCATCACACTTTTCTTTTGATATGCTGCTCAACATGATAATTTTGTATATGTAACTGGTCAGGTGTGCAGAGCATCACACTCTTCTGTTCATATGCTGTTCATTGTGATAACTCTTTATATGTAACTGGTTAGGTGTACACAGTATTTCACACTTCTGTTTGTATTCTTTTCAAAGTTATAATTCTGTATATGTAACTGGTCAGGTGTGAACAGCATCACACTCTTCTTTTGATATGCTGTTCAATGTGATAATTCTGTATATGTAACTGGTCAGTTGTGCACAGCATCACACTCTTCTGTTGATATGCTGTTCTCTGTGATAACTCTTTATATGTAACTGGTTAGGTGTGCACAGCATTACACACTTCTGTTGGTATGCTGTTTAACGTGATAATTCTGTATATGTAACTGGTCAGGTGTGCACAGCATCACACTCTTCTGTTGATATTCTGGTTAACGTGATAATTCTGTATATGTAACTGGTCAGGTATGCACAATATCACACATTTCTGTTGATATGTTTTTCAACGTGATAATTCTGTATATGTAACTGGGCAGGTGTGCAGGACATCACACTCTTCTTTTAATTAATTAATTTATTGACATTTGTTAACCGGGTTTGTCCAACTGGGCTTGTGGCCCATTTTCAAAGGAGACCTGAGGAGATAAGCTCCAGTAGTACATTTTAAAACAAGTACAATTTTAAATATTATTGATATAATAGCAATTATAGCAAAACAATTCACATATGTTGGGTTACATGCATAAAGTTGAAGATGCAATAAAAAGAAGCTAAGTAACAATTTTACATTGATATAGTTCAATAGTTCAACAATAAACATTTTTTGTTTGTATAAAATTATGCAAATGCATAGTAGACACATTGGAGAGAGAGAGGTGTAATGAGGTACTAAGAGGGGTCCTTTTGATGGTACATAAAGGGAAGGAAGACTAGGTAGGGTCATGGCAAGGGCAGGTTCTGGAATTGAGAAAATAAACTTTTAGTTCATTTTTAAAGTGTGAGGTGTGGGCGATTGAATGTAAGTCAAGGGGAGGTTTGTTCCAAGGATGGGCAAGGGAGTGTTTATAGAGTAGTTTTCCTACTGAACTTTTTGGGTGGTAGATATCAAGTAATTGTTGATTAGAAGTATGGAGGGTCTGGGATGGGATGTAGATGGAGACTAAGGAAGATAGAGATGGACAGAAAGAGGATTTATAAAGAATAGAGTGTAGCATATGAAATTGATAAGACAGCAGAAATTGGGGAAGTTCAAGCCATTGAAGAGAGTTTAAAGAAATGCAGTGGTGTGAATTGTGTGGGGAGTTAGAAACAAATCTGGTTATTTCATGGTACGTCTGTTGGAGTTTGTTTAGAGTGGAGGCCAGGATATTGGCAAGAACTGGGGGGGGGCATTTATTAGGGAGGAGAGGAGGAGTATCTATAATAGTAAATAAATAAATAAATATCAACAGAAGTGTGTGATGCTGTGCCCATCTGACCAGGCACATATACAGAATTATCACGGTGTATAGCGTATCAACAGAGGAGCGTTATGCTGTGCACACCTGACCAGTTAAATATACAGAATTATCAAGTTGAACGGCATATCAACAGAAGAGTGTGATGCTGTGCATATCTGACCAGTTAAATATACAGAATTATCAAGTTGATTAACTTATCAACAGAAGAGTTGATATGCTGTTCAACGTAATTCTGTATATGTAACTAGTCAGGTGTGCACAGCATCACACTCTTCTGTTGATATGCCATTCAACATGATAATTCTTTATATGTAAATGGTCAGGTGTGCACAGCATCACACTCTTTTGTTGATATGCCATTCATCGTGGTAATTCTGAATATGTAACTGGTCAGGTGTGCACAGCATCACACTCTTTTGTTGATATGCCATTCAATGTGTGAATTCTGTATATGTAACTAGTCAGGTGTGACCAGCATCACACTCTTCTGTTGATATGCTGATCAATGTGAGAATTCTGTATATGTAAGTGGTCAGGTGTGTACAGCATCACAATCTTCTGTTGCCATTTTGTTCAAAGTAATAATTATGTATATATAAATGGTCAGGTGTGTAGAGCATCACACTCTTCTGTTGATATGCTTTTCAGCATGATAATTCTCTATATGGAACTGGTCAGGTGGGCACAGCATCACACTCTTCTGTTGATATGCCATAAAGCATGATAATTCTGTACATGTAACTGGTCAGGTGTGCACAGCATCACACACTTCTGTTGATATGCCGTTCAGCGTGATAATTCTGTATATGTAACAGGTCAAGTGTTCACAGCATCACAGTCTTTTGTTGATATGCTATTCAACGTGATAATTCTGTATTTGTAACTGGTCAAGTGTGCACAGCATCACACTTTTCTTTTGATATGCTGTTCAATGTGATAATTTTGTATATGTAATTGGTCAGGTGTGCACAGCATCACACTCCTCTGTTCATATGCTGTTCATCGTGATAACTCTTCATATGTAACTGGTTAGGTGTACACAGTATTACACACTTTTGTTTGTATTCTTTACAACATGATAATTCTGTATATGTAACTGGTCAGGTGTGCACAGCATCACACTCTTCTGTTGATATGCTGTTCAACGTGATAATTCTGTATATGTAACTAGTCAGGTGTGCACAGCATTACAAACTTTTTTTGATATGCCGTTCAATGTGATAATTCTGTATATATAACTGGTCAGGTGTGCACAGCATCACACTCTTCCGTTGATATGCTGTTCAGTGTGATAATTTTGTATATATAACTGGTCAGGTGTGCACAGCATCACACTCTTCTGTTCATATGCCATTCAACATGATAATTCTGTATATGTAACTGGTCAGGTGTGCCCAACATCACACTGTTCTGTTGATATGTTGTTCAGTGTGATAATTCTATATATGTAACTGGTCAGCTGGGCAAAGCATCAGACGCTTCTGTTGATATGTTGTTCAACGTGATAATTCTGTATATGTAACTGGTCAGGTGTGCACAGCATCACACCCTCTTGTTAATATGCCTTTCAGCGTGATAATTCTGTATATGTAACTGGTCAGGTGTGCATAGCATCACACTTTTCTGTTGATATGCTGTTCAATGTGATATTTCTGTATATGTAACTGGACATGTGTGCACAGCATCTCACTCTTCTATTGATATACTGTTCAACGTGATAATTCTGTATATGTAACTGGTCAGGTGTGCACAGCATCACACTCTTCTGTTGATATGCTTTTCAACATGATAATTCTGTATGTGTAACTGGTCAGGTGTGCACATCATCACACTCTTCTGTTGATATGCTGTTCAACGTGATAATTCTGTATATGTAACTGGTCAGGTGTGCACAGCATCACACTCTTCTGTTGATATGGTGTTCAAAGTGATATTCTCTATATGTAACTGGTCAGGTGTACACAGCATCACACTCTTATGTTGATATTCTGATTAACATGATAATTCTGTATGTGTAACTGGTCAGGTGTGCACAGCATCACACACTTCTGTTGATATGCTTTTCAACGTGATAATTCTGTATATGTAACTGGTCAGGTGTGCAGACCATCACAATCTTCTGTTAATTTATTTATTTATGTATTGACATTTGTTAACCGGGTTTGTCTGACTGGGCTTGTGGCCCGTTTTCAGAGAAAAGCTCCAGCAGTACACTTTAAAACAAGTACAATTTTAAACAATATTGATATAATAGCAATTGTAGCAAAATAATTCACATATGTTGGGTTACATGCATCAACTTAAAGTTGCATTAAAAGAAGCTAAGTAACAATTTTACATTGATATAGTTCAATAGTTCAACAATAAACATTTTTTGTTTGTATAAAATTATGCAAATGCATAGTAGACACATTGGAGAGAGAGGTGTAATGAGGTACTAAGTATGGTCCTTTTGGGGGTACATAAAGGGAAGGAAGACTAGGTAGGGTCATGGCAAGGTCAGGTTTTGGAATTGAGAAAATAAACTTTTAGTTTATTTTTAAAGTGTGAGGTGTGGGAGATTGAATGTAAGTCAAGGGGAAGTTTGTTCCAAGCATGGGCTAGGGAGTGCTTGTAGAGTAGTTTGCCTACTGACCTTTTTGGATGGTAGATATCAAGTAATTGTTGGTTAGAAGTAGGGAGGGTCCGGGATGGCATAAAAGGAGGGTTTATAAAGTACAGAGGGTACCATATGAAATTTATAAGACAGCAGAAATTGGGGAAGTTCAAGCCATTGAAGAGAGTTTAAAGAAATGCAGTGGTGTGAGTTGTATGGGCAGTTAGTAATGAATCTGGCTATTTTATGGTACGTCTGTTGGAGTTTGTTTAGAGTGCAGGTCTGGATATTGGTAAGAACTGGGGTGGCATTTATGAGGGAGAAGAGGAGGAGTGCCTATAACAATAAATAAATAAATAAATTTCAACAGAAGTGTGTGATGCTGTGCACACCTGACCAGGCACATATCCATAATTATCACGCTGTACAGCATATCAACAGAAGAGTGTTATGCTGTGCACACCTGACCAGTTACATATACAGAATTATCAAGTTGAACAGCATATCAACAGAAGAGTGTGATGCTGTGCACACCTGGCCAGTTATATATACAGAATTATCAAGTTGATCAGCATATCAACAGAAGAGTTGATATGTTGTTCAACGTGATAATTCTGTATATGTAACTGGTCAGGTGTGCACAGCATCACACTCTTCTGTTGATATGCCATTCATCGTGATAATTCTGAATATGTAACTGGCCAGGTGTGCAAAGCATAACACTCTTTTGTTGATATGCCTTTCATCGTGATAATTCTGAATATGTAACTGGTCAGGCATACACAGCATCACACTCTTCTCTTGATATGCTTATCAACGTGATAATTCTGCATATGTAAGTGGTCAGGTGTGCACAGCATCACACTCTTGTGTTGATGTGCCCTTCAATGTGATAATTCTGTATATGTAACTTGTCAAGTGTGCACAGCATCGCATTCTTCTGTAGATATGCCATTCACTGTGATAATTCTGTATATGTAACTGGTCAGGTGTGCACATCATCACACTCTTCTGTTGATATGCCATTCAACGTGATAATTCTGTATATGTAACTGGTCAGGTGTGCACAACATCACACTCTTCTGTTGATATGCTGTTCAATGTGATAATTCTACATATGTAACTGGTCAGGTGTGCACAGCATCACGCTCTTCTATTGATATGCTGTTCAACGTCATAATTCTGAATATGTAACTGGTCAGATGTGCACAGCATCACACTCTTCTCTTCGTATGCTATTCAACGTAATAATTCTGTATATGTAACTGGTCAGGTGTGCCCAGCATCACACTCTTCTGTTTATATGTTGTTCAACATGATAATTCTGTATATGTAACTGGTCATTTGTGCACAGTACCACACTGTTTTGTTGATATGCTGAGTAACGTGATAATTCTTTATATGTAACTGGTCAGGTGTGCACAGCATCATACTCTTTTGTTGATATGTCTTTCAACATGATAATTCTGTATATGTAACTGGTCAGGTGTGCACAGCATCACACTCTTCTGTTGATACGCTGTTCAACATGATAATTCTGTATATGCAACTGGTTGGGTGTGCACAGAATCACACTCTTCTGTTGATATGCTGTTCAACATGATATTTCTGTATATGTAACTGGACAGGTGTGCACAGCATCTCACTCTTCTATTGATATACTGTTCAACGTGATAATTCTGTATATGTAACTGGTCAGGTGTGCACAGCATCACACTCTTTTGTTCATATGCCATTCAACGTGATAATTCTGTTTATGTAACTGGTCAGGTTTGCACATCATCACACTCTTCTGTTGATATGCTGTTCAATGTGATAATTCTGTATATGTAACTGGTCAGGTGTGCACAGCATCACACCCTTACTTTGATATGCCATTCAATGTGATATTTCTGTACATGTAACTGGTCAGGTTTGCACAGCATCACACTCTTCTGTTGATATGCTGATCAATGTGATAATTCTGTATATGAAACTGGTCAGGTGTGCACAGCATCACACACTTCTGTTGATATGCTTTTCAACATGATTATTCTGTATATTTAACTGGTCAGGTGTGCACAGCATCACACTCTTCTGTTGATATGCTGTTCAATGTGATAATTCTGTATATGTAACTGATCATTTGTGCACAGCATCTCACTCTTCTGTTAATATGCCGTTCAAGTGATAATTCTGTATATGTAACTGGTCAGGTGTGCACGGCATCACACTGTTCTATTGATATGCCGTTCAGCATGATGATTCTGTATATGTAACTGATCGGGTGTGCACAGCATCACACTCTTTTGTTGATATGCTGTTCAATGTGATATTTCTGTATATGTAACTGGTCAAGTGTGCACAGCATCACACTCTTCTGTTCATATGCCATTCAGTGTGATAATTCTGTATATGTAACTGGTCAGGTGTGCCCAGCATCACACTCTTCTGTTTATATGTAGTTCAATATGATAATTCTGTATATGTAACTGGTCAGCTGTGCACAGCATCACACTCTTTTGTTGATATGCTGTTCAACATTATAATCCTATTTATGTAATTGGTCAGGTGTGCATAGCATAATACTCTTCTGTTGATTTGCTGTTCATTGTGATAACTGTTTATATGTAACTCGTTAGGTGTGCACAGCATTACACACTTCTGTTGGTATGCTGTTCAACATTATAATCCTATTTATGTAATTGGTCAGTTGTGCACAGCATCACACTCTTCTGTTCATATGTTGTTGAATGTGATCATTCTGTATATGTAAGTGGTCTGGTGTGCACATCATCACACTCTTCTGTTGATATGATGTTCATCGTTATAATTCTGTATATCTAACTGGTCAGGTGTGCACAGCATCACACTGTTCTGTTGATATGCCGTTCAACGTGATAATTCTGTATATGTAACTGGTCAGGTGTGCACAGAGTCACACTCTTTGCTGATATGCCATTCAACGCGATAATTCTGTATATGTAAGTGGTCAGTTGTGCACAGCATCACACTCTTCTTATGATATACTGATCAACGTGATAATTCTGTATTTTTAACGGGTCAGGTGTGCATAGCATCATACTCTTCTGTTGATTTGCTCTTCAACGTGATAATTTTGTATATTTAACTGGTCGGGTGTGCACAGCATTACGCACTTCTGTTGATATGCTTTTCAGTGTGATAATTCTTTATATGTAACTGGTCAGTTGTGCATGGCATCATACTCTTCTGTTGATATGCTGTTCATTGTGATAACTGTTTATATGTAACTCGTTAGGTGTGCACAGCATTACACACTTCTGTTGGTATGCTGTTCAATGTGATAATTCTGTACATGTAACTGGACAGGTATGCACAGCATCACACACTTCTGTGTATGTGCTGTTCAACGTGAGAATTCTGTATATGTAACTAGTCAGGTGTGCACAGCATCATACTCTTCTGTTGATATTCTGGTTAACGTGATAATTCTGTATATGTAAATGGTCAGGTATGCACAGCATCACACACTTCTGTTGATATGCTTTTCAATGTGATAATTCTGTATATGTAACTGGTCAGGTTTGCAGAGCATCACACTCTCCTGTTACTTTATTTATTTATTTATTGACATTCGTTAACCGGGTTTGTCCAACTGGGCTTGTGGTTCATTTTCAGACCCGAGGAGAAAAGCTCCAGTAGTACATTTTAAGACAAGTACAATTTTAAACAATATTGATATGATAGCAATTATAGCAAAATAATTCACATATGTTGGGTTACATGCATAAAGTTAAAGTTGCATTAAAAAGAAGCTAAGTAACAATTTTACATTGATATAGTTCAATAGGTCAACAATAAACATTTTTTTGTTTGTATAAAATTATGCAAATGCATAGTAGACACACTGGAGAAAGAGGTGTAATGAGGTACTAAGTATGGTCCTTTTGGGGGTACATAAAGGGAAGGAAGACTCGGTAGGGTCATGGCAAGGGCAGGTCCTGGAATTGAGAAAATAAGCTTTTAGTTCATTTTTAAAGTGTGAGGTGTGGGAGATTGAACGTAAGTCAAGGGGAAGTTTGTTCCAAGGATGGGCAAGGGAGTGTTTGTAGAGTAGTTTGCCTACTGACCTTTTTGGGTGGTAGATATCAAGTAATTGTTGATTAGAAGTATGGGGGGGGGTCCAGGATGGGATGTAGATGGAGACTAAGGAAGATAGAGATGGACAGAAGGAGGGTTTATAAAGAATAGAGTGTATGTAGCATATGAAATTGATAAGACAGCAGAAATTGGGGAAGTTCAAGTCATTGAAGAGAGTTTAAAGAAATGCAGTAGTGTGAATTGTATGGGGAGTTAGTAACAAATCTGGTTATTTCATGGTACGTCTGTTGGAGTTTGTTTAGAGTGGAGGTCAGGATATTGGCAAGAACTGGGGTGGTGTTTATTAGGGAGGGGAGGAGGAGTGTCTATAATAATAAATAAATAAATAAATATCAACAGAAGTGTGTGATGCTGTGCACACCTGACCAGGCACATATACAGAATTATCATGGTGAATGGCATATCAACAGGGGAGCATTATGCTGTGCACACCTGACCAGCTAAATATACAGAATTATCAAGCTGAATGGCATATCAACAGAAGAGTGTGATGCTGTGCACACCTGGCCAGTTATATATACAGAATTATCAAGTTGATCAGCATATCAACAGTGGAGTTGATATGCTGTTTAACATGATAATTCTGTATATGTAACTGGTCAGGTGTGCACAGCATCACACTCTTCTGTTGATATGCCATTCAACGTGATAATTCTGTATATGTAACTGGTCAGGTGTGCACAGCATCACACTCTTCTGTTGATATGCCATTCAATGTGTGAATTCTGTATATGTAACTGGTCAGGTGTGACCAGCATCACACTCTTCTGTTGATATGCTGATCAATGTGATAATTCTGTATATGTAAGTGGTCAGGTGTGTACAGCATCACAATCTTCTGTTGCCATTTTGTTCAAAGTAATAATTCTGTATATATAAATTGTCAGGTGTGTAGAGCATCGCACTCTTCTGTTGATATGCTTTTCAGCATGATAATTCTCTATATGGAACTGGTCAGGTGTGCACAGCATCACACTCATCTGTTGATATGCCATACAGCATGATAATTCTGTACATGTAACTGGTCAGGTGTGCACAGCATCACACACTTCTGTTGATATGCCGTTCAGCGTGATAATTCTGTATATGTAACAGGTCAAGTGTGCACAGCATCACACTTTTCTTTTGATATGCTGTTCAACATGATAATTTTGTATATGTAATTGGTCAGGTGTGCACAGCATCACACTCTTCTGTTCATATGCTGTTCATTGTGATAACTCTTCATATGTAAATGGTTAGGTGTACACAGTATTACACACTTCTGTTTGTATTCTTTACAACATGATAATTCTGTATATGTAACTGGTCAGGTGTGCACAGCATCATACTCTTCTGTTCATTGTGATAACTCTTCATATGTAAATGGTTAGGTGTACACAGTATTACACACTTCTGTTTGTATTCTTTACAACGTGATAATTCTGTATATGTAACTGGTCAGGTGTGCACAGCATTACAGACTTTTGTTGATATGCCGTTCAATGTGATATTTCTGTATATGTAACTGGTCAGGTGTTGACAGCATCACACTCTTCCGTTGATATGCTGTTCAGCAAGATAACTCTGTATATAACTGGTCTGGTGTGCACAGCTTCAGACTCTGTTGTTGATATGCTGTTCAGTGTGATAATACTGTATATGCAACTGGTCACGTGTGCACAGAATCACACTCTTCTATTGATATGCTGTTCAACATGATAATTCTGTATATGTAGCTGGTCAGGTTTGCACAGCATCACACTCTTCTACTGATATGCTATTCAACGTGATAATTCTGAATATGTAACTGGTCAGGTGTGCACAGCATCACACTCTTCTGTTCATATGCCATTCAGCGTGATAATTCTGTATATGTAACTGGTCAGGTGTGCCCATCATGACACTGTTCTGTTGATATGTTGTTCAGTGTGATAATTCTGTATATGTAACTGGTCATCTGTGCAAAGCATCAGACTCTTCTGTTGATATGTTGTTCAATGTGAAAATTCTGTATATGTAACTGGTCAGCTGTGCAAAGCATCAGACTCTTCTCTTGATATGTTGTTCAACGTGATAATTCTGTATATGTAACTGGTCAGGTGTGCACAGCATCACACTCTTTTGTTCATATGCCATTCAATGTGATAATTCTGTTTAAGTAACTGGTCAGGTTTGCACATCATCACTCTCTTCTGTTGATATGCTGTTCAGTGTGATAATTCTGTATATGTAACTGGTCAGGTGTGCAGAACATCACACCCTTACATTGATATGGCATTCAATGTGATAATTCTGTACATGTAACTGGTCAGGTTTGCACAGCATCACAGTCTTCTGTTGATATGCTTTTCAACGTGATAATTCTGTATATTTAACTGGTCAGGTGTGCACAGCATCACACTCTTCTGTTGATATGCTGTTCAGTGTGATATTTCTGTATATGTAACTGATCATGTGTGCACAGCATCACACTCTTCTGTTAATATGCCGTTCAAGTGATAATTCTGTATATGTAACTGGTCAGGTGTGCACAGTATCACACTCTTCTGTTAATATGCCGTTCAAGTGATAATTCTTTATATGTAAATGGTCAGGTGTGCACAGCATCACACTCTTTTGTTGATATGCCTTTCATCGTGATAATTCTGAATATGTAACTGGTCAGGTGTGCACAGCATCACACTCTTCTGTTGATATGCCATTCAATGTGTGAATTCTGTATATGTAACTGGTCAGGTGTGACCAGCTTCACACTCTTCTGTTCACATGTTGTTCAAAGTGATAATTCTGTATATATAAATGGTCAAGTGTGTAGAGCATCGCACTCTTCTGCTGATATGCTGTTCAACATAATTCTGTATATGTAACTGGTCAGGTGTGCACAGCATTGCACTCTTCTGTTGATATGCTGTTCAACATAATTCTTGTGTTGATATGCCATACACCATGATAATTCTGTACATGTAACTGGTCAGGTGTGCACAGCATCACATTCTTCTGTTGATATGCCATTCAGCGTGATAATTCTGTATATGTAACAGGTCAAGTGTGCACAGTATCACACTCTTCTGTTGATATGCCATTCAGCGTGATAATTATGCATATGTAACTGGTCAGGTGTTCACAACATCACAATCTTTTGTTGATATGCTGTTCAACATGACAATTCTGTATATGTAACTGGTCAAGTGTACACAGCATCCCACTCTTCTGTTGATATGCTGTTCAATGTGATAATTCTTTATATGTAACTGGTCAGGTGTGCACAGCATCACACACTTCTGTTGATATGCCGTTCAAGTGATAATTCTGTATATGTAACTGGTCAGGTGTGCACAGCATCGCACTCTTCTGTTGATATGCCGTTCAAGTGATAATTTTGTATATGTAACTGATCACTTATGCACAGCATCACATGCTTCTGTTCATATGCCATTCAAGTGATAATTCTGTATATGTAACTGGTCAGGTGTGCACAGCATCACACTGTTCTGTTTATATGCTGTTGAACGTGATAATTCTGTATATGTAACTGGTCAGGTGTGCACAGCATCACACACTTCTGTTGCTATGCTGCTCAACATGATAATTCTGTATATGTAACTGGTCAGGTATGCACAGCACCACACTTTTCTGTTGATATGCTGTTCAACGTGATAATTTTGTATATGTAACTCATCAAGTGTGCACAGCATCACACTTTTCTGTTGATATGCCATTCACCGTGATAATTCTGTATATGTAACTGGTCAGGAGTGGAGAGCATCACACTCTTCTGTTGATATGCTGTTCAACAGGATAACTCAGTATATAACTGGTCAGGTGTGCACAGCATCAGACTATTTTGATGATATGCTGTTCAGTATGATAATTCTGTATATGTAACTGGTCAGGTGTGCACAGCATCACACTCTTCTGTTGATATGCTGTAAAACATGATAATTCTATATATGTAACTGGTCAGGTGTGCAGCACATCGCACTTTTCTCTTGATAGGCCAATCACCATGATAATCGTGTACATGTAACTGGTCAGGTGTGCACAGCATCACACTCTTCTGTTGATATGCTGTTCAACGTGATAATTCTGTATATGTAATTTCAGGTGTGCAAAGCATCACACTCCTGTTGATATGCCATTCAACATGATAATTCTGCATCTGTAACTGGTGTGCACAGCATCACACTCTTCTGTTGATATGATGTTCAACGTGATAATTCTGTATATGTAACCGGTCAGGTGTGCACAGCATCACACTCTTCTTTGGATATGCCATTCAGTGTGATAATTCTGTTTATGTAACTGGTCAGCTGTGCACAGCATCACACTCTTCTGTTGATATGTTATTCAACGTGATAATTATGTTTATGTAATGGGTCAGGTGTGCAGAGCATCACACTCTTCTGTTGATATACCATCAACTTGATAATTCTGTATATGTAACTGGTCAGGTGTGCACAGCATCACACTCTTCTGTTGATATGCTGTTCAACATGATAATTCTGTATATGTAACTGGTCAGGTGTGCACAGCATCACAGTGTTCTGTTGATATGCTGTTCAACATGATAATTCTGTATATGTAACTGGTCAGGTGTGCACAGCATCACACTCTTCTGTTGATATGCTGTTCAATGTGATAATTCTGTATATGTAACTGGTCAGGTGTGCACAGCATCACACTCTTCTGTTGATATGCTGTTCACGTGATAACTTCCAGTATATGCAATGTCCACATTCCTTTTCAACTGTTATCTTCCCTTTCAGCATTAGCTGTGTCCCTCCCATCTCCTTTTGTCAATATTTCATTTTTAAATCAAGTAGCTGTTCCTGATTGGCCATGATTGCTTCTACATTGATCATTTGTAATTATAAAGTGCGGTTTGTACAGTAATCTATTGATGTGTAACCACGCATCCTTGTTAATCTTCCCCTGCCATTTACTCATGCACCCCAAGTTCCCTTTACCTTCTATTGTGCTTTGCTGTCTGCATGTACTCGATTGCCGAGATTGAGTTTATTTACAACCTGTTGTTTTATATTATCTGCACCACAACATGTCCACTAGCAGGTGTTCTGGCTATGAACTAGTGATGCTTAGTGCCTTGCATATTTGATGGTCACAGCTGCCTGAACCACAAAGACGGCTGAGCATGTTAAGTGTAGTGTGATGAAGGCGTGCTATTTAATGAATCCCTAGGATTGTCTGCCTACCTATAAGGCAACATGAACTTCATGTAAAGAAACCTAGTAATAAGATTAAACATGTACGAGCAGTTGATACCATTCCATGTCTGTAGCTTAAAACATCCGTTATATCAAGTTCCCTACATTTATCTGCTGTCATGTATCTTATATGTTCTTTTTTCCTTTTTCAGAGTTTATAATACTGTTAAAAAAATGTATTTAATACCCGGTGTTATCACTGTTTAGTAAGTATTTCAAAACTGAGCCTGTAATCATATAGTTTAATTTCCAGTACGGTGTTTGTAACTGACATCCTCTGAGAGGGATTAAAAAAAAAAAACTATTTTAAAAATATTTATATTAGTTTGTTATCAGACTAACAAATCTCTGTGCTTAAATTATAAATATATATTTCATCCTCATCTTCAGTATAAAGTAAACAAGAGCAATCATTTATTTATTTACTTTATTTTATTTTATTTATTTTCCATTTGTTAACTGGGAAAGTCTGACTGGGTCATTGCACACCTATTTTCAGTGGAGGCCCGGGGAGAAAAGCTCCCGAGATACAACACTGGCATAGCACAAAAGTTACAAAGTGTTGGTTACCGAAATTTAACAGCATTCACGTTACAGTCATAACAGAACTAGACATGTACACATATACAGAAGAAAGGTAACAACTTAGAATATACATTGACAGGTGCATTCAGTTCCCTTAAGTGATTACAACATTTAATTTGAGAACATGAGTTGAGGTTTGATGTAATATAACAACGCAGGACAGAGCAGAAGTAGGAGTGTAGTAGATAGGCCAGCAGATCTTAAAGTTGTCAATAAGTAGCCACAGAAGGAAGGAAGAAACAGACGAAGACGGATAGGGAAAGGCACACGTGGTCGGTAGAATTATGTGGACGTGGTCCCAGTGTTAATCAGGTCTACAGCAGGAGCAGAGCTATGTTTGTTTCAGGTGTTCCCTTAGCAGCTGTTTGAATTTAGATGTGTTATCAGTATTGAAAATGTGTTACTGTTCCAAACTGTGGCAATTTTATGAGAGTATAGGGAGTCACCATATGTGTTGATTGACCTACTGACCTTCAGCAGTATTTTTGTTAGATGACCTTAGAGACCTGCTGCTTGAGTAGGGCTGGACGAGTTTGCTAACAGATGGGCAGTTTTCAAGGTGAAGGAGGGTGGAGTGTGTTAGTACCAATTGGTTGTGAGTTAGCTGGTTGGGGAATTTTAACCAATTAAGTTGGCGACGAGTAATGCAGTGATGGGTCCTATTTGGATGGTTGGCAGCGAATGTGGCTATTTTGTAATAACATGATACTAGCTTAGCTCTGTTGGATTTTCTTAGATTGGGGAAAACAGGTGAGGCATATAGGAGACTAGACAGGAGGTACGTTCTACTGATGGCTTGTCGGGTGGATTCTGTTAGGGAGGGCTTTATTCTATACAGGGAGCCCAGCTTAATGTGCACTTTCTTGATAACTAAGTGATTATTGAATTTAAGGACCTTGTCTATGGTGACTCCTAGTAGCTTAGCAGAGTCAACTGGCTCACTATAGGTATTGTTAGATGAGTAGATGGAAAAGGAGCTAAGGTCAGGAAACTTTCTGCAGTTGGAGAAAATCATGTTTAGTTTTAGATGGGTTGAGTGTAAGCTGAGACTGGTGAGGAATCTTTCTATATCCAGAAAGGATTGTTGAGTTTTTTTAAGGAGAGAAGGTAGTGTTGGAGCTGAGCATATGAGGGAGGAGTCATCCGCATATTGGATTATGGTGGCATGTTGTGTGGCTGTGTGTAATCTGTTTGTGAAAATGTTAAATAGGAGGGTCCAAATATAGATCTTTGCGGTACACCTACAGATATAGGTAGTAATGGAGATAGTTCATCTTGCCATCTAACAGCTTGTTGTCTGCTGGTTAGATAGCTCATGAACCAGGAGATGGTTGAGTGAGAGAGGTTAGATTGTGGATGAGTTGCTTATGGGAGACTATATCAAAGCCCTTGGATAAGTCACAGAATACAGAGGATGTGAGTGACCCAGTGTTCCTAGGCTTGTTTATTGTGTCTATGAAGCTAATTAGGGCAGTTGTAGTACTATGTTTAGGGCAGAATACATGTTGGGTAGGGGAGAGTGGTCACTTTTTAGGAGATGGTTAAGCAGCTGAGAATGGATACATTTGGAGAGTAAGGCAATGGGCGGAGCAGTGGTGCAGCGGTTAATGCTGTTGCCTCACAGCAAGAGGTTCTCCGGTTCGATTCTCGGCTGGGGTGCCTTCTGTGTGGAGTTTGCATGTTCTCCCTGTGTTCACGTGGGTTTCCTCCAGGTACTCCGGTTTCCTCCCACATTCTAAAGACATGCTTCTGGAGCATTTCTCCTCGGGCCTCTGCTGAAAACAGGATCTGTGCAACCTAGTCGGACTTTCCCGGTCAACAAATGTTAAATAAAATAAATAAAATAAATAAAAACTATAGTTGGTAAAGTCTATGGAAGGGCATCCTTTATGGGGAGGGATAACATGGGATACTTTCCACAGTGATGGCACATATTGCTCGGCAACAGATCAATTTATTAGAATAGTGATCGGGTAAGCAGTGGGAGCAGCAGCAGGTTTGGGGCCTTTGCTGGGCAGCAGGTCAGGACCAGGACTAAAGATCTGAGTTTGGCTAGGAGTTGTCTGATGTAGTGGGTTGGAATGGGCTGGAGTTTGAAGAAGTTTGGCTTATTTTCAAAATTGTTGGGTAGTGATAATTGGGAGCTGTTGTTGTCTTTAACAAGAGATAATATAGAATTTACAAAGTGATTGTTGAATTGAGTGGCTTTTTTGTCAGGTGAGTTAGTTGGATTTGGAGAAAAGGTGGAGGCTTGACCAGGTTTAAGGAGTTGCTTGATAGAACACTAGAATTTTTTTGGGGTTTTTATGGTACTTCTTTGGCTTGATGTATAGTACTTTTTTTGTTGTGATTGACTTGTTTTTTTGCTATGTTGAGAAGTTGCTGGAACTTTAGAAGGGGATCAGAATTTTTGGAGAGTTGGTAATTGTAGATCAGAGTGTAACGTGTGTGTACAATGTCTTTAAGAATCATGTGAGACTGTGCGTGCACGTATAAATTACAGACACATGCAATCCCAGCCCCATTTTGTAGAAGCAGCTGGTGAGTGAGCATGTATGATTGCATCAGTTAGTTTGTATACAAGTTACTTAAGTCCTAGTCGATAAGCCTTTATAGTGATGTATTTGTATAGAATAAAGCAACTCAAACAGAACCCACAGAGACTCGTTTATTCGTGTACCAACATGAAAGCAACATGATGTCAGAACCGGGATGAAAAAGAGAAGAACATTCGAAGCCATGAGATGTGAAGATGACAGCGAAGGTAAAACTGAGAGAAAACAGTACAAACACAACCAGAAAGAATCAAAGGTAATGAAGAATAATACAAATTATTTACTCGATGCAAAGATGCAAGAAAGTGCATTGCAAGGGCACAAACAGCATTATCAGGCAAGCGGATAGTACAAAAAGTTTGGTAACTAAAACAAAATGTTTAAGATAAAAGTATTTGACAAGACAATTGACTTTAAAGTATAAAACAAGCATGTTTAAGACAAAACAAGCATGTTTAAGGCAGAACAAGTGTATTTAAGGCAGAATTGGGCATGTTTAGAGTAAAATGAGCTCAAAGAAAGGATGTTGGGCATACAAAAGGCCTTAAATGAGCAAAAAGAATAGAAAGGAAGGGCACAGTAAGCAAAAATAAATCAAGCAAATAACTACGACTTTGTATTGTATCAAGGGGATAATTAAAGTTATTTGAAGTATCTCAGAGTGTATAAAAGTGCTTAAAGTGTGTGCTTATTACTGTGCATGCATCTCAAAGATTTCACTGTGTGCACACTGCAACTATCTCATGTAATCCAGTCAAAGCAAGGTTACTTGAAGAAACGTTCTTGTGCTGGGTGTGTCTATTCACAGAGTGCTGTCATTACAGAGTGCTTTTTGTACTGTAAAGAGTTGCCTAGCAAAGTACTGCTATTTTGGGAACATTTCAGTGTATTGCATGTCGTCATTTGTAAAGTGCAGATACTTCAAAAGATATTGAATTTGGGCAACAGAAGTCAATTTATTTGCATTGTACAGTTGCTTAATATGTTTTCTGCCTTGATAAAAAAGGTTTTTCTTACAAAAGATTACAAGACTATTACAGTGCTCGTGAATTGCTCAGTTGCATCGTAGAGTTCTTGAATGTTTCCTAAAGGGATGACTTTGACAAATGGTGGTGCTTGACTGTAGCATTCCTACCTATGTCGATAAAGTTCCAAGCGACTACTTTAGCATTTTCGTCTTTGCCGATTTCAAAGCAAATGATTTTAGAATTTCTGATTTTAATGACTCTGCAAGCATAGCAAGTGATGGTCAGTAACCTTAGCATTTTTGCCTTTACCAATTCCGAAAGTAAATGTTTTCAGCATTTCCACCTTTACCAATCGAAGATTTCATAAAAGGCATCGTAAAATTCTGAGAAATTATTCTGCAAAGTTCTGTAATGTATCAAAAGGTTTAAAAAGCTGCTCCAAAAAGTTTTATAAAGCACTGATAGCTCTAAAAAGCTATTTTGCAAAGCGCAGTAAAGCAAAGAGAAATCTCAAAAGCTATTTCACAAAGTACCATAAAGCATTGAGTAGCCTGAGAAGTTTATTTTGCAAAGTCCAGTTATTTGAAAGTACTACGAGGTTGTTCATTTGCATAGTTCCAATAAGTTGAAAGACAGAAAGTATAAGTACAGAGCACAAAAGCATTGAACAAATCGTGTTTATGCCAATTACATATGCATGTGTGTGTGTGTGTGTGTGTGTGTGTGTGTGTGTGTGTGTGTTCATACATTTTAGCAAGACCGTTCGATGGTATGTGTTGATATGGCTGGTGGATTTTGAAGACCTCAACCACTTGTATTTGATCAGAGTATTGTAGAGAACTGCAGACTATTTGAACAAGAGTACAATATTTTCATACAAACAGCTTATGCAGATAAAGAGATGGATAACAACTTTGCCAAGGCATTTATTTTGATAAATCTAGCAGGCTCAAAGGCCATAGAAAGAGAATGTCCATTTATATATACCCCAGCAGTATATGAAGGTAAAGGTGCAGATGGCCATATTGTTGTGCAGGCTGAATCAAGGGGAGACCCCGAGTGTTTGAAGCGTAAGTTCAGAGAAGTGTGTAACCACAAACGAACATTACATTAGAGAGGCATTTGTTTTACACAAGAGATCAGAAACCAGGGGAAAAGTTTGCATAACTGGCTTGAGAAACAAAGCTAAAATGTGTCAGCTTGGTGATTTGAAAGATGAGCTGATAAACGCCAGACTTGTATGTGGTATTAATAGTGCTGCAGTGAGAAAGATTTTACTTCGTAGCAGTGATTTGACATTAAGCAAAGCAATAGAGATTGTCAGATCCATGAGGTGACAGAAAGACATACAAACATGCTTGCCAGTGAAAAAAGCATGGTTTCAGTGAGCACCAGAGCAAATGTAGATAGTATGCAACACGTGGCAAGCAGAAACAGGCCTAAGCAAAGGGCAGCCACAGGGTTTCCAAAGAAGGTATGAGACTTTCCAGAAAGCTCCAGAATAAGTGCAAGCTCCACTGCCAGCTCAGTGCAACACAAAAGTGAGTCAGCAAAACCCAAGTCTAGCTTTATTGTTAACTGTTGCAATTGTGGTACAAATCATGTGTCTAAATGAGAGAAGAGTTTAGTATATGGTCAGCAATGCATAGTGTAAAAAATAGAACCATTTCCAGAAGTTTTGCAAATCAAATAATTTGTATAGAAAGGTCACACAAAGAAGTAGTTGGCTAAGGAGAGCTGAAAGTCAGCTTTCTATGTGGCTGGTGTCTCAGTACTTGGAGAAAAAGTTGATACAGTAAACTTATTAACAAGGAGTGAAGTGCTCCGTATTGTTCAGATCAATGGAAAATCCACAGAGCTCAAACTAGACACTGGGTCAAAGTGTAACGTTATATCAGCAGTCGCATTTGCAAAAGTGGGAACTAATAAACAACTCAATGTGATCAGCAGTGCAAGACTTGGTGTTTATGGAGGTGAAGCAATTCAAACCAAAGTTTCAGTAATACTTTCACGTTATTTGGCTGAGAACTGTTACAACTTGTTATTCTACGTAGTCCGATGACCAGTGCAATCTTTACTGGGTCTCAGAGATCGTTTGAGAATGAATCTGCTTTCTTTTGCCAAAGAAGTTCATCATGTGAGTACAGTTCCAAGTTCACTTTTTTCCGAAGCCATTTTCTCAGAGTATGCTGATGTTTTCGATGACAAGTTGGGCAAACTTCCAATTGTGTACGCCATGAAGTTTGATCCCGTAATCATTCCAGTAGTCAGACCAGCAAGAGAAGTTCCAATAGCAATGCAAAATAAAGTCAAAGCTCAGTTGGATAAGATGGTGCAGCAAGGTGTGATTTGTCCAGTCACAGAACCAACCAAATGGGTGTTGTCCATGGTAGCTGCTCACAAAAAAGGCTCAGACAAAATCAGAATATGCATTGACCCAAGAGAGCTGAACAAAGCATTAAAGAGGTCGCATCACCCAATGTGTACAGTTGAGGAAGTTGAGCTCTAATACCGAATGCCACTATTTTCTGTTTTGGATGCAAAGAGTTCATTTTGGCAAGTGCACAAATCCTCATTTCTAACTACTTTTGGAACTCTATTTGGTGAATGCAGATTCCTAAGGATGCCATTTGGAAGAAATTCTGCAAGTGAAGTCTTTCAGCATGCAATGGAACAATTTTTTTCAGGATATCCTTGTGCCATAATAGTAGACAATCTCTTAGTTGGAGGCAATGGAGAAGCAGAGCATGACAGAAACCTCAAGAAAGTTCTAGACAGAGCACATGAAGTAAATTTGAAGCTCAATCCTCTGAAGTACAAATTCAGACTTCCAGAAGTAACCTATACTGGACATTTGTTTACAAGTACAGGCTTAAGGCCTGACCCAACCAAACAAACAGCTATTTTAGAGATGTCAGCACCAGATAATGTGCAAAGTTTACAGGATTTTCTGGGCATGGTCAACTATTTAGGCAAGTTTATACCAGATTTGAGTGAGTTCACAGCACCTTTGAGAGAGATAACATGAAAGAATGTTGTATGGTTATGGTTGTAACATCATCAGAAGGTGTTTGATCACCTTAAGCAGAAAACTGCTACCCCACCTACGTTAAGGTACAATGATGTGAATAAACCAGTTGTTCTTTCCTGTGATGTTTTAAAATCTGGTCTTGGTGCAGTTATTCTTCAAGAAGGCAGACCAGTAGCCTATGCATCTAGGACGCTAACTCAAACTGCGATGAATTATGTTCAGATCGAGAAAGAGCTTTTGGCAGTAGTATTTGTATGTTCCAAGTTTCACAATTATATTTATGGTCGAGCTATTCAGATTGAAACCAATCATCAGCCTCTAGTTACTATTTTAAAGAAGCCTATGCATTCCACTCCAGTGAGATTACAAAGAATGATGCTCAAACTGCAAAAATACAATTTAAAAATGGTCTATACTAAAGGTAAATTGCTCTATCTGGCTGATACCTTATCCAGATCGTCTAGAAGTACAACAGAACAGCTTGATGCTGAAACATTTGACTTTGATGTAATGTAAATTTTCCATCACTAGACTTGAAGAGTTGAGAGATAACACTATGACTGATCCAATTTTACAAAAGCTTAACCACTACATCAAAGTTGGATTTCCGTCAAAGTAATCCAGTGTATCATCTGAGGTGCAATCGTATTTTCCTTACAGAGATGAATTGTTGATGGAAGATGGCATTATTTTTAAAGGTCCTAAAATTGTTGTCCCTGCTTCCTTACAGCAAGAATATATTTGAATTTTGCATCGCTGTCACCCAGGTTTATTATCCAGTAAGAGAAGGGCAAGGGAACTAATATTTTGGCCTTCATTATTAAGGGACATTGATAGAGTTCTTTCTTCTTGTTCGGTATGAAATAGTGACAGAGTGCATTTGCAAAGAGAACTGCTTCAGCTGAATCCAATACCTGAACTACCTTGATCTACTGTAGCTACTGATATCTTTGAGTGGAGCAATCAACACTTTTTGGTTTTGGTAGACTCTTACTCAAACTGGTTTAAATTGATCTGCTACCAAATGTAACGTCAACAGCTGGTATCACTAAGCTAAAATGTCATTTCTCAGTTCATGGTAGTCCACACAAACTTTATTCTGACAATGGTAGTCAATTTACTAGCCAGTTGTTTCAGACATTTATGATAGAATGGGACTTTGTACATGTCACTAACAGTCCTGAATATCCTCAGTCCAATGGCCTGGCTGAAGGAGCAGTACAGAGTGCAAAGCGATTACTTGAAAGGTCAAAGTGTGGCAATACTGATGGGTTCTTAAATTTTCCTTAATCTCAGAAACATACCTCATGATGATATTCTTGGTTCACCTGCTTAAAGACTACTTTCCAGGCAAACTAGAACTACGCTACCTATTTCAGCAAGTCTGTTACAGCCTAACCCTAAGAACAATAAAACCATCAAGGCTCAATTGTTGAAGAAGCGTAATACCTAGAAATCTAGTTATGACAGATCGAGCAGATTACTTCATTCATTGAGGGAAGGAGAGATGGTACGAATTCAGACAACTAAAGGTTTTGATTGAACTGAACAGATTACAGGCATATGTGCTGAGCCAAGATCCTACTTTGTAAGCTCCGAGGGTGTGGAGTATAGGAGGAATCATAGACATCTTCTTCCTGTACCAGAATCATCATCATTGCAGTCACAACAATGTATCTGTGATGCAAACTCTAAATTAAAGACAGAGTCAGACAATTTGTCCAGAACACAATGTGTTCAAAGTCTGATTCTGTTCCAGAAAGTAATTTAAACATTCCACAGGTCAACCATTTTGCAGAGACTGTCCCAGCTGCTAAATCTGATTTCCAATTTTATGTCACACAATATGGATGAGTTTCTAAGCCTAGTGTGAAATATACAGCACCGTGGACTTGATTGTATATACATGTGTATTTAGTATTGTATAATGCATATTTAAACATTCCCTGTGGTTTCTGCATGTTAAATAATCTCATGACAAAGTGCACGATTTATTTCTCAAAGAGGGAGGATGTAGGTCAGAGTGTAGCATGTGTGTGTGTGCTATGTTTTTAAAATGCATGCGAGGCTGTGCGTGCATGTATAAATTCCAGATACGTGCA